>NC_069503.1:282768793-283368793 GCF_027579735.1 Bombina bombina | reverse complement strand
AGCAGGAGTTGCAGTCAGATTGTGTGGAATGTCTGTGATCAGGCAGCTTGATTTATATTTGTGTACAGCCTGATCACTGTTTTATGTGAGTTGTGAAAGTAACTAACACTGAATCCCCATGTAAAGCTTATACTTACTACAAACCAACAAAGATTACATACACTGTGTATCTGTCTGTCTATCTATCTATCTGTATATCTATAATCTATCTATAATCTATCTATATCTTTCTATGTATATCTACCTGTATATCTGTATGTCTATATCTCTCTGCCTGTCTGTATCTGTATAGCTGTATGTCTGTCTACCTCTGTCTATTGATCTGTACGTATGTATGTATGTGTATATATATATATATATATATATATATATGTGTGTGTGTGTATGTGTGTGTATATATATATATATATATATATATATATATATTTAAATATGTGTGTGTCCATGAAAATGCACTCACTACTTGCAATCTTGGGTGCACAAACAGCTATTATGAAGGCACTCACAGGTCTTATATAGAAAATTAACTTTTATTTATTTATCCATGTAATAAAGTCAACCTTTTGGCCTTTGTCAAGACATTCACAATCTACAAAACCACAGGGTTTTTTTTGTCATTTATGGTACTAATAATTTGTAGTGTATGATTAAAAACAAATGGGGTAAGAGGGCTGTGATGAGAACAGGATGTGATGTCACTAGTATGTGGGCGGGGCTTAGGTACGGTGTCTGTGTCGCAGTTAGTTTAGTACAATCAACCTGACTAGATGTGTATTGTTATGCTCTGCAATAAAATAGAGTTGTACCATCATTGCTGTGTCCTGCATATGTCCTGCATCTCATGACATGGTGTCAGAAGTTCTGGACTGCGCTTCTGTTCCTGATCGATTGCAATGTCAAAGTTTACCCCACCTGAGCCTTTCGACTTTTCTCAGCCTGCAGCTTGGCCCACATGGCGTCAGCGGTTTCAGCGCTTCAGGACTGCATGCCAAGTCACTGCTGGGGTCTGCCCCAGTGCTGGGGTTCTACGACCCTTCAAAAAAGACTGTGGTTAGTGCTGATGCAAGCAGTTATGGGTTGGGGGCTGCACTCCTGCAGCTGAATGACAACAAACTACAGCCCATCGCCTACTGTTCCCGCACACTGACGGCTGCGGAGTCAAAATACGCTCAAATTGAGAAAGAGTGCCTGGCTGCAGTTTGGGCCTGTGAGCGCTTTCAGCGTTATCTAGTGGGTTTGGAGAAATTTAGTCTGGAAACTGACCACAAACCGCTAGTCCCTCTAATCAATTCTTATGACATTGACAAAACACCCTTGAGATGCCAGAGACTTTTAATGAGACTGCTCAGGTTCAATGTTCAGGCAGTGCATGTGCCGGGGAAACAACTGGTTGTGGCAGATACACTATCCAGGCTCCCGCTGGCTGCTGCTGAAGAATCCTCCACGGAATCGGATGTGAAAGTGTATGTTGATTCAGTTCTGGCCTCTAAGTCCATTTCTTCAAGGAAACTGGAAGAGATAAAGAAAGAGACATATTTGGACACAGATCTGCAAGAAGTTATAAGGTACATAAAAGATGGCTGGCCCGAGAGCCGGGCAGCCTGGATGTCTTTAAATGCTTACCAGCCAGAGAGGTCGCAGCTCACGGAGCTGGAGGGGTTGGTGCTGTTCCAAGACCGCATTGTAATTCCTGTCAGCATGAGGAAGGAGATGTTAAACAGGATTCATGATGGCCACCTAGGCATTACAAAGTGCAGAGAAAGGGCAGCTACAGCTGTGTGGTGGCCTGGGATCAGCTCCGACATTGCAAATCACGTGTCTAAATGTGCCTTTTGCTGGGAACGCCGGCCTACTCAGAGAAGGGAGCCCTTGATGTCTACTCCGCTGCCTGCGGGGCCGTGGCAGAAAATAGCTGCTGATTTGTGTGAACTGCACGGGAAAAAGTTTCTTGTTGTGATCGACTACTATTCCAGGTATTTGGAAATTGCACCCCTGAATGATATCACAAGTCAGGCTGTTATCATTCGCCTGAAGAGCTTGTTCGCCCGCTGGGGCATTCCAATGGAGCTGGTGAGTGAAGTTCGCTTCTACAGAGTTCAGTGCTTTCAGCAGGGAATATGATTTTGTACATTCCACGTCAAGTCCACATTATCCGCAGGCCAACGGAATGGCTGAAAGGGCAGTTCAAACAACAAAATTCATTCTAAAGCAATCTGAGCCGTACCTAGCCCTCTTGTCATACAGGGCGACGCCCATTCAAGCCACCGGGTTTAGCCCGGCACAGCTGATGCTAGGACGCCAGATTCGCACCACTTTACCCTCAGTGGGTGTCTTCAAGCCGCCTGGCCCTGTTCCTCGGGACGAAGTCCTTAGGAGGGATGAAGAGGACAAAAAGGGTTATCGTTTCTTCTACGACAGGAGACATTCTGTCAGGCCTTTACAGGAACTGCAAGCGGGCCAAAGTGTCAGAATTAAACTGGATGATGAGAAGAAATGGAAGACGCCTGCTACGGTAGTGGGCCGCTCTCCAGAACCAAGGTCTTATACAGTCCTTACAGAGGGAGGGACGGTTACACGCCGTAACCGAAGACATCTTCAGCCTGTACCTGAGAGTCTGGAACCGGATACCTCAGTACCACCGCCAGTGGGATCCCCTGTTCTAAGAGAGGTGCCTTCCCCTCAGCAAGATCACAGCGGGGATATATCTTTGCCTCCAGCAGACTCTTGTTCACCATCTTCTGTATCAGAGGACAGTTCATGCAAAGTTACATCAAGCGGAAGAGTGGTGAAACTTCCGGCCCGATACAGGGACTGACTTTAGCTAGAACAGTGACCGGAAGTATGGGCAGAATAATCCCATGGTCACTGTGGACTAGGGTAGTCTACCCTGATGTCCAAGTCAGGATGTAATTTATTTGTTCATGTTTTCTAATCTATCTGTTTTTATAATGTTCAAAAACAAAAATGTTGTTGTATACCCTGTTGGTGTACCTTGTTAATTATTATATGCAAATGTATGTTTTGCCTTTGAAAAAGGGGAAGATGTGATAAGAGCAGGATGTGATGTCACTAGTATGTGGGCGGGGCTTAGGTCCGGTGTCTGTGTCGCAGTTAGTTTAGTACAATCAACCTGACTAGATGTGTATTGTTATGCTCTGCAATAAAATAGAGTTGTACCATCATTGCTGTGTCCTGCATATGTCCTGCATCTCATGACAAGGGCTGCTTTGCTTTAAAAATTCAGGGGCCTATTTTCAGTTCCAATCTGGCCCTGAGACCAAATACCATTGGCATCCCAAAAATGATGCTTGAGTCCTTAAGTTTAGGGTCTCAGACCCCTGAGCCCTATATTCATCCTTCAAACTTTTGGTTTGTAAACTTGGCATGAGGGGGTTGACACATGTAGGAAACGCTATTTTACTGCCTTAAGACAAAGGGTGTACTAAATGCTGGTTGTGTGGTCTTCTTGTACTCTAGTATCTATGGAATGACAGTTATTATAAGTGTAGAAGACAGAGCAATTCATTCACGCTGTATGTGGAGATTAACTAATGTGCTGTGGAAGCATTATATAATTTAAATACAGTCACCGTGCACTTTATTATTTAAGGCCCATACTGAGACAAATATGGAAGGTGAGGTTAAGTTTGATGGTTTGACCGGGTTGAGATAAGATTGTGTGTGGGTGTATCTGTGTGTGAGTGAGTGTGTTTATGTAAGTATGTCTGTGTGTTTGAGTGTGTATATGTGTTTTGTGAGTATATCTGTGTGTGTTGGTGTGTCTGTGTATGCAAATGTGTCTGTGTGAGTTTCTGTGTGAATTTTCTGTTTTTGTAGCGGGGGCCCAATCAAAAATTTCTAGTGGCGGCCCTGGTTGGTATAGCCCCATTATATTATTGCAATGCTAAGGTTGCAGTAGCTTGACATTTATAAAACACTTGTCTATGTATGTGGTAGTATGTCTCTTTATATGAGTGTGTGTGTATGTATGTGTGAGTATCCTTTACATTCATATAAAACTGAAAGCAACCCTCACTGAAATATCAAAGTATATAGGAACATTACATGCATGTATATATGTGAGTGAGTGTCTGAGTATGTATGTATGTGTGTGAGTATATGTGTGAGCGTCTGTGTTTGTGTGTGTGTGTGTGTATTTCACCAATTAATTGCTGTATTGTAAAAGATCTGCATAGAACATTGATTTTATCTTTTAGTTACATGTTTTTATGGAAATGTGCATTGTTTTACAGTCTAGGGACACACAATAAAAATATTTTGTAACATGTTATGTTATTTTCATTGATGTGGCCATGCTCAGTAGCTGATGCCTTAGAAAGTGTGCATATAAAAAGACTGTGAACAATTTTATAATGGAAGTCAATTTGGAAAGTCTCTTAGACCTGCATACCCTTCCTGAATCAGAGCAACACCAGGACATGGGATCATGACCTGAAGCTGGAGGGTAGTAGGTTCAGGGATAGTTTATAAAAGCATTTCTTCACAGAAAGGGTAGTTGATTCACAGAATATATATATGGGATATGCTCATCTGCCATCAGAATATTGTATTGTCAGTATTTGTTTACAATTAAAGCAAAAAAGAGTAGACAGTTGTCAGGAATAAAGTCTCCCCCCCCCCCCAGGTGAAGCACACACTACTATATTACTAATATTATATGCTACTACAATGGGTCTTTTTAATTCTATTTTATGTTCTTTGGGATAATATCTGGTGGTGTAGTACTGTGTATGTTTTGTTTCTTTAGTCTGTATGCGTGTGTTGTAACGCATGCTACTCATTGTGCAACCTGCTAATTTAAATGTAAATTTAAGCTACCTCTATTGGAATCTTATATGTGCGTCTCGGGCGTTTCATAGCCAATGCCTCACCAACCTCTGACTTCACTGCACGTCACTGCAGTACGGGGGGGCTGGACCATGTCACAGACTACTGTGGTCACTTTATAAAGTACTGGGGTGGGTAGGGTCAGGCCAGCCATCTCACCGGCAGATTACAGACTGTGTCACTGACTCACTATATACAGTACTGGTGGGTTAAACAGTGTCACTATATACAGTAATTGGGGGTCAGACCATCTCACAGACTGTGGGCACAGGGTACCTCCTTTTGCATACATGTAATCTGACTCACATTTTTTTCTGTGTTTTAATTATATATATATATAAAAAAAGAGATATATATCAAATTCACTTTTTTTGGGGTGGGGGGCCCTTCTTAGATTCTTGCACCTGGGCCCTGTGGTTTCTAGTTAAGCCTCTGTACACCACAGTTACCATGGATGATATTAACATTTTTATGTCTATGTTATCATTTGGGCACTATCACTAGCACTATATTGTTTTATTTATTATATATTTTTTTATTTGTTTGTTTAATTTATTATTATTATATTATCGATAGTGATAATTTTGTCACATATTTATATGGATTTGTTTCCTTAATATATTGTATAGTTTTGTTTCATGGGTATCACTATGTACATATATAGTTAGTATCTTCATATTTCAGGATGTACTTTCATCACAATCTAACGTTTATCAGTTTCTTTCTATATACCATATTATTATCCAAGATATATATATATGTCTGTGTAAGAGCACTATGTAGTAATATTTTGTTGTACAAATCGTTGAATAGACAGATGGGTTTTTTTTTTATCCACACGAGCCTCAAATGACAGCTCCATGCGTACCCACCCACTTCCCATTGATTTGCTATACGGTATGGGTGTTACCATACATCATCATTGGCATATAGAGGATCACAAAATATATATACCGGAGATATATGTAAATATATATCATCTATGTAATATTATTTCCGAGCTGTTTTTGTCATCTTATTTGTGGATGTTTTGTTGGCTGATCCATGTGAGCCCCATATGAAAACGCTATACGTACCCACCCACTTCACATTGATTCGCTATGTGATATGGGTGTGACCACACGTCATTATTGGCGTCATTGGGTTTTACGCATGCACAATCTGAATATGAGGACGCAGAGGATCTCACTATGAATGTTCGGTATGTTACATTTTATATGATTCATCTGAAGAAACAGTGTAACATTGTGAAATGCGTTGTAAATTTGAACTTTGCTATTAATACATGCGCTTTTATAAGTTTTACTCTGGTCTGTATTATTAAGGTTTCTTTCCTAAGATATGGTGAGTCCATGGCTTGAGTAATTACTGTTGGGAATATCACTCCTGGCCAGCAGGAGGAGGCAAAGAGCACCACAGTTAAACTGTTAAGTATCACTCCCTTACCCACAACCCCCAGTCATTCTCTTTGCCTTCGGTGCATGGAGGAGGTTAAGTTTAGGTGTCTGAAGAAATTTTTTTATTTAATCTACAAGCAAGTTTTGGGGTATAGCCGTATTCCACGTCATTCCTTGCAGTCGGGTAGTGGTGGCTTTAAAGCAGTTAGGAACTTGTAAAGAGTTACTTACTGAGTTTTCCTAACAATTGCTGCCCTAGTTTAGAAAGCCAGAGTTGGTTACTCTGTTCTTTCTTTTTCAAAGGCCTCTGTGAAGAACTGTGTCTTCTCACACTTTGTAACTGTCTACATGCCGGACAGCGGAGCAGGTAAGTGCTTTTTCTTTCAGTTGGGGAGACCATGCACTTAACAAATTAAAAGACACTGATTTTTTATTGGGACATAGATAATCCTGTTGTATGGGTTACACTGGGGTATGAATCAGGCACTGTAGCATGTGTGAGACTAACATTTAAACTCTTTTAAAAAGAAAGGGTAAAATGTTTTTATTAGGCTTTATTTTCTGACACATATTTACTTGATAAAACAATACAAGTTTAAACTTAAAGTAAGGCTACATTTTCTATTTCAGCAGCTTATTCATTTCCCCTTTGCTTTAAAATAAAACAATGCGACATTTTAAACTGTCATGTTTGAAAAAATGGTTATTTCTGGTAATCAGTGTACCAGGAAGCTATTTTAGTGCCTCTCTGTGTCGCAGCAGTAATTTGAGCTCGGCAGTTGCGGTCACATGACCGGCTTTACTTCATAACTTTTCTGAGGAAAAATAATTTTTTTCTCCATTTCTGGGTGATCCGGTCTTAATTGATAGTGGTAAGGCACCTCAGTAATTGAGGTGTGTGCTTGCCTGCGGGGTATTTTAGAAGTTTATTTGATATTTATTAAATGTTTTTTTTTCTTAAATTTTCTCACATAATTTTAGCTAGGGTTTGATCCTAAGTTGGGATAAAATTTAAAGTGAATTTTTTCCTTGGCTTATTTTAATTGAATATTAAAATCTTTCAGCTAGAGTATGGGTTTTGCGTTATGACTCAAAAAGCATTGCTATGGCCCATACAATGCTTTTTCCCTACCGCTGCTATTACAAGTCTTGTCAGAATAGCTGTACTGCACACGAAACGTCAGTACCGCACTTTAAGAAAAGTCCTTTTTCAATGGGACTTTCATAGCCCCGTTATTACGAGTTTTGCTGTGAGGCCAAAAAATGAGTGGTACAGCCTAAAATGACAAGATCCGTACCGCCATCTAAAGTCGTAGTTAGGAGTTTTACGTTACAAAGCTGTAGCATAAAACTCATAACTAAACTGTCACAAAGTACACTAACACCCATAAACTACCTATTAACCCCTAAACCACATCCCTCCCGTATCACAAACACTATTTAAATATTATTAACCCCCTAATCTGCCGTCCGCCCACACCGCCGCTATAATAAACCTATTAACCCCTAAATCTAACCCTAAAGTAACCATAACCCTAACCCTAGCACCCCTAACTTAAATATAATTAAAATAAATCTAAATAAAACTTACTATTACCTAAATAATTCGTATTTAAAACTAATTACATACTTACCTATAAAATAAACCCTTAGCTAGCTACAATATAACTAATAGTTACATTGTAGCTATCTTAGGTTTTATTTTTAATTTAATTTTATTGTGATGTTAGGTGTTAGTGTAACTCAGGTCAGTTTTTATTTTACAGGTAAGTTTGTATTTATTTTAACTAGGTAGACTAGTTAATAAATAGTTATTAACTATTTACTAGCTACCTAGTTAAAATAAATACAAACTTACCAGTAAAATAAAACCTAACCCGAGTTACACTAACACCTAACATTACAATAAAATTAAATTAATTAAATTAATAAAATAAAATCTAAATTACCCCCTAAATTACACACAATAAAAAAGAAATTATCAAAAATAAAAACGAATTACTCCTAATCTAATAGCCCTATCAAAATAAAAATTCCCCCCAAAATAAAAAACCCCCCATAGCCTACACTAAACTGCCAATGGCCCTTAAAAGGGCCTTTTGCGGGGCATTGCCCCAAAGAAATCAGCTATTTTACCTGTAAAAATTAATACAAACACCCCAACAGTAAAACCCACCACCCACACAACCAAACCCCCCAAAATAAATAAACCTAAGCTCCCCATTGCCCTGAAAAGGGCATTTGGATGGGCATTGCCCTTAAAAGGGCATTTAGCTCTTTTACTGCTCAAACCCTAATCTAAAATTAAGCCCACCCAATAAACCTTTAAAAAAAACCTAACACTAACCCCCGACGATCCACTTACAGTTTTCAAAGACCGGACATCCATCCTCATCCAAGCTGGCAGAAGTCCTCCTCAAAGCCGGCAGAAGTCTTCATCCAGACGGCATCTTCTATCTTCATCCATCCGGCGCAGAGTGGGTCCATCTTCAAGACATCCGGCGCAGAGCATCCTCTTCTTCCGATGGTCAACGAAGAATGAAGTTTCCCTTTAAAGGTACGTCATCCAAGACTGCGTCCCTTACATTCCGATTGGCTGATAGAATTCTATCAGCCAATAGGAATTAAAGAGTAAAAAATAATATTGGCTGTTGCAATCAGCCAATAGGGTTGAACTTTCATCCTATTGACTGATCCAATCAGCCAATAAGATTGAGCTAGCATTCTATTGACTGTTCCAATCACCCCTATTGGATCAGCCAATAGGATGAAAGCTCAATCCTATTGGCCTTCTTCTGAGACTGAGGTGGTATCCTTCAGATTTAAGCTTGAACACCTTTGTGTATTGTTAAAGGAGGTTTTAGCTACTTTAGATGACTCTGATACCCCTGTCATTGTCACTCCTAAGAAATCTAGTAAACTTATTAGTTTCTTTGATGAATCTTCCACTTCTGAGGTTTTTCCTGTGCCGGACCGTGCTAGGGAGATTATATCACAGGAATGGGAGAAATCAGGGGTGTCTTTTTCCCTGTCTCCCTTTTTTAAGAAAATGTAATACTCCATTTAAGACCCTTGGTATACTGTACCCAAAGTTAAAGGGGCCATTTCCACTCTGGCTAAGAGAACCACTATCCCTTTTGAGGATAGCTGCTCTTTTAAGGATCCAATGGACAAGACGCTGGAGGCTTATTTGAAAAAGATTTATGTTTCTCAAGGTCTCCAATCGCAACCTGTGGTATGTATTACCACCGTGACTAGTGCGGCACCTTATTGGTTCGACACCTTGTCTGATTCTCTTCAAGTAGAGACTTCTTTGGATGAAATTCAAGATATGATTAAAGCTTTTAAATTGGCCAATTCCTTTATTGCAGATGCCATTTTACAGGTTGTTAGACTAGGAGCTAAAACTTCTAGTTTCGCTGTCCTAGCCCGCAGGGCGTTATGGTTGAAATCCTGGTCTGCAGATGTTTCCTCTAAAGTTTAGCTTCTGGCGATTCCTTACAAGTGCAAAACCTTGTTTGGACCTGGTTTGGCAGAATTTATCTCTGATATTACGGGTGGAAAAGGGTCTTTTCTTCTTCAAGATAAGAAGAATAGGCGGAAGTAAATGATGAAATATCCAAAGGTCTCCACACAGAGTTCTTAGGTAAAAAGTCAAATCAACGTTTATTTCAATACATACTTAAAAGCAGGTGCAGGGGGATGGAAAAAATAGTCCCAGCAAAAAAATATGTCTGACTGGTTTCGGTCCCAGAGACCCTAATCATCAACATACAGAATAACACATGTGTGGGCATTATAACGGTTAAAACAACAATGTGATTGGATAAAACCACTGGCTAGTAAATTGGAGCAACTTAAAGATACAGATACATAGGGCTCCATGTACTAAAGCATCAATTTTCTCGCTGACAACGTGTCTGCTCGACTCGCTTGAACTCGCAGCTAGCAAGATGTTGCCCGCCCGCCATATGTACTAAACACTATCCCAAAAAATTGCGCGACTAATCCGCATCGAGCACTGGCGAATGATTCATACATATGACGCCTCGCTATTTGCGAATATACTATTATTCGCTTACAACTTGTCAGTCATGTTTGTCCCACGTGACTGTAAGGTGTCAGAAACGTCAGATTTGTCGCGGGAACATATTGCAGCACTATATAAAGTAGAATTTATCTACTGCAATATGGGTACAGTCTATTGCCCCAAGAACATTTGGCATTCCAGCCACACTGTAGAATTGCGATTTTATTGATTGCCACTCTTCTGTGGTAGATGGTAGACAAACATATTCAGGGAATATATGCATGAGTGCATCGATAACTTTGGATAGATGACGAGAAAAGGCAGACTGACTGAAACCAATGATGACGCTGGACACTGCCTGAAATGATCCGGTGGCAAAAAAGTGCAAGGCAGCAAGAAACTTGAGGATTCCGGGAATGGCCCTTGAACGAGCCGTCACAGGCTCTAGAAAATGTGCTATTTGAGCATATAAAGTCAATATTGAATGTCGATCCAGACGGAACCTTTGAATAACCTCTCTATCGGAAAGGGCATCTAAAGGAACCCGAGGAAGGAATATCCGCTGTACTCGTAATCTCCTTCTTCTAACCGGATTTGGGGCATCAGGTTGACGAATTTGCCTTCTACCCCTGATTTGCATCAGACGAATAATATAAAGTTGAAGAAGTGTCTCCATGGCTAGCAGGATCAAAAGTGAGTAACGATTCAATTGTACCCCTCTTTTAAATCAGTTGTAGGCGTTTATCTTATAGACCCTATTGTTTATTATGGTGCTCACCACCTATTAGCTGGCGAGGGATTTTTCACGAGGTAGGTACGGAGAAATTCACGAGCGTATAAATAGATAGTTTAGTAATTACTCTTTTGTGTGAGATTTATGTCGAGCGAGTATTTTCGAGCTACAAAAAAGACTGGAATTCAAGAGTTGCGGACAAGTTCGCTCGACATATGTTAATGTAAGGTTTTCAATGGATTTGTGGCATAGTACATACGGTTATTGATCCGCACGCAGAAATTTAGACGGAAATAGTCACGAAGACCTCGCAGACAGCTTAGTACATGGAGCCCATAGAAGATAAATAGTTCACAGTTCACACCAGAAATATAATTAACGCTATGAAACATAACAAACACACTGAATATATAGCTGATAGGCATATGAAGCAGAAGTCATGAGCGTAATATATATCAAATAACACATAATGGTTAATATTTTATCATTCTATCAGTAGCCCATATACGAACATATTAAAAAAAAAAAACATCTCCTAATATAATGTGCAAGTGAGAATATGGGACTAACATATGGCTAGATTACGAGTTTTGCGGTAAGAGCTGCTCGGTGCTAACTTGCAAGTTATTGTCACCGCTCACCGCTAGAGGTTTACAAAAACCCGGCGTTAGCAGGCAATATTGCAGCGTAAAGCAAAATTGAGCTCCATACCAGACATCCAATACCAGCGCTGCTTTGAGCTGGTTTTACGTGCTTGTGCACAATTTCCCCATAGACATCAATGGGGAGAGCCGGCTGAAAAAAAAGCCTAACACCTGCAATAAAGAGCGTAAAGCTCTGTAACGCAGCCCCATTGATTCTTATGGGGAAAGAAAAGTTATGTTTACACCTAATACCCTAACATAAACCCAGAGTCTAAACACCCCTAATCTGCTGCCCCCGGCATTGCCGACACCTACATTACAATTATTAACCCCTAATCTGCTGCACCCGACATCGCCGCCACCTACATTACACTTGTTAACCCCCAATCTGCCGCCCCCGACATCGCCGCCACCTACATTACACTTATTACCCCCTAATCTGCTGCCCGACATCGCCGCCACCTACCTACACTTATTAACCCCTAATCTGCCGCCCCCAATGTCGCCACCTCCTACCTACACTTATTAACCCCTAATCTGCTGCCCCCAACGTCGCCACCACTATACTAAAGTTTGGATCAGCCAATAGGATTTTTTCACCTTTAATTACGATTGTACGCCATCGTAAGAAGCGGATGCGCCAGATGTCTTGAAGATGTAGCCGCTCCGCACCGGATGGATGAAGATAGAAGATGCCGTCTGGATGAAGACTTCTGCCGGCTTGGATGAAGACTTCGGCCCGCTTGGATGAAGACTCCTCCCGGCTTCATTGAGGACTTCTTGCCGCTTGGATGAAGACTTCTGCCGCTTCGTTGAGGATGGATGTCGGGTCTTCCAAAACTGTAAATGGATCTTCGGGTGTTAGTGTTAGGTTTTATTAAGGGTTTATTGGGTGGTTTTTGTTTTTTAGATTAGGGTTTGGGCGGAAAAAGAGCTAAATGCCCTTTTAAGTGCAATGCTTATACAAATGCCATTTTCAGGGCAATGGGGAGCTTAGTTTTTTTAGATAGGTTTTTATTTGGGGGGTTGGTTGTGTGTGTGGTGGGTTTTACTGTTGGGGGTTGTTTGTATTTTTTTTTACAGGTAAAATAGCTGATTTCTTTGGGGCAATGCCCAGCAAAAGGCCCTTTTAAGGGCCGTTGGTAGTTTATTGTAGGCTAGGGTTTTTTTATTTGGTGGGGGGGGGACTTTTTTATTTTGATAGGGCTATTAGATTAGGTGTAATTAGTTTAAATATTTGATCATTTCTTTTTTATTTTGTGTAATTTAGTGTTTGTTTTTTTTGTAATTTAGTTAATTGTATTTAATTAATGTAATTTATTTAATTGTAGTGTAATGTTAGGTGTTAGTGTAACCCAGGTTAGGTTTTATTTTACAGGTAAATTTGTATTTATTTTAGCTAGGTAGCTAGTAATTAGTTAATAACTATTTACTAACTATTCTACCTAGTTAAAATAAATACAAACTTAGCTGTGAAATAAAAATAAAACCTAAGATATCTACAATGTAACTATTAGATATATTGTAGCTAGCTTAGGTTTTATTTTATAGGTAAGTATTTAGTTTTAAATAGGAATTATTTAGCTATTAATAGTAGGTTTTATTTAGATTTATTTTAATTACTTTAAAGTTAGTGGGTGTTAGGGTTAGGTTTAGGGGTTAATAACTTTAGTATAGTGGGGGCGATTTTGGGGGCAGCCGATTTGGGGTTAATAACAGTAATGTAGGTTGCGGCGATGTTAGGGACAGCAGATTAGGCGTTAATAATATATAACTAGTGTTTGCGATGCAGGAGTGTGGCAGTTTAGGGGTTAATACGTTTATTATAGTGGCGGCGATGTCCGAAGCGGCAGATTAGGGGTTAATAATTTTATTATAGTGTTTGCGATGCTGGAGGGCCTCGGTTTAGGGGTTAATAGGTAGTTTATGGGTGTTAGTGTACTTTTTAGCACTTTAGTTATGAGTTTTATGTTACGGAGTTGTAGCATAAAACCCATAACTACTGACTGTCAGTTTACGGTATGGATCTTGACGGTATAGGCTGTACCGCTCACTTTTTGGCCTCCCAGGCAGACTCGTAATACCGGCGCAAAGGAAGTCCTATTGAAAAAGGACTTTTGGAAAGCTGCGGTAGTTACGTTGCGTTACGACCAAAAAAGTGTGCGGTGCAGCTAAACCTGCAAGACTCAGAATACCAGCGGTAGTGAAAAAGAGCCTTTTTTCACTCATACCCCAAAACTCATAATCTAGGAGATAGTGTCTAAATAAGCCTGCTTAAGGGATAAGATATATGTAATTTAAACCTGTAAAATTGTAATAATAATAAGAATTAGGATACTACAGTATGATTAGAGAAGAAGAACTAACTTATTCAAAAGAGTACTCAGAACCATAACCTTACTTAGTTGTCATGCACATACACATGTAGCAAATTATATAGAGTAAACACATTTATATAAGATCCAAAAGCTCCAAATTGGATTTGCAAATATGCAGTGCATAATCAAACTAAAAATAGGGAGAATGGAAACCAAGGGTAAATGGAATCTCTATATATAGATATGGAGGCAAGAAGATATCTAAAAACAGAAAAATTACATTACTGGACTAAAGGCTGAATTAATGTTGCCAGTAATTAATTATATCATGTTCTGAGTTGAAACCTACTGGAACCATACTTTTCAGCCTAAATATCCAGTAACTTTCCTGTCGACAAAGCAAGGACAAATTATCTCCTCCACGAATTGGTCTTTTAATTTATTCTATAGCTCTTCAACTGAAAGTACTTACATCTTGGTTATGTACTTCCAGAAAATGCCTGGACAGAGCAGAACAAGGTCTTTCACTTGATATATAGGAGAGATGTTCCCTAATACCTACGTCCCTAGTGGTCCTACCCACATAATATCTGTGACATTGTGTACATTCAATCAAATAGACAATGAAAGTGCTTTTGCAATTATCACAGCCTTTCGTCTTAAAAATCTCACCAGTATGAAGGGCGGTGAATATTTTACCAACATGGATGTGATCACATGAGGTATATACATGTTGTCCACATTTATAGGTGCCATGACAGTGTAGCCATGAATTTTGAGATGCACCATCTTTAAACATACTAGAAGACAGAATATTACCCAAACTCCTGTTGGCTATAAACATACACTTCAATTGTATGCCTAAGTTTCTTGTCCCCCATCAATATGGGTAGGTTCTTACTCACAATTTTGCAAATTTGATCATATTGATTTGAATACAAGGTAACAAATTTTTGTCTTCCCTTGTCTCAATGGATAAGACTGCCCTTTAGTCTTACAATTAGTCAAAAGGGACCTTCTGTCCGGTTTATTGACCTCTTTAAAGGCTTTCTCCACTATACCCTTGGGATAACCTCACTCCTTCAGCCGATTTTTAAGGTCTCTACTCTCCTCAGGGTAAACCTCATCCTTAATACAATTGCGACGTAACCTCATGAACTGCCCCTTGGCAATGCCAATAAAGACATGCCTGGGGTGATTACTTTTTGCATGTAATAAACTATTGCCAGCAATAGGCTTCCTGAAGAGAGCAGAGACCACTTTTCTATCAAGTGGTAATCCCGTAAGGGGTATATCCAAAAAGGAAACCGTATCCTTCTGCCATTCATGCGTAAATTGCAAACCAACGTCATTGATGTTCAAATTCTTAACAAAGTCATCTGCCTTGGATGAATCAGCTGACCACACCAATAGCAGATCATCAATGTAACATACATATTTAACAATATACGCTGATGGATAGATGCCAGTACCTCCATAGACATGGGACCGCTTGCACCACCCCATAAAGAGGTTAGCATATGAGTGGGCAAATTTGGTCCCCAAAGCAATCCCACGTCTCTGGAGGTAGTAGCGTTCTTGAAACAAAAAATAGTTGCGCTCCAACAAGAATTTAACTGCCAGTACTACAAATTCTTTAATTTCAGATGTCAAATCTGTGTACAAATCCAAGAAGAATTCCATAGTTTTAAAGCCAAAATTATGGGGAATGGAGGAGTAAAGTGATACAATGCCAATTGTTAACCAACTGTACTCCTCAGAGTAATTTTCATTCCTTTTGTAACTTCAGAGGAAAGCCTTCCCCTTCTTCTTCCAAGCAGGAACAATCCAAGTCTTCTTGGAAACCCAATCAGTCTTGGAACATGGGGAAACAATCAAAGAAACCCACAGCTGATTCCAAATCAGCATGAATGGTTAGCCCCTGATCTGATATCGGATCAGGTGAGGGGCAGACTTTCTTAGTTCTCTCAAGCCTGGATAGAAGATGTCCCAGATCTCTGGACTGTGGACATAGTATCCCAGGGTTACAAATTGGAATTCAACATCTTTCCTCCCTGGGAGTGATTGTTCCAGCTCCAGTGCAGGAACAGGGTCTCAGGTTCTACTCCAACCTATATGTGGTTCCCAAAAAAGAGGGAACGTTCCGTCCCATTCTAGACTTGAAGTGTCTAAACAAGTTTCTCAAAGTTCCATCCTTCAAGATGGAGACTATACGCTCCATTCTTCCTTCAGTACAAGAGGGTCAGTTCATGACAACTATAGACCTAAAGGATGTGTATCTTCATGTTCCTATTCACAGGGACCATCACAGATTCCTGAGATTTGCCTTTCTGGACAAACATTTCCAGTTCATGGCCCTTCCATTTGGTCTAGCCATGGCTCCCAGAATATTTTCAAGGGTTCTGGGGTTTTTTTTGGCAGTGATCCATTCTCATGGAATTGCTGTGGCACACTACCTGGACGACATAATGGTTTAAGCGCCATCTTTTCAACTAGCAAAATTTCACACAGCGATATTGTTGTCTTGTCTTCATTCCCACGGTTGGAATGTGAATCTGGAAAAAAAGATCCCTTTCCCTTGTTACAAGAGTAGTGTTC
The DNA here is from genome assembly GCF_027579735.1 of Bombina bombina. NCBI lineage: Eukaryota > Metazoa > Chordata > Amphibia > Anura > Bombinatoridae > Bombina > Bombina bombina. Next base: position 283,352,225 of record NC_069503.1, on the reverse strand, counting down.
TTAGGGACCATAATAGATTTTCTATTGATGAAGATTTTTCTGACAGAGGTCAGGAAAAACATAATAATTTCCTCTTGCCTCTCTCTTAAGACTTCTGCTCATCCTTCAGTGGCTCAATGTATGGAGGTAATCGGTTTGATGGTGGCTTCCATGGACATCATTCCTTTTGCTCGATTCCATTTGAGAGTTCTCCAGTTGCGCATGCTCAGACAATGGAATGGCAACCATGCAGATCTATCTCAGAGAATAGAGTTAGTTTTCAAATGATTCTCTCCCGTGGTGGATTTCTCAGGAACATCTGTCTCAAGGAACATACTTCCGGAGACCTTCCTGGGTGATCGTGACCATGGATGCCAGTCTGCTGGGCTGGGGAGCAGACTGGAAGTCGTTAAAAGCTCAGGGCCTTAGGACTCGGGAGGAGACTGCTTTTCTCATCAATATCTTGGAGTTGAGGGCGATTTACAATGCTCTATTGGCTTGGCCTCAGTTCTCCTCAGCCCAGTTTATCAGGCTCCAGTCAGACAACATAACCTCTGTGGCTTACATCAATCACCAGGGAGGAACTAGAGTTCCTTAGCAATGAAGGAGGTTACTCGGATTCTTCAGTGGGCTGAGACCCACAATTTCTGTCTATCTGCCATCCACATTCCAGGAGTAGACAGCTTGGAATCGGATTTTCTAAGCAGACAGACTTTTCATCCCAGGGAGTGGGAACTCCATCCGGAGGTGTTTTCCAGCTTACTCAAACGGGGGGTGCTGGAGTTAGATCTAATGGCATCCCATCAGAACGCCAAGCTTCCAACGTACGGTTCAAGGTCAAGAGATCCACAGGCCCGTTCTAATAGATGCTTTGGTGGTTCCTTGGGTTTTCAGGTTGGCATACCTGTTTCCTCCGTTTGCTCTCTTTTCCCGAGTCATTGCTTGTATCAAACAGTAGATCATGTCGGTGATTCTAATAGCCCCTGCGTGGCCTCGCAGAATTTGTTTTGCAGACCTAGTGGAGATGTTATCTATCCCACCTTGGGGACTACCTCTGAGGAAGGTAGTGTAAAAGTCACACTACAAAAGGAGTGTACATGAATAGCACTCTGCTACTCTTATTCATCAATTGATACAATTAAGGTAAATGAATTGTTAGAAGGAGGTATGAAAGTAGTAAAATTTAACTTTTATTAGTGAGATTAAAAAAACAAATGTACCCATTAAAAACACAAACCATACACAAACAACTGACAACCCCAAATAGCACTGTGAAATCGGTTTGTGATTATCAGCAGTAATGCCAATGATTTGAGGGGCTGTGGATGTGGACTATACACATCCCACTGATCTCCAGGCTTAATGTATACGTAAAAATCAATCAGTGTAACCACATAAGTAGTTTGTCATACTGCCCCTCTGAAGAAGACGTGATAGGACAAGGGTTCTAAAGTGTTGGCTCTGGGGGTGGGTGCTATTATAGCTTTATTTATACACGTAGATACCCTCAGTCAAGGTCTATATATATAGAGAATGCCCTAAAAGATAACCAGTATTATATTTTCACTGGTAGGGTAAAGTGGACTCTTTTACCGGGTAAGGTAATCAGAGATCACCATCTCTAATGGGTCACTAATATGAATGCCCGTGTGTGGAATGTGCAGATACTGAAATAATGTACTAGACACCAGGTTTAATGGAGTTTCCTTATTTTGGGGTAAATGCTTCACTATTCAACACATGAACAAGGTGGTGAATTCAGTATCTAATTGTGCTTATAGTGAGGATGAAATGCGGTGTAAGTGATCCGCTTCTCATTGTTAGCAAGGGAAATAACAAGTGTCCACTAATGGGACTGGATAGGAGTACTACGGACTGTTTGACTGCTGTAAATCTAGAGAACGTACCATAGAGCTAACATTCCTGCTTTACAAATATGGGCATAAATCTACCACTAGGACATATCTAGTTATCTAGATTTACAGCAGTCAAACAGTCCGTAGTACTCCTATCCAGTCCCGTTAGTGGACACTTGTTATTTCCCTTGCTAACGAGTAGAAGCGGATCACACCAGAAAGAGATCTGACTTTCACCGCATTTCATCTTCTGCTCGAAGAGTCTCGGAACTCTCAGCTCTGCAGTGGGATTCCCCTTATCTTATTTTTCATGCCGATAAGGCGGTTCTTCGTACTAAGTTAGGTTTATTTTGTTGTACGTGCTCTTAAATTCTACTGACAGGCGACTAAGGTTTTTCGCCAGTCCCCTGCCCTCTTTGTCTGTTTCTCTGGGAAACATAAAGGTCAGAAAGCTACTGCTACTACTCTTTCTTTTTGGTTACAAAGTATAATTTGTTTGGCTTATGAGACTGCTGGACAGCAGCCCCCTGAGAGAATTATGGCTCATTCCACAAGAGCTGTTGCCTCTTCTTGGGCTTTCAAAAATAAAGCTTCTGTGGAACAAATTTGCAAGGTTGCAACTTGGTCTTCTCTACATACTTTTTAAAAATGTTTACAAATTTGATACTTTTGCATCGGCTGAGGCTTCTTTTGGGAGAAATGTTCTTCAAGCGGTGGTGCCTTCTGTTTAGGACTGCCTGTCTTGTCCCTCCCTATTTATCCGTGTCCTCTAGCTTGGGTATTGGTTCCCAACAGTATTTAATAAAGCCGTGGACTCACCATATCTTAGGAAAGAAAAACAAAATTTATGCTTACCTGATACATTTATGTATTTCCGGATATGGTGAGTCCACAGGCCCCACCCTTTATTTTAAGGCAGTTGTTCTTTTGACTATAACCTCAGACACCTCTACACCTTGTGTTACTCCTTTTTCTCCATTTCCCTTCGGTCGAATGACTGGGGGTTGTGGGTAAGGGAGTGATACTTAACAGTTTAACTGTGGTGCTCTTTGCCTCCTCCTGCTGGCCAAGAGTGATATTCCCAACAGTAATTACTCAAGCCGTGGACTCACCATATCCGGAAATAAATAAATTTATCAGGTAAGCATACAGTTTGTTTTTTGAGTTGCTATATTCCTCATGATCGAGTCATTCATTTACTTTGAGGTTCTCTGAGTTTGGGATGCATCTCTGCGGCACCTTATAGCAGTTTTAATGAGTTTGAAACTTATGCACTATTTTAAAAGTGGTTAAGTGGAGTCGGATCTTTTGAGAGAAACAGGATCACATCCTATACTAACCGATGAGTGTGCTCACTGGATGGCATTAAATGTCCAGACTGCCTGTATAGCACAATTCTAGTGCACAACATCTTGTGAGTAGATTCGATTTTAATCACATATCTTTTTATTGGAAGTACTACACCATTTGGGGCACCCTTTTATCTTTTTTAGACTATTCAGAAGGTTGGATGTAGGTACTTTGTCAATAGGGTATGCTGGGCAATGTACCCTGTGACATACCTATGTCTAATAGGCTTAAGTGCTTCAATATCATTTTAAGTGCTTTGTCTGTAAAGGAACCCACACAAAGCATACATTGTTTTACTTTAGCACCTTTATAAAATAACAACAGCAAAAAGCCACTATACAGAACACAATTTTTTTTTTTTTTGCATTTTCTTTTCTTTAACGTAAATGGTAAACATTAGCATGGGAGTCATTGTTTCATAAATATTTTAAACACACAACTTTTGGTTTCACATTTAGCTTCACTTCACATACCCCAAACAACAAAATGTAGGATTCTTGATCTATATTGGTTATTAAAAATTGCTAATTGAAAACTATTGATTTTTTTTTTGTCTGTTTTCACTTTCTAGCAATGTTGTCTTGTGGGGACATGGGCTTCAAATGAGAGAGAATACTGAGAAGTATGAATTTATTTACTGAATGATGTAGGTTCAGAAGGGCAAGAGATAGAGGCGCTTTGACAGTGATCTCTAAGTATGTGTATTTTTAAGTAACATAAAAAAAATGTAGCCTCCCTGACTGGTTCAAGGGTTTTCAGGGGAGTTGATTGGCTCTCTTCCTATGCATTGCGACTGGTGCTGAGAGAAAATAGCTAGGTATCCTCTGGAACTTTAGAGTGTGGAAGTGTATATATATATATCAACATCATTGCCTGGATGCAGTTTTCATTTTCATATTAGAGTTAAAGGGACACTGAACCCAATTTTTTTCTTTTGTGATTCAGATAGAGCATGCAATTTTAAGCAAATTTCTAATTTACTCCTATTATCCAATTTTCCTCGTTTTCTTTGAAAAAGAAGACATCTAAGCTAAGGAGCCAGACAATTTTTGGTTTAGGACCCTGGACATCACTTGTTTATTGGTGGGTGAATTTATCCACCAATCAGCAAGAACAACCCAGGTTGTTCACCAAAAATGGGCCGGCATCTAAACTTACATTCTTGCTTTTCAAATAAAGATACCAAGAGAATGAAGGAAATTTGATAATAGGAGTAAATGAGAAAGTTGCTTAAAATTGCATGCTCTTATCTGAATCACAAAAGAAAAAATTTAGGTTCAGTGTCCCTTTAAGAGTTTTTTTTAACCATTCCTGGCATAATATTTTGGACCAATGACTATAATTGCCACTGAAGATTAAATCAAGGTTGAAAATATTACTGAATCCAGAATTAAGTTTGGGAAAATACACTTATGGGAATTACAGAGGATGATGGCTTACATCTTGCAGGTTGCTTAAATATAGTATAAAGGGGGTAATTAAGCTTTGGGTGTCAAGGGGTGCATGACCAATTGTATATTTAATTGTAAGGGGAATTATTGTGTATAGAGGATTGTGGAGGGGGTTCTTTGTATACTGGGGTGGTTTTCCATTGTAGTCACAAAATGTTGGGATTTAATTAATGGATAATTAGTTGAATATACAGTGATTATTAAGAATGGTAATTATAGGCATATGATATTAAATTTGACTGGAAGTCATTTTGCGATATACTTTCATTTGCAAAAAACATATGAGAAAAGTTATCACATGTGGAGCATGACTGTTATTCTGAGCAAGCAAGACTTGTTAGAAGTGCACATGACCTACAGAAAGCCTTGTGCATGAGAAAACGTATCACAGATAGCTGTTGTGATCACTGTAATAACTATTCTCAGAAGCATATTTGTAAATGAAAGTATATTATGTCTGCTTTTAAGTAAATATTCCTAAGAATGGTGAGTTCATTAAGGGAGGAGTACTTAGTGCCAGGGAGTATTACACTGGGATTGGTCTTGGTGAGGAGCCCTTAGACTGGATGGGTTCCATAAAGAATACTTTAATATTTAGTGAGACCCATGCAGAACAGTGTTGAGTTTAGGTGCATTTTGTGCTTCAAGATTATTATTATTATTATTATTATCGGTTATTTGTAGAGCGCCAACAGATTCTGCACCGCTAACAAGAGACATAAAACCCATTTTTTTCTTTTGTGAGTCTGATACAATTTTAAACAACTTTCAAATGTACTTATTTTATCTAATTTGCTTTGTTCTCTTGGTATCCTTTGTTTAAATGTATACCTAGGTAGGTGACATAAGTATTTGCCTATAACGATCCAAAATGTATTGCCGATTTAAATGTTTATTAGCAAATCACAAAACTCATAAAAAGACGCCAAAGTCAGTGGTAAATGCTCCCGCGAGATCACGGTTTCACTTTGCAATTAACCAGAAATATAAACATAAAAAGTTGCCAAAATAAAGAAGATATTTCTTTAAAATAAAAAATAAATATGAGCATCTTTTAAAAAAAAAAAATAACCCCCCCCCCAAACTGCACAACGCACTTCTAAGGGGTTAAAGTGAGGGGATGTGGAGTGTTTGGAAAACAAAACTGTACCTAAAGTGCCTTTACATGGAGGTCAATGGGGGCTGTGTTTTAACTATAAATATATATGTACAGTATATGCTTATATAAGCACATAAATATATATGTACAGTATATGCTTATATAAGCACATAAATATATATGTACAGTATATGCTTATATAAGCACATAAATATATATGTACAGTATATGCTTATATAAGCACATAAATATATATGATCAGTATATGCTTATATAAGCACATAAATATATATGTACAGTATATGCTTATATAAGCACATAAATATATATGTACAGTATATGCTTATATAAGCACATAAATATATATGTACAGTATATGCTTATATAAGCACATAAATATATATGTTCAGTATATGCTTATATAAGCACATAAATATATATGTTCAGTATATGCTTATATAAGCACATAAATATATATGTACAGTATATGCTTATATAAGCACATAAATATATATGTACAGTATATGCTTATATAAGCACATAAATATATTCAGGATGTATATAAGCATATACATATATATTTATTTATTGCTGCGCGATTTGCCCCCTGCACTAGGTGGTTTCTATCGACATGAAAATGAGGGTCACATTGAAGCCTATGGAAGCTCGCTCTTGTGCGCTGGTATTACTGAGTGGGACACAAATATCGCGCTTGTGTAAGCTCAATATTGTGCTCTACTCATATTCTAGCCCTCAGTGCTTTAGATACTCTCTTTTAAAAATGTTTACATGTTCAGCAGATTGTTTACTCAAGATTCTGGAAATTAGTCTGAATCAATCTTTTTAATACTGTTCTAAATATTTTCTTAGGTTTTTTTCTGGAGCATATTTTTTTTAAACTGGTGTCTCTTTTTACTACATTCCAGTGCTAGTTAGTGTAGTTTTACTCTGAAAACTGTGATCCAAAACAATTGGACCTACTTTGTGAAACTTTAAAGGGACAGTACAATCAAAATGAAACTTTCTTGATTCAGACAGAACATGTCATTTTAAACTCTTTTCAAATGTACTTTTATTATCAGATTTGCTGTGTTCGCTTGATATCCTTTGTTGAAGAATAAATAGGCTGACCATATTGCCGCTTTAAAAAGGGACACATATGAAAAATACATATGTCAGGGCTGTTTTCAGGGCCGTTTAAAGAAATGGTTTTGTATAAGAACCCTCACATATGTATTTTTCATGTGTTCCTTCTTAAAGCGGCAATATGGTCAGCCTAAGAATAAACCAAGGCAGACTGATAGGAGCTTTGGAGAGTGCTCATGTCTTTAGCAGTCTATGGCAGCAGTGTTTGGAACTATGTAGAACATTGCTATAAACACTGTTGCAAACACTGCTTCCAAATGGCTAAAGAAACGTACAAGCTCCTGAACTCACTTACAAAGGATAGCAAGAGAACTAAGCAAAATTGATAATATAAGTAAATTGGAAAGTTCCTTAAAACTTCATTATTTTGTCCAATACTTTTAAGTTTAATTTTGACTTTACCCTCCCTTTAAATTCTTATGTCTATTCTCTTTATATACTAAGAAATCATTTTTTTTTATTAGCCCTTATTTCTTGAATTGCTTTATTAAAAACTTGTTCATATTTTCTGTCAAAAATGTTCCTTTGTCACCTGCTTGTTCCATAAAAACTTTCTCACCAGTACAATTACTTTTAAGTATGTGAACCTGCCCTTTATGTATGTACATAAGCCAACTCCTTTAAGTGGTAGCTGTTTCTATATACAAATATATAGAATATATCTATATCTATCTATCTATCTATCTATCTATCTATCTATATATAATCAACTGAAATTATATAGATATTTAGCTCTAAATAGTCAATCATAATTCACCTAACTTCAGTCTTAAATATTATATTTATATATAGGAGATATTTTGTTGCTATGAGATCAAATCCCTTTTGTAGATTAGACTATTTTATAATGCATTAGAGTTATTTATATTATAAAATATTCTTATTGGAAAATGGAAATGACTTTGACAAATAATATTAATACATATTTTCTCCAACATAGGTGTGTCCGGTCCACGGCGTCATCCTTACTTGTGGGATATTCTCTTCCCCAACAGGAAATGGCAAAGAGCCCAGCAAAGCTGGTCACATGATCCCTCCTAGGCTCCGCCTACCCCAGTCATTCTCTTTGCCGTTGTACAGGCAACATCTCCACGGAGATGGCTTAGAGTTTTTTAGTGTTTAACTGTAGTTTTTCATTATTCAATCAAGAGTTTGTTATTTTCAAATAGTGCTGGTACGTACTATTTACTCAGAAACAGAAAAGAGATGAAGAATTCTGTTTGTATGAGGAAAATGATTTTAGCAACCGTAACTAAAATCCATGGCTGTTCCACACAGGACTGTTGAGAGCAATTATCTTCAGTTGGGGGAACAGTTTGCAGTCCCTTGCTGCTTGAGGTATGACACATTCTAACAAGACGATGTAATGCTGGAAGCTGTCATTTTCCCTATGGGATCCGGTAAGCCATGTTTATTACGATTGTAAATAAGGGCTTCACAAGGGCTTATTTAAACTGTAGACTTTTTCTGGGCTAAATCGATTGATTATTAACACATATTTAGCCTTGAGGAATCATTTTATCTGGGTATTTTGATATAATAATATCGGCAGGCACTGTTTTAGACACCTTATTCTTTAGGGGCTTTCCCAAAGCATAGGCAGAGTCTCATTTTCGCGCCGGTGTTGCGCACTTGTTTTTGAGAGGCATGGCATGCAGTCGCATGTGAGAGGAGCTCTGATACTTATAAAAGACTTCTGAAGGCGTCATTTGGTATCGTATTCCCCTTTGGGTTTGGTTGGGTCTCAGCAAAGCAGATACCAGGGACTGTAAAGGGGTTTAAAGCTTAAAACGGCTCCGGTTCCGTTATTTTAAGGGTTAAAGCTTCCAAAATTGGTGTGCAATATTTTCAAGGCTTTAAGACGCTGTGGTGAAAATTTGGTGAATTTTGAACAGTTCCTTCATGTTTTTTCGCAATTGCAGTAATAAAGTGTGTTCAGTTTAAAATTTAAAGTGACAGTAACGGTTTTATTTTAAAACGTTTTTTGTACTTTCTGATCAAGTTTATGCCTGTTTAACATGTCTGAACTACCAGATAGACTGTGTTCTGAATGTGGGGAAGCCAGAATTCCTATTCATTTAAATAAATGTGATTTATGTGATAATGACAATGATGCCCAAGATGATTCCTCAAGTGAGGGGAGTAAGCATGGTACTGCATCATTCCCTCCTTCGTCTACACGAGTCTTGCCCACTCAGGAGGCCCCTAGTACATCTAGCGCGCCAATACTCCTTACTATGCAACAATTAACGGCTGTAATGGATAATTCTGTCAAAAACATTTTAGCCAAAATGAACCCTTGTCAGCGTAAGCGTGGCTGCTCTGTTTTAGTTACTGAAGAGCATGACGACGCTGATATTAATATCTCTGAAGGGCCCCTAACCCAATCTGAGGGGGCCAGGGAGGTTTTGTCTGAGGGAGAAATTACTGATTTAGGGAACATTTCTCAGCAGGCTGAATCTGATGTGATTACATTTAAATTTAAATTGGAACATCTCCGCATTTTGCTTAAGGAGGTATTATCCACTCTGGATGATTGTGAAAATTTAGTCATCCCAGAGAAACTATGTAAAATGGACAAGTTCCTAGAGGTGCCGGGGCTCCCAGAAGCTTTTCCTATACCCAAGCGGGTGGCGGACATTGTTAATAAAGAATGGGAAAGGCCCGGTATTCCTTTCGTCCCTCCCCCCATATTTAAAAAATTGTTTCCTATGGTCGACCCCAGAAAGGACTTATGGCAGTCAGTCCCCAAGGTCGAGGGAGCGGTTTCTACTTTAAACAAACGCACCACTATTCCCATAGAGGATAGTTGTGCTTTCAAAGATCCTATGGATAAAAAATTAGAAGGTTTGCTTAAAAAGATGTTTGTTCAGCAGGGTTACCTTCTACAACCCATTTCATGCATTGTCCCTGTCACTACTGCCGCATATTTCTGGTTTGATGAACTGCTTAAGGTGCTCGATAGTGACTCTCCTCCTTATGAGGAGATTATGGACAGAATCAATGCTCTCAAATTGGCTAATTCTTTCACTCTAGACGCCTCTTTGCAATTGGCTAAGTTAGCGGCTAAGAACTCTGGGTTTGCTATTGTGGCGCGCAGAGCGCTTTGGTTGAAATCTTGGTCGGCTGATGCGTCTTCCAAGAACAAGCTACTAAACATTCCTTTCAAGGGGAAAACGTTGTTTGGTCCTGACTTGAAGGAGATTATCTCTGATATCACTGGGGGTAAGGGCCACGCCCTTCCTCAGGATCGGCCTTTCAAGGCAAAAAATAGACCTAATTTTCGTCCCTTTCGTAAAAACGGACCAGCCCAAGGTGCTACGTCCTCTAAGCAAGAGGGTAATACTTCTCAGGCCAAGCCAGCCTGGAGACCAATGCAAGGCTGGAACAAGGGAAAGCAGGCCAAGAAACCTGCCACTGCTACCAAGACAGCATGAAATATTGGCCCCCGATCCGGGACCGGATCTGGTGGGGGGCAGACTCTCTCTCTTCGCTCAGGCTTGGGCAAGAGATGTTCTGGATCCTTGGGCGCTAGAAATAGTCTCCCAGGGTTATCTTCTGGAATTCAAGGGACTTCCCCCAAGGGGGAGGTTCCACAGGTCGCAGTTGTCTTCAGACCACATAAAAAGACAGGCGTTCTTACATTGTGTAGAAGACCTGTTAAAAATGGGAGTGATTCATCCTGTTCCATTAAGAGAACAAGGGATGGGGTTCTACTCCAATCTGTTCATAGTTCCCAAAAAAGAGGGAACGTTCAGACCAATCCTAGATCTCAAGATCTTAAACAAATTTCTCAAGGTCCCATCGTTCAAGATGGAAACCATTCGAACTATCCTTCCTTCCATCCAGGAAGGTCAATTCATGACCACGGTGGATTTAAAGGATGCGTATCTACATATTCCTATCCACAAGGAACATCATCGGTTCCTAAGGTTTGCATTCCTGGACAAACATTACCAGTTCGTGGCGCTTCCTTTCGGATTAGCCACTGCTCCAAGGATTTTCACAAAGGTACTAGGGTCCCTTCTAGCGGTGCTAAGACCAAGGGGCATTGCAGTAGTACCTTACCTGGACGACATTCTGATTCAAGCGTCGTCCCTTCCTCAAGCAAAGGCTCACACGGACATTGTCCTGGCCTTTCTCAGATCTCACGGCTGGAAAGTGAACGTGGAAAAGAGTTCTCTATCCCCGTCAACAAGGGTTCCCTTCTTGGGAACAATTATAGACTCCTTAGAAATGAGGATCTTTCTAACAGAGGCCAGAAAAACAAAGCTTCTGGACTCTTGTCGGATACTTCATTCCGTTCCTCTTCCTTCCATAGCTCAGTGCATGGAAGTGATCGGGTTGATGGTGGCGGCGATGGACATAGTTCCTTTTGCGCGCATTCATCTAAGACCATTACAACTGTGCATGCTCAGTCAGTGGAATGGGGACTATACAGACTTGTCTCCGAAGATACAAGTAAATCAGAGAACCAGAGACTCACTCCGTTGGTGGCTGTCCCTGGACAATCTGTCTCAAGGGATGATGTTCCACAGACCAGAGTGGGTCATTGTCACGACCGACGCCAGTCTAATAGGCTGGGGCGCGGTCTGGGGATCCCTGAAAGCTCAGGGTCTTTGGTCTCGGGAAGAATCTCTTCTACCGATAAATATTCTGGAACTGAGAGCGATATTCAATGCTCTCCAGGCCTGGCCCCAGCTTGCGAGGACCAGGTTCATACGGTTTCAATCAGACAACATGACGACTGTTGCGTACATCAACCATCAGGGGGGAACAAGGAGTTCCCTAGCGATGGAAGAAGTGACCAAAATCATTCTATGGGCGGAGTCTCACTCCTGCCACCTGTCTGCTATCCACATCCCAGGAGTGGAAAATTGGGAAGCGGATTTTCTGAGTCGTCAGACATTGCATCCGGGGGAGTGGGAACTCCATCCGGAAATCTTTGCCCAAGTCACTCACCTGTGGGGCATTCCAGACATGGATCTGATGGCCTCTCGTCAGAACTTCAAAGTTCCTTGCTACGGGGCCAGATCCAGGGATCCCAAGGCGGCTCTAGTGGATGCACTAGTAGCACCTTGGACCTTCAAACTAGCTTATGTGTTCCCGCCATTTCCTCTCATCCCCAGGCTGGTAGCCAGGATCAAGCAGGAGAGGGCGTCGGTGATCTTGATAGCTCCTGCGTGGCCACGCAGGACTTGGTATGCAGATCTGGTGAATATGTCATCGGCTCCACCTTGGAAGCTACCTTTGAGACGAGACCTTCTTGTTCAGGGTCCGTTCGAACATCCGAATCTGGCTTCACTCCAGCTGACTGCTTGGAGATTGAACGCTTGATTTTATCGAAGCGAGGATTCTCAGATTCTGTTATCGATACTCTTGTTCAGGCCAGAAAGCCTGTGACTAGAAAGATTTACCACAAAATTTGGAAAAAATATATCTGTTGGTGTGAATCTAAAGGATTCCCTTGGGACAAGGTTAAGATTCCTAGGATTCTATCCTTCCTTCAAGAAGGATTGGAAAAAGGATTATCTGCAAGTTCCCTGAAGGGACAGATTTCTGCCTTGTCGGTATTACTTCACAAAAAGCTGGCAGCTGTGCCAGATGTTCAAGCCTTTGTTCAGGCTCTGGTTAGAATCAAGCCTGTTTACAAACCTTTGACTCCTCCTTGGAGTCTCAATTTAGTTCTTTCAGTTCTTCAGGGGGTTCCGTTTGAACCCTTACATTCCGTTGATATTAAGTTATTATCTTGGAAAGTTTTGTTTTTAGTTGCGATTTCTTCTGCTAGAAGAGTCTCAGAATTATCTGCTCTGCAGTGTTCTCCTCCTTATCTGGTGTTCCATGCAGATAAGGTGGTTTTACGTACTAAACCTGGTTTTCTTCCAAAAGTTGTTTCTAACAAAAACATTAACCAGGAGATTATCGTACCTTCTCTGTGTCCAAAACCAGTTTCAAAGAAGGAACGTTTGTTGCACAATTTGGATGTTGTTCGCGCTCTAAAATTCTATTTAGATGCTACAAAGGATTTTAGACAAACATCTTCCTTGTTTGTTGTTTATTCAGGTAAAAGGAGAGGTCAAAAAGCAACTTCTACCTCTCTCTCTTTTTGGATTAAAAGCATCATCAGATTGGCTTACGAGACTGCCGGACGGCAGCCTCCCGAAAGAATCACAGCTCATTCCACTAGGGCTGTGGCTTCCACATGGGCCTTCAAGAACGAGGCTTCTGTTGATCAGATATGTAGGGCAGCGACTTGGTCTTCACTGCACACTTTTACCAAATTTTACAAGTTTGATACTTTTGCTTCTTCTGAGGCTATTTTTGGGAGAAAGGTTTTGCAAGCCGTGGTGCCTTCCATTTAGGTGACCTGATTTGCTCCCTCCCTTCATCCGTGTCCTAAAGCTTTGGTATTGGTTCCCACAAGTAAGGATGACGCCGTGGACCGGACACACCTATGTTGGAGAAAACAGAATTTATGTTTACCTGATAAATTTCTTTCTCCAACGGTGTGTCCGGTCCACGGCCCGCCCTGGTTTTTTTTAATCAGGTCTGATATTTTATTTTCTTTAACTACAGTCACCACGGTACCATATGGTTTCTCCTATGCAAATATTCCTCCTTAACGTCGGTCGAATGACTGGGGTAGGCGGAGCCTAGGAGGGATCATGTGACCGGCTTTGCTGGGCTCTTTGCCATTTCCTGTTGGGGAAGAGAATATCCCACAAGTAAGGATGACGCCGTGGACCGGACACACCGTTGGAGAAAGAAATTTATCAGGTAAACATAAATTCTGTTATTGTATACTGTTTATTTTTAGTGTGTTATCCTGTAGAAAGATATTTATTTCTTGGAAAATGTATATCTTATGATAAATAATGGAGATATTTATATCTTATTTGTATCACTGCTGAGCTAAACGTGAGGACTAAGGAGTAAAAATGTGAAGAAGAAATGGATTTCCCCTGAAACGGAAGGATTTGGAGCAATAAAGTAAAGAGGAAGTAAAGGAGAGCCTTAAAAAAGACACCGGAGAGTGGGGAAACACGTTTGACATTTCATGCTGAAACATGCCCAACTGACTGTTACAGCCTTTCCCATAATATAGGTGCAAGTACTGTTACAGAATCTGCTACTATATGCACTATATGGACTTATTTGAGCTTACCCAGAGTGATTCTGGATCACTGTTTTTAAATAAAGTTTTAAAGAAGAGATCTTATCCTGCCAAAGGTCATTGTAAAAGGCGCATAACTTAGAGCCACAGTAGGTCTGCCCAATGTGAATAGTGTTTGTAGGGAGTATAAATTCTGGTTTATGTAACAGATATGTAACAGTTAAAGCTGATTAAATTGATATTGAACAGGATATGCGTGGTAGTAAACACTTTTCTATGAATTGCTCACAGGCTGAACTATTGGAAGACAATATAAAACAAGTTATTTTTTGATGAGAGTGTGGGTCTATTAATATCTATCTATCTGTTGATCTACGGTTATGTAAAATCATGAATTAATGTTTCTAGACTTATTAATACCATTTTGTGGGTACTTAGCAGATCCTGTATTTTTTATCATAGGGAAACCTTTATAAACATTGCAACCCATCTGCCAAAAATAATCTATCCTTCACCACCTTTCTTTCTCCTGCTTAATTTACCATCTCCTGCATTCTCTGTCTATTTAAACACTGTCATTCTGGGTCCAATATATAGGTTAAACATACAATCCTTTATTTTTTAAGTCATAGGGCCTTTTGTCCATCACAGGTATAGTCAGTAGCAATATTATATTACTAATCAACACTGCCATCTTGTGGAATTTCAAGGATATTATTCCTTTTGTCCCGGGTAACAAAAAACTAACGGCTAGATTTAGAGTTTTGTCGGTAAGGACCCGCGTAGCTAACGCCGGCTTTTTTCTGGCCGCACCATAAAAATAACTCTGGTATTGAGAGTCCACATAAAGGCTGCGTTAGGCTCCAAAAAAGGAGCGTAGAGCATATTTAACGCAGCTTCAACTCTCGATACCAGAGTTGCTTACGCAAGCGGCCAGCCTCAAAAACGTGCTCGTGCACGATTCCCCCATAGGAAACAATGGGGCTGTATGAGCTGAAAAAAAAACTAACACCTGCAAAAAAGCCGCGTTCAGCTCCTAACGCAGCCCCATTGTTTGCTATGCGGAAACACTTCCTACTCTAACATGTACCCCGAGTCTAAACACCCCTAACCTTACACTTATTAACCCCTAATCTGCCGCCCCCGCTATCGCTGACCCCTGCATATTATTATTAACCCCTAATCTGCCGCTCCGTAAACCGCCGCTACTTACATTATCCCTATGTACCCCTAATCTGCTACCCTAACATCGCCGACCCCTATATTATATTTATTAACCCCTAATCTGCCCCCCACAACGTCGCCTCCACCTGCCTACACTTATTAACCCCTAATCTGCCGAGCGGACCTGAGCGCTACTATAATAAAGTTATTAACCCCTAATCTGCCTCACTAACCCTATAATAAATAGTATTATCCCCTAATCTGCCCTCCCTAACATCGCCGACACCTAACTTCAATTATTAACCCCTAATCTGCCGACTGGAGCTCACCGCTATTCTAATAAATGTATTAACCCCTAAAGCTAAGTCTAACCCTAACACTAACACCCCCCTAAATTAAATATAATTTACATCTAACGAAATTAATTATCTCTTATAAATAAAAAACATACAATACCCCCCCCCCAACATTACAACCCACCACCCACATACCCCTAATCTAACCCAAACCCCCCTTAAATAAACCTAACACTAAGCCCCTGAAGATCATCCTACCTTGTCTTCACCTCACCGGGTATCACACCGATCCGTCCTGGCTCCGATATCTTCATCCAACCCAAGCGGGGGCTAGACATCCACTGAAGAAGTCCAGAAGAGGGTCCAAAGTCTTCATCCTATCCGGGAAGAAGAGTAGATCCGGACCGGCAAATCTTGGGGGGTTTGGGCTAGATTAGGGGTATGTGGGTGGTGGGTTGTAATGTTGGGGGGGGGGTATTGTATGTTTTTTTTTACAGGCAAAAGAGCTGAACTTCTTGGGGCATGCCCCGCAAAGGGCCCTGTTCAGGGCTGGTAAGGTAAAAGAGCTTTGAACTTTAGTAATTTAGAATAGGGTAGGGCATTTTTTTATTTTGGGGGGCTTTGTTATTTTATTAGGGGGCTTAGAGTAGGTGTAATTAGTTTAACATTTTTGTAATATTTTTCTTATGTTTGTAAATATTTTTTTATTTTTTGTAACTTAGTTCTTTTTTATTTTTTGTACTTTAGTTAGTTTATTTCATTGTAGTTATTTGTAGGTATTGTATTTAATTTATTTATTGATAGTGTAGTGTTAGGTTTAATTGTAGATAATTGTAGGTATTTTATTTAATTAATTTATTGATAGTGTAGTGTTAGGTTTAATTGTAACTTAGGTTAGGATTTATTTTACAGGTAAATTTGTAATTATTTTAACTATTTTAGCTATTAAATAGTTCTTAACTATTTAATAGCTATTGTACCTGGTTAAAATAAATACAAAGTTACCTGTAAAATAAATATTAATCCTAAAATAGCTATAATATAATTATAATTTATGTTGTAGCTATATTAGGATTTATTTTACAGGTAAGTATTTAGCTTTAAATAGGAATAATTTATTTAATAAGAGTTAATTAATTTCGTTAGATTAAAATTATATTTAACTTAGGGGGGTGTTAGTGTTAGGGTTAGACTTAGCTTTAGGGGTTAATACATTTATTAGAATAGCGGCGAGATTCGGTCGGCAGATTAGGGGTTAATAATTGAAGTTAGGTGTCGGCGATGTTAGGGAGGGCAGGTTAGGGGTTAATAAATATAATATAGGGGTCGGCGGTGTTAGGGGCAGCAGATTAGGGGTACATAGCTATAATGTAGCTGGCGGCTCTTTGCGGTCGGCAGATTAGGGGTTAATTATTGTAGGTAGGTGGCGGCGACGTTGTGGGGGGCAGGTTAGGGGTTAATAAATATAATATAGGGGTCGGCGATGTTAGGGCAGCAGATTAGGGGTACATAGGGATAATGTAGCTGGCGGCGGCGTGCGGACGGCAGATTAGGGGTTAATAAGTGTAGGTAGCTGGCGGCGACGTTGTGGGGGGCAGATTAGGGGTTAATAAATATAATATAGGGGTCGGCGGTGTTAGGGGCAGCAGATTAGGGGTACATAAGGATAACGTAGGTGGCGGTCGGCAGATTAGGGGTTAAAAAAATTTAATCGAGTTGCGGCGATGTGGGGGACCTCGGTTTAGGGGTACATAGGTAGTTTATGGGTGTTAGTGTACTTTAGAGTACAGTAGTTAAGAGCTTTATGAACCGGCGTTAGCCCAGAAAGCTCTTAACTACTGACTTTTTTCTGCGGCTGGAGTTTTGTCGTTAGATTTCTAACGCTCACTTCAGACACGACTCTTAATACCGGAGTTAGAAAAATCCCATTGAAAAGATAGGATACGCAATTTACGTAAGGGGATCTGCGGTATGGAAAAGTCGCGGCTGAAAAGTGAGCGTTAGACCCTTTTTTGAGTGACTCCAAATACCGGAGGTAGCCTAAAACCAGCGTTAGGAGCCTCTAACGCTGGTTTTCACGGCTACCGCCAAACTCTAAATCTAGGCCTTATATAATACAGCAAGACAAGAAAAAAAAATAGTAAACCCATAGGCCAACAGTGCTTCTTCCTAAACGTAGTCACTCTGTAAAACTGATCAGTTATAAACAACAATTAATGTTGCTCCTAAAATGAGGCTACTTGATGATTTCTTTGTGTGATATTACAATTATTAAAAATGTTATTTCTCAAGGCAAATTATTTTTTCATACTAAATATACTAAGTATAGTCTTTTTCCAAAATCTTATTTAAAAGTTGCACCTACTTTTTCTTTTTTTCTGTGGTTAATCAAGAGATGTCCGCACTGCCCTTAAAGTGATGGTAAACTGCTCATGTAAACTTCATTCTTCTGTAATGCAAAATGCTTATTTTTTCCATATGTATAGGTTTTAAAATAATTATTTATTGTTTCTACAGTTTTCCCTCCACCTCTTTGTATTTCTCCTGCAGTGTAGGGATGTATTGAACAGTCCCACCCAGTCTATGGATTGTACACACCCCACATCTAGTGTAGATGAATGTGAACTGCATAATCTCATGCTCAGTCCACCCTGCAGCTTTTCTGAGACCCAGGAGTGTTTGCTCATTGTATCTAATGGGTTGTGTGGCACAGCTTCACACTGGCCATGCCACCTTCTACATAGTTAGAAAAAAAAGTTTGCCAGGGAGGCACGTAGCAGAATAAAATCTGTGTATGAACCTTTATTTGTTTGAAAATAGTTGTGCTGCATAAGGTTTAAAAAAAAAAATCAACATTGATATCTTATGAGTGTAAAGAAGTTTTTAATATTGCACAGGATCACAGTACCGATGAAGAGTAAGGCAGGGAGAGAAAGCTTCATTAAAATGTCAACTTTATTATACTTGCATAAAAATAGTACAAAGGCACAGCAGACTGTCAGAATCCACAGCTGACGCGTTTCCTGCCTCACGGGCAGTTCATCAGAGCACAGGATTGAGCGCTAAACACAGCTGTTAAATCTGGGATGTGTCCCGTAAAGGAACCAATGAACAGGTACGAAATATGACACACACATTAACTCCGTGCATACCTTACCCCAGAAATAGTGTTGCAAATTAAAATAACAAAGCACTCACTTAATCTAAAAACAAAATTAGTATTTCTAAAAGTTAAGACATAGCCATTATTAAGGATACTATCTCAAAATGATGGCAAATAAACAGTTACTTCGTTACACATAGCATATAGCCAGTAACGCCGCTCTTGTCATCCGCAATATTTTTACCTTTGTCAATATAAAAGTTGAATGCACACAATATATATAATAGGCTATTACAGATAACAAATAGCAGCGTAAAGTACTGAGTATATTGCTATGAACTGTATAAGACACAACTTACTATAGTGTATAACATACTTGAAACCACGTAAGATTACAAAAATGGACAATTTTAAATTGTTCAATTTCTAACATTTGTTGAAGCCTCATTCCATTCCTATTGAGAGATACATATATATATATATATATATATACAGCAGCAATCATACTATAAATATACATAAACATATCTCCAGTAAAGAGACCAATATTCAGTTGCAACATAGACCTCCACGCAATAAATTAAGATATCTTAATGATTAAGACATATAGTATATTATATAGAGAAAATATAAATCCAAAGTTTTAATCCTGAATATCACAAAGAATATTGAGTAAACAAAATACATCTATCAATATAAAGTTTGACATCACTAATTTTGTTTATACCTTGCGGACTACCTGTTCTGAGTGTATATATCCAAAATACTTCTTTCTTACTGAGAGCTTTGTATCTGTCACCTCCCCTCAGTCCTAATTTAACCTGTTCTATTCCTTGGAACCTGAAATAATTAAACTTATTGTTGTGAATAAAAAAATGTTTTGCTACTGGCGTTTTCGGTTCCTCAGCCTCTAGTGACAGTAAGTGTTCCCTAATCCTGTCCTTGAGACATCTAGAGGTAAGTCCCACATATTGAAAATTACAGCAGGTACATGTGATTAGATAGATGATAAAGATAGATTTACAGTCAATACGTTCACGTATCTTATAGATTTTTCCTGTGTTACTAGATGTGAAAGTTTCACCAACTAGTGCATACTCACAACTTTTGCATGGTCTACCTCCACACATATAAAAACCTCTTCTGCCTGGAAGCCAGGAACAAGTAGTTGTATATCTATCTCCTGGACTCGAGCTAAAGTTTTTATTGATCTTATCTCCTATGGTGTCTGATCTACTGGAAATGAATTTGCAATTCTTAGGGATCAATCTCAGGTCCTCATCTCTCTCCAAAAGAGGCACTCTCTTTTTAATTATATTACAGATATCATTGAATTGTTGGCTGTATTTAGTTATGAAATTCAATCCTCTTTGATTAGTAGCTGTTTTAGAGTTGTGTTTCTTATCCTTCAATAAATTTGCTCTATCAAAACCTGCTACCATCGTGGATAATTTTCTCAAACTACTCTGATCATAACCTCTTTCAGTGAGACGTAAAGTTAAATCATTGGCATGTCTCCAATAATTTTCTAAATTAGTGCAATTACGCCTTAGTCTGATGTACTGACCCTTAGGTATGCCCTTTTTTTTTAGGTGTTTAGGATTTAAAGAGTCTGCCCGTAAGATAGTATTACCCGAGATTTCTTTTCTATATACTTCTGTAACTATCACCTGTTCATCATGACCCAATAGTACATCAAGATATGGTATGGAGTTTTTTGAGGCGCTGTAGGTAAAACCAAGATTGGCATTATTATCATTCAAATAGCCAACAAAATCTGTCAACTCATCATCAGAGTTAATGTGTGTGTCATATTTCGTACCTGTTCATTGGTTCCTTTACGGGACACATCCCAGATTTAACAGCTGTGTTTAGCGCTCAATCCTGTGCTCTGATGAACTGCCCGTGAGGCAGGAAACGCGTCAGCTGTGGATTCTGACAGTCTGCTGTGCCTTTGTACTATTTTTATGCAAGTATAATAAAGTTGACATTTTAATGAAGCTTTCTCTCCCTGCCTTACTCTTCATCAGTACTGTGATCCTGTGCAATATTGGTGACTGTTTCTTGGTTTCAATGAGGGGCATTGGAGAGCCCTAACAGCACCGGAGGAGTAGCAGCAGTTCACCTGTGTGATGTAGTAGGTGATTCACCTTGGCGGCACACTTGTTTGTATACCGATATCACTTTACATGCACAGCATGTTACACGCTTAAACGGTGACAGCGTGGAAGAGACTTTCTCATCTATCGGTTTGATCTTCTGTGCGGTAAGCCCTTGGTATTTATATTACAGTTGTGTACACTTATTGCATATTCACTTGGTGTTATCCGCGATAGTGGGACTCCTGTGTGGAGTTGCTTACACCAAGTGGTACTCTTTTACTACAAACAAGTATATTGTCTGATAAATCCTCCACAAAGTTTGTATGGAATTTATATAAAGAAGTTTTTAGCAGAGTTACCTTTACTATCACTTAATAGTGTGAGTCGCTGGACAGTAATCTGGTTGACGACAGGAAAGGCATGTGATCACCCTGTATTATAAGTGTGTGCTTGTTCATCAGTTCAGCAACCCCTCAGGAAACAACACTAGTGCCATAACAGTTATGCAAAATCCACTTGATAACCTTGTAATAAATGTTTCTTATTTTAATGGTCTTAAACTCGGATGTTTCATTTTCCTATAAAATATGTTTAATTAAGGAATATGCTGCAATATATGTTTATAATATATTTTGCTTGCTTGTGCTGTAAAATACCACTAAAACATGTTTGTTTTGCTGCCCCCAGAATGGCTTTAGGGCTCCAATCACTTTTAAAAGGACACTAAACCTAAAAGAAAAGCTACACAGAGTGGTGTATTTATGGCAAGGATTAGCCTGAGAATAACTTGCAGATGTGTTTTTTTAATAATATTGGTTTTATATATATTTTAGAAATAATTGTAAATTCTGTTCTTCTTAACCGATCTTTACTGCTTAGGCTAATAAGGAACAGTTACATGATGAAATTTACCGGAGTTTGCAACATTCTAAACAGTGATCAGTTATCTCAGATCACAAGCTCATTTATATCTGTAACCAAACACACTGAATTCACTGCTACAAATCCCAGGCAAATAGACATTAATACAAGGGAGAGCGAGCCTTATATGTATCACACTGTGGTGGGTGCAAGCAACAAGCAGAAAAACAATGCTGCACATAATCCACAAGTAAAAAAGTATATTGCTGCACTCAAATGATAAAAACATTCCTTTCATTCCATCACATTAAAAAATACATGGAGAGTATTCATAACATCTTATTTTGGGCCCCTTATTGGGGCTTACTCATAGATGACATAATCAGAAACAAGCCCACATTTGAACCCAAAAACAACCAATCAAAAACATAAACCAATATAACATCATTAATACAAATGTAGCGAATCATATCCGTTCGTCCTCGCTAAATACCGACAGCATACGCTTTCGACATTTAACATTGCACAAGCATTTCTGTTACAATGCTTGTGGAATGGCGCCCCTGCTCACTCGCGGCCAATCGGCCAGTAGCAGAGGGTGTCAATCATCCCGATCGGATCAGGATGATTGAAGTCCGCTAAATGCTGTCAGAATACGCTGTCAGTATTTATCATTGCACAAGCCTTTCTGGTGAAATCGACCGCTAGCAGGGGCCATCAATCATCCTGATCGGATCAGGATGATTAAAGTAGTTAAGGAACAGTGATCTTACGATTGCTGCTTCTTAACTTCCGTTTCTGGCAGAGCAGAAAAGATGGGGCTTCAATGCAGCATCCGCTGCTTAATAAATCAACAGCATAGTCATATAATTACATTACATGAGCTGCATGTCTCTTTATAAAATGTAGTCAATGAAATTACATTTTATATATAACTGTTAAAAATATATATTATCGGGGGGCGGAGCTTGGCCGCGCTGGGAGATGGCTGCCTGCCTGATCCAAGAGCTCCTAGGCCCCACTACCCAAACCATGCAAAATTAGCCTTATATGTTACACCTATCCTTTGAGAGACTCAGCCTCACAGTGGGGAGCAAGTGAAGAAGCAGCCCGTCTACAAAAAAAAAAGAAAACAAAAACAACCACGGACACGACATCCCAAGAGATACCTGGTACCGCAGCTGGAACTACGCCACGGGCGCTCAGGCGCCGGGACCACATAGACCGCACGGCAGTAGCGTGGGCAGCAACATAGTGGAGGTCCGACCGATGCAGGCTACAAAAGGCGGTGACCAGAGTCAGGACCGGGAGATAGTCGGGTGCCGGCTCCCGCAAGCGGTGACGTCATCGGATGCAACAAGCGGGGTCTGTGCTACCGGTCCTCAGGCCAGAGGCCTGACAAGCTGCTGGGCACAGGTACTAAAGAATCTTACGCAGGGGGGCACTCCACAAGCCTCAATACCTCATCCACATAAACCCACATAATAAATAATAAAAAAGGCGGCAAAAACCAAACTGATAATAAAAAGGAAGCCTGAAAAAGAGGGTCACACAAGATATAGGCAGCTATAAGACTAACACCCAAAACCCACCACGCAGCATTGATTATCCCAGCAGGGGACCCCAGGCCCAAATATAAAGACTGCAGGCAAAGTGTATACATCAAATTGACACACTAACTAGAGTACACTAACAGGAGGTTGGCATAAAAGGCTGTCAGCAGCAGTCAGCTAGGGGAAAACAACGTTAAAAAACAAACAAAAACATTCTCAAACTCACACAACTGGCCATGCCAGGCCGCAGATCAGCTAAGCCTGACATCACAAGCAAAGTAAAGCCAATACAGCAATATCTTAAACCACAGGATCCTATAGCCCCAACACAAAAGATGGATCAAGCTAAAATCACAGAACAGCCAGACCAGCATACACCCCCTGCCTCCACGTGTATAGCACAAATCCTGACTAAAGAAGACATCAACTCTTTGTGTACTAAAGAGGACATAATAAAAAGAAATAATAGGGGAAGTGAAAAACTGGTATGGGGAGCTTAAAAAGGACATCTCAAAAGTCTCCAGCAGAGTAACAGCACTGGAAGAGCACTATAATACGACAGATAACGATGTCCAACACATCTCAAAAATGGTCTATGACCAGCAGGAAACAATACATAATTTATTAGACAGAGTAGAAGACCTGGATAACAGGGGTAGGCGCAATAACTTGCGTATACGTGGTATACCAGAAACAATTCAACCATCTGCAATCGAGGGGTGCTTACAGGACTTATTTCGAACAATTAAAGGCACAAACAGCGCCCCAGATGTAAATATTGAAAGAGCCCATAGAGCCCTGAGAGCTAAACCTCCACCGAAAGCACCCCCACGAGATATCATACTGAAGCTCCTCAACTTCAAGAATAAAGAAGAAATCCTCAGACATGTGAGGCAAAAACAGAAGATTATGCATGCAGGTAACCACATCCAGGTTTTTGTTGACTTGAGCCCTGTAACCCTGCAAAAAAGGAGAGACCTGCACTTCATAACATCAGTCCTTAGGGACAAGAATATACCATACAGGTGGGGCTTCCCCGTAAGTGTTATTGCAACAAAAGGAGGTACCACGGCAGTTTTCAGAAACCTTGATGACCTTTCCAACTTCAACAGTGCCCTACAACTTAACATAACAGAGCCTGAAGAGGAACAGCATGGCCAGAGAGAGTTACACTGCAGATATCCTATACTAACACTGTGCTATACTGTTTATAATATTTTGTTGGTGATTGTATTGTATTAATATTTATTGACATTTGTTTGCAAAAGTACTCCTTGTTGCATTAGTACACCCAAACATAACAACAAACAATGACTTCACACACCCACACGCTCTCACTAACGACAGTAAAAGTAAAGGGACTGAATAGCCCCGAAAAGAGATCCATAGTCTTCAGGGACTTATACAAAAACACAGGGGACATCCTTTTTGTCCAAGAAACGCACTTCAAAAGAGGGAGAGAACCAAAGACATTAAGCCACAAATATAAGACGACATTCCTGGCTTCAGGTCCATCTAAAAAAGGGGGGGTGGGAATACTTTTCAAAAACTCTGTAAACATCCAAGCCACCTATGTAGAGAAGAACAAGGACGGCAGATATCTAATTTTAGTAGGCCTCTTATTTAATAAACCGGTCACGTTCGCAAATGTATACTTACCCAATAAAGAGCAACAACATACATTTAGGACTATATTTCAGTCACTTCTAGTACATGCTAAAGGAACCCTATTTATCGGGGGAGATTTTAATCTACCTCTAGAACCCTCCATAGATACATCCACTGGAAGCACCAGCACTTCTCAAAAAGTGATTAAGTCAGTTAAAAGCCACCTACAACAACTAAGATTACAAGACATATGGAGGGCACTTAACCCTCAAACCAAGGACTACACCTTTTACTCCCACCCTCACACCTCATACACGAGAATTGATTATATATTCACTGACCAAACAGGGTTGGTCTTGGTAGCAGACTTTAAAATCCTACAGATCACATGGTCGGACCATGCACCTGTTCAGTGTGTGGTAGAATGGCCAGACCTGCCGCAAAAGCCATATATTTGGAGGCTTGATGATTACATGCTGAAACACGCGCTGACTAACATAGAGATAGAGAAAATACTGACTGACTACTTTAGGGAGAACGCAACAGAAGAAATAACACCAGCCACACTGTGGGAAGCCCATAAAAGTGTACTGAGGGGGGAATTCATTGCCTTAAAAGCCAGGGAGAAAAGGGAAAAAAGGCAATTCGTAAATTCTACACTGTCACAAATTGGCTATTGAGAACATAAACAAGACCTGCAGTCCAAGACAATATTAAAATCCCTGACTAAGGCTAGACAGTCCCTTAGAGACCACCTTAACAAGGAACACCAACTGAAGTCTGCTCTACTTAAGCAGAAGTATTTTGACATGCAGGACAAAGCGGGCACTTCCTTGGCTAGAGCTCTCAGGAGAAGGCAGTTAAACACATACGTTCAGGACATACAAGACAAACAAGGTAGAATACAAAAAGACAGTAAAAGTATCGCAGAAGTTTTCAGACAATACTACTCCACACTATATAACATACCAGACACCGCCACACCGCAAGCTATAGAGAAATACTTGAAAGATCTGGACCTGCCCACCTTGGAGAAAGAGGACACTGACAGACTAGACTCTCCCATCACAATAGACGAAATTAAAAAAGCAGTCCAAGACATGCCAAGTGGTAAAAGCCCAGGCCCTGACGGTTTCGGCATGAAGTATTATAAAAAATACATAGACCACTTAGGAACGCACTTGGCGAACCTATTCAACTCTTTCACACCTACCACAGGTTTTACTGAAAATATGCTAGAAGTGCACATAACCGTACTACAAAAGCCGGGAAAACAACCAGACAGACCTGAACACTTCTGTCCAATTTCATTGTTGAATTCGGACATAAAATTTTTTGCAAAAATACTCGCAAACAGAATAAACCACTATCTATCTAAATTGATTAACACTGATCAGGTGGGGTTCGTGCCGGGGAGAGAAGCTAGGGACAACACGATAAAGGCCCTCCAAATTATATCCTATGTCAAAGTTAACAAAATCCCAGCGGTCTTAGTTTCCACAGACGCGGAAAAAGCCTTTGATAGGGTTAATTGCCTATTCCTTAAAGCAACCATGCAAAAAATGAGATTCGGCAACAAATTCATAGCCCAGGTCTTCTCTCTATATGCGCACCCCACAGCCAAAGTAAAGGTAAAATGCCTTCTCTCAGAGAGGTTCTATATAAAGAATGGGACGAGACAGGGTTGCCCACTCTCCCCAGTGCTCTTCGCACTGTCCCTAGAGCCACTAGCACAGAAAATAAGAAACAGCACACAGGTCACAGGCGTCACTATAGGAAACAGCGAGCACAAGTTGGCTCTTTACGCGGACGACATCCTCCTCACTCTCACGAAGGTAGATATGGCCTTACCAAAAGTCATTTTGACAAAAATCAGAGATGATAAAAAGCAGAGATGATAAACATATCCTATGAAGACAAGACACTAGACCAATTAATCCCCAACTGTCCCCTAAAAAAACAAAATGTGACATTGAAATACCTGGGCATACATCTATCACCTGACATAAAGACTATATTCCTGGCCAACTTCAAAAAATTAGAGGAATCTTTACAAATAGATCTCTCGAGTTGGAGAAATAAATCAATCTCTTGGGTGGGCAGAATAAATGTAATAAAAATGAATGTCCTGCCGAGGATCTTGTACCTGCTACAGACGACACCAATACACTTACCACCCCAATATCTAACCCGCTTACAAACATTGATTGAACAATTCATATGGAAAGGGATCAGGCCGAGAATCATGAAACAAACACTGTATTTGCCTAGAGAGAAGGGCGGTCTGGGGGTCCCTGATGTCCACACATACAAAAATGCCATAGCCCTACACAGACTGCTAGACTGGTGCACAAACAGTGAACACAAGCAATGGGTTCAAATTGACAGACACATTATGGGAGTAAGTAACGCGGGGACAGCAGCTTGGATTCAACGCAAGCATCGACCCAATATAATACCCCAATACCCAATGTTGTCTGAATTCTTCACAACATGGGACAGACTGATAGCCACCTCCACAGGCATCTCGCATACATTCTTCCCAATGCTTTCTTTATGCCACAATCCTACGCTCCCATGGACTATTAAAGACAAACACCTAGAGAAAGGCACATCAAAAATAGTACAATAGCAATATTTTTCCAGGAGGGCAAATTCAGAACGTTAGACGACATTGAGGAATTACACCCAGACATTCACCTGAACTGGTACTCCTATGCACAAATGCGTCACTTCATCACAACGCATCCACATAAACAGCAATTCACCAGAAAAATAACATTATTCGAAAGTCTATGCCTTCTAGAAAACACACCTAGACACGCCATATCCATCCTGTATAAATAATTAACAACTAAGGATGAATCACAACTGCCATCATACACTAAAGCATGGGAGAAAGAATTAGGAATAAACATAAACCACAAGAACTGGTACAGAGCTTTCCAGGTCACCAAAAAATCTTCCATCTCCACTAGGGTGCTGGAGATGAATTACAAATTTCTAACCAGGTGGTACCTCACTCCAAGCAGACTACACAAGATTTATAAAACGGCTACCAATAAGTGCTGGAGAGGATGTGGGGAGGTGGGAGACCCAACACATATATGGTGGAGGTGCGACAGGTTGGACTCGTTCTGGGTAGAAGTACTCAAACAAATTTTAGACATTGTAGGCCACCGAATACCTAATGACCCCCAAATCCTACTATTTGTGGGAGTTCCAAAATTGGCTAATACCATAGCAAGCACTCTACTTATACTATTAATTAATAGTGCTAAAATGCTAATTCCAAAACACTGGAAATCCAACGTTGTCCCCACGGCAATAGAATGGAGGGAACAGGTAGAAAACTTACTCCACTTAGAGAGATATCATCACCTTAGATCAGGTTCCATAGAAACACACGAGCTAATGTTAAGTATGTGGAAGCACTACACCCCTGACACACCCACAGACACACGAGCTGGGTCTACTCAACACACCTGAACGATTTGAGACACCAATTGCTAACACTCATATAACACAGCCCACAGACAACATGCCATCATTGTCTACAATGCTTGCCGCAAGCTCAGTCAGGGAGAAGCCCAGCTGCGGTTGCTACTGTATAGACTATAAAAATCTGTTATGTGATGATGTCATGTCTGTTCACCCCGCAAGCTGCTTATACACCCAACAATTCGGCAAGTGCTCCAGATTGGCACAACACCAAAATAAATTATGGACAACAGAGAGCTCGCCTAACCACAATACTGGAAATATTATTATGTGAAGAGAACACTTGTCTACTAGGAGAAAATTGACTTTAAACATATGTCACTTGCACACGTTTGGACACTAGCTCCATGCTGAGCGCAACAGAGAATATTATGTTAAAACCTTGCAAATCGCTATATACATTTAAGTAATGTTTTGTATTTATGAAAGTTTTAAATAAAGCTTTTTTGAAACAAAAAAAAATAAAAAAAATATATATATATATATATATATTATCTATTTTAAGTGAGCTTTAAGCATGTGAACTTTTATATAACAGCAATAAACAATGTGTTGTCAACTATCTACACTAGTGATTCCCACTGTCCCCCCCATGGTTCCATAAATTCACCAACAGCGCCCCTTACCTTCTCTGTTAATAATATTGTTCAAAACAGCAGTGAGCAACCCCTAATGAAGATGGCAACACAATACAAGGTCAAAGAGTAACTATGAATTAAACATTTATTCCAATTTTAAATTAAACTTTCTAGTTTGATTAAAAATGTACTATTTTAATCATGGAATTCCAGCATTTCAATAGTCTAATATACCATATTTTGATATTACTTGTTAATATTCAAAGATAATGTAATGTAATAGATGGGCTTGATAAAGTGATTACAGTTTCCTAATGTCTGGTTTCACGTTTCTTAAATCATCACACTTGGAGAGCAAAAGTCAATTTCTTTGCTTGGAGCATAGTTGTACAACTGCACCAATAAACAAACATTATGGAAAGTATATTCTACAAAGTGTTATCTATTGCACACCACACATGTTATTTCCAATGACATCAGACAGAAGACTGGAAAAGACAACTGTGTGCAAAGCTACTCAGACAAGTACAATAGGCCTTTGCTTTGTCTCCTGCTACTACACAGTAGATCTGAACTGTGCAGTAAATGTTAACAATCTGTGGTACTGTACTACGCTCATATAACAAAGAATGTGAGTCTTACGTACAAGTGGCTGCAATCTAATACAGCCAGAGAAAGTGTAATTTGCTGATTTACTTGAAGTATCATAAAAGAAAAGCTTTAAAAGCCATCGCCTAGATTACGAGTCTTGCATTAGCCTTAAAAAGTAGCGATGAGGGGTCCCAACGCTGCTTTTTAACGCCCGCTGGTATTACGAGTCTGGCAGGTACAGGTGTACCGCTCACTTTCTTCCCGCGACTCGAGCATACCACAAATCCACTTACGTCAATTGCGTATCCTATCTTTTCAATGGGATTTGCCTAACGAGTCTTGGAAAAAGTGAGCGGTACACCCTCTCCTGTGAAGACTCCTAACGCATTTAAAAGTCAGTAGTTAAGAGTTTTATGGGCTAACGCCGTAACATAAAACTCTTAACTAAAGTGCTAAAAAGTACACTAACACCCATAAACTACCTATTAACCCCTAAACCGAGCCCCCCCTCCCACATTGCAAACACTTAAAGTTTTTAACCCCTAATCTGCCAACCGGACATCGCCGCCACTGTAATAAATATATTAACCCCTAAACCGCCGCAATCCCGCCTCGCAAACACTAGTTAAATTTTATTAACCCCCAATCTGCCACCCCTAATGTTGCTGACACTATATTAAATGTATTAACCCCTAAACCTAAGTCTAACCCTAAACCTAACCCCCCCTAACTTATTATTTAAATAAAACAAAATAAAATTACTACAATTAAATAAATTATTCCTATTTAAAACTAAATACTTACCTGTAAAATAAACCCTAAGCTAGCTACAATATAACTAATAGTTGCATAGTATCTATCGTAGGGTTTATTTTTATTTTACAGGCAAGTTTGTATTTATTTTAACTAGGTACAATAGTTATTAAATAGTTATTAACTATTTAATATCTACCTAGCTAAAATAAATACAAATTTACCTGTAAAATAGACCCTAACCTAAATTACAATTACACCTAACACTACCCTATAATTAAATTAATTACCTAAACTAACTACAATTAATTACAATTAAATTATATAAACTAAAGTATGAAAAAAACAAACACTAAATTAC
Source organism: Bombina bombina (assembly GCF_027579735.1). Lineage (NCBI taxonomy): Eukaryota > Metazoa > Chordata > Amphibia > Anura > Bombinatoridae > Bombina > Bombina bombina. The sequence continues at coordinate 283,321,759 of NC_069503.1, read as the reverse complement.
AGAAAATAATAAAATAATTACAAGAATTTTAAACTAATTACACCTAATCTAATCCCCCTAATAAAATAAAAAAGCCCCCCCAAAATAAAAAAAATCCCTACCCTATACTAAATTACAAATAGCCCTTAAAAGGGCTTTTTGCGGGGCATTGCCCCAAAGTAATCAGCTCTTTTACCTGAAAAAAAATACAATACCCCCCAACATTAAAACCCACCACCCACACACCCAACCCTACTCTAAAACCCACCCAATACCCCCTTAATAAAACCTAACACTACGCCCTTGAAGATCACCCTACCTTGTGATGTCTTCACCCAACCGGGCACAAGTGATCCTCCAGACGGCCAGAAGTCTTCATCCAGGCGGCATCTTCTATCTTCATCCATCCGGAGATGAGCGGGTCCATCTTCAAGCCAGCCGACGCGGAGCATCCTCTTCAAACGAAGTCCAACTGAAGATGCCGTACTTTCAATTCCGATTGGCTGATAGAATTTGTTACAGAAGCATTAGTTATTTTGTTGTGAAGAGCTTATTTCCCAGCAGCAATGCCTGAACCAGCAAGCCAGCGCCTAAGAAGGGCTCCAAGAAAACCGTAACAAGTATCATTTCATAAAGAGTTAACTCTTTTTTTTCAGCTTTTAGAAACTATTGCCTAAATACACGTTTGCTGGCCTCAGCTCTAAGTTTAGTGATAACAAATCCCATTGTCTAATCACCTCTGGAGCCAGACTGCTAATTGATAAGATGAACTTGTAAACTTGTTATCTTAAGTACTGTAATCCTATTGTGGCCTGTCAAAGGACAGTGCTCTCTATCTAAATGTGTGATGGGGGATTTTGTGCTTCCCCCCCTCTCCCCCTGGGAGTGCCCTGTGTGCATGTAACCTTAATAAAAAGCAGGCTGGGCATCCCAGTCCTGAGTTCTTGTTTGACCCTCAATCGCAGCGTTGACTCGTTTTTGTGGGCAGAAGGGTATCCTAGCTGTACTGCAGCTAAGGGAGATTATTCTATATTTGCGAGACTCATATAGAATACTATGGAAAGCAGCTTCTCCCCTCTTTAGCAATAGGGATCCAGGCTACTAAGCGGTCCATCTCTCAGCGAGACTAAGGGTAACCGTAACATTTGGCGGCAGCGGCGGGATTTTCCTGGATTTCCTAGGAGAGGTACAGAACGGATGGAGAGCGCTTACGAAAAATTGAAGCGTACAACCCTAAAGGATTTACTTGAAAGCAGAGGGGGGTACGCCAGCAACCGGCCGAGGAGAGAGCTGATCGCAGAATTGACCGAACTGGATCAGAGCTTCACAATGGCGGAAACACCGACCACGATTAGTGACGAAAAAACCAGGATTGTTCGGGAAAGGCTCTCATTATACGGGCCGAACCCCTCCATGGAATTGGTACAGCAGTTGATGGCGGAGGCGGACGAGGATATACGAGAGACTCGAGCCTACAAATTCAACCTAGCGAACGCACACCGTAATGCTGAAGCCCCGCAGGTAATCATCCCTGTCGAAAATGCTGGGAGGCCCAAGATACCCTATGCGGCATTTCGACCCTTCCTAGAGAGCGAGACAGGGATTGATGAATATTTGGCGGACTTCGAAAGGCAATGTGCCCTGCACCAGATTCCCAACAGAGAGTGGCCCACGATATTGTCTGGGAAACTATCCGGGCGAGCCCTGGAAGCCTTTCGTACTCTGGGTGCTGAGGAAGTGACACAGTATGAGCTAGTTAAGGAGACACTGTTGCGACGGTACGCTGTAACTCCGGACACGTATCGCCGACAGTTTCGGGGCACGGAAAAGAAGCCTAACGATACCCATATGGAATGGGCGCACCGAATGCGGAGAGTGGCAAATCACTGGCTGAGCGGAAGTAAAGCGGTGACTGGGGAGGAAATTTTACAATTGTTTCTCTTAGAACATTTTTATAATGGCATGGAACAGCAAGGGAAGGAATGGCTGCGAGACAGGCGGCCTTCTACCTTAGAAGAAGCAGCCAAATTGGCCGATGAACATTATGACTCCCGTCTTCACGAACCCATGAACTACCGAGCTCCAGCACGGGTCGAACCCAGAGAGGTTTACCGTGCACCCCCTCGTGCGGAATTCCGAGCCCCGGTGCCCACAGGGCCCGTCCGACACTCAGGACCACCCAATAACAGCTCTGAGCGTCCCAGACCGACTTGCCACCGATGCAAGCAACCAGGGCATTTCATGGCTAGCTGCCCCCTTAATACGCACCAGACACCCAGGAATTACAATTACCCCTCTGGGTCCTATCGTCCGGCCCGGGCCCTCTGTGTTAACCAAGAGGCCCCTATGGAGGGATATGTGGGGCCGCTTCACGAGGCAGACCCTGTATATGCTGCCTCAGATAACCGCCAGCACCATCGGCAGAGGGTATGGCTCGAGGGGCGATCTACCGAGGGATTGCGAGACACAGGGGCTACTATCACGCTGGTACAGAGTCATTTGGTGCCAGAGCACAAGCGATCCGGACAGACTGTGGCCGTTAGAGTGGCGGGGGGGGATGTGTACAAAATTCCAACAGCTAAAGTGCATCTTGATTGGGGAGCGGAAAAGGGGGCTGTGAACGTGGGCCTAATGGATAATTTACCTGCCGAAGTACTACTGGGCAACGATTTGGGCCCCATGACTTCTGCCTATGCTCCAGTATGCAACAACGAGGCGGACCCAGTGACTACACGGGCCCAAGCCCGGACGGAGCGAGAGCTCTCACTAGTGCGGGAGACACAGGTAAGACCTACCCCGACCTTGCCTGACAGGTTAGGCCCCATACCCTGGGACACCCCAGATGCTTTCGAGGCAGAGTCTAAGACTGACCCGACCTTACAAAAGTACCGGGAACGAGCAGAGACCGGAGGGGGCGGGGCAGATAACAAAACATTCTTATGGGAAAAAGGGAAACTATACCGCTGGACAGAGAAAAGGGGACAGCGTAGGCGACAGCTGGTAGTGCCCCACAAATACCGTCAAGAACTCCTCAAAATAGGCCACGACATCCCCTTAGCAGGCCACCTAGCCGTTACCCGTACCCTACACCGCATTACTCACACGTTCTTTTGGCCAGGGGTGCATGCTGACGTTAGAACTTACTGTAACACCTGCGATGTCTGTCAACGAGTAGGAAGGCGAGGCGATCACCCTAAAGCCCAGCTAGTAAATATGCCCATTGTAGAGGAACCCTTCAGCCGGGTTGCTATTGACCTAGTGGGACCACTGGCTACCCCTAGTCCCTCCGGTAAGCGATACATTCTTACCGTAGTGGACTACGCTACCAGGTACCCAGAGGCTGTCGCCCTATCCAACATACAAGCGGATACGGTAGCGAATGCACTAGTACAGGTGTTCTCCCGGGTAGGATTTCCAAAAGAAATCCTATCCGACCGAGGCACCCAATTTACGGCTGAATTGACCCAACAACTCTGGCAGGTTTGCAAAATTAAGTCCCTCCTGAGCTCCCCATACCACCCCCAGACGAACGGGCTGTGTGAGAGGTTCAATGGGACCCTCAAGCAAATGCTCAAGACGTTCACTCAGGAATACCGAGACTGGGAACGCTTCCTGCCGCACCTCCTATTTGCTTATCGGGAGGTGCCCCAGGAAACGACAGGGTTCTCTCCCTTCGAGTTGCTCTACGGAAGAAAGGTACGGGGACCCCTAAACCTGATCCGGGAGCACTGGGAGGGAGAGATGGAGGCTGACGGTGTCCCCATTGTGCCATACGTGCTGGAACTCAGGGACCGAATGGAGCAATTAGCCAAATCCGTGCGGGCTAATCTCCAGTTGGCCCAGAGAAGACAGAAAGTATGGTACGATCGGGGGGCCCGAAAGAGAATCTTCACCATAGGACAAAAGGTGTTAGTACTTAAGCCGGTGAAGACAGACAAATTGCAGGCGTCCTGGCAGGGTCCCTACCAGATCGTAGAGAAAAGGGGAGACACCACTTATGTGATAGCTAGCTGCCACGACAACAATCTTAGAAAGACATTCCATGTAAACATGCTCAAGGAATATTTTGAGCGACCAGAGAACGTGACGGCCGTATGTTGTTCCCCTCAGGAAGACCCCGACAGTTTACCCATTCCAGACCTATTAGAAAAGAGCCTCCCCACAGGTATAGTGGCGCAGGTTCAGATAGGGGACTGACTTAGCCCCACTGAAAGGGAGCAGCTCAACCAACTCCTCCAGTCCAAACACCTCACCTTCTCCCCGAAGCCAGGGTACATTACTTTAACCACCCACCAGGTAGATACTCCGGGACAAGCTCCCTTGCGCCAGGCTCCGTACCGAATCCCCGAAGCAGTTAGGACAGGAATGAAGAAGGAGATCGATGAGATGCTCCAGCTCAGGGTAATTGAGCCCTCCGATAGTCCCTGGGCCTCCCCAGTTGTCTTGGTGCCCAAGAAAGATGGGACCACCCGGTTCTGCGTAGACTATCGGAGGCTCAATGAAAATACCGTGACGGACGCTTACCCTATGCCCAGGGTAGACGAGCTACTCGATCGTATAGCCAGGGGAAATTACCTGACCACTATTGACCTTTGCAAAGGTTACTGGCAGATTCCCCTGGCCCCGGAGGCTATCCCCAAGTCGGCATTCGTCACCCCATTCGGCTTATATCAGTTTAGGGTAATGCCGTTTGGGATGAAGAATGCCCCAGCTACATTCCAGCGCTTGGTGGATAGGCTCCTGGATGGCTTCCAGAGTTTTGCTTGCGCCTACCTGGACGACATAGCGATCCACAGTGAGTCCTGGGAGGACCACTTAGCTCATGTGGGAATGGTTCTGGATCAGATCCGGGCTGCTGGCCTGACTCTGAAGCCAGAAAAATGCCACTTTGGGATGGCCGAGGTACAGTACCTGGGTGACCGGGTGGGGTGTGGAAAGCAGCGACCAGAGCCGGCCAAAATAGAAGCTGTCGCCAATTGGCCCACCCCCATCACTAAGACTCAGGTCCTAGCCTTCCTGGGCACGGCAGGGTACTATAGACGGTTCGTACCAGACTACAGCACACTTGCCAAACCCCTGACTAACTTGACCAAGAAGAACTTACCTCGACAGGTCCTGTGGTCTCCCCACTGTGAAACGGCTTTCCAGGCTCTCAAAAATGCTCTAATTAACGCTCCTGTCTTGGCGGCCCCAGCCCTTAACAAACGTTTTATCGTCCATACAGATGCTTCCATGTTCGGGCTGGGAGCCGTCCTCAGCCAAGTAGGCGAAGATGGAGGGGAGCATCCAGTTGCCTACATCAGCCGGAAGCTCCTGCCCCGCGAAGTCAGCTATGCAGCGGTCGAAAAGGAGTGTTTGGCTTTGGTGTGGGCATTAAAGAAATTGACTCCCTATTTATATGGTCAGGAGTTCACTCTGGTCACCGACCATAACCCGTTGGTGTGGCTGAACCGGGTCTCTGGAGATAACGGCAGGCTATTACGTTGGAGCTTATCGTTGCAACCCTTCAATTTCACCATTACTTACAGACCTGGGAAACAGAATGGCAACGCCGACGGGTTGTCCAGACAAACCGACCTCAGCCCTGCATAACCAGCGGTCTGGACAGCCTTAGTCTGCCCCGAAAAGGGGTCAGACCGTGTCTGCCAGAGTGTTCCACAGAAAGGGAGCACTGTTACAGAAGCATTAGTTATTTTGTTGTGAAGAGCTTATTTCCCAGCAGCAATGCCTGAACCAGCAAGCCAGCGCCTAAGAAGGGCTCCAAGAAAACCGTAACAAGTATCATTTCATAAAGAGTTAACTCTTTTTTTTCAGCTTTTAGAAACTATTGCCTAAATACACGTTTGCTGGCCTCAGCTCTAAGTTTAGTGATAACAAATCCCATTGTCTAATCACCTCTGGAGCCAGACTGCTAATTGATAAGATGAACTTGTAAACTTGTTATCTTAAGTACTGTAATCCTATTGTGGCCTGTCAAAGGACAGTGCTCTCTATCTAAATGTGTGATGGGGGATTTTGTGCTTCCCCCCCTCTCCCCCTGGGAGTGCCCTGTGTGCATGTAACCTTAATAAAAAGCAGGCTGGGCATCCCAGTCCTGAGTTCTTGTTTGACCCTCAATCGCAGCGTTGACTCGTTTTTGTGGGCAGAAGGGTATCCTAGCTGTACTGCAGCTAAGGGAGATTATTCTATATTTGCGAGACTCATATAGAATACTATGGAAAGCAGCTTCTCCCCTCTTTAGCAATAGGGATCTAGGCTACTAAGCGGTCCATCTCTCAGCGAGACTAAGGGTAACCGTAACAGAATTCTATCAGCCAATCGGAATTAAGGTAGGAAAAATGATTGGAACAGCCAATAGAATGCAAGCTCAATCCTATTGGCTGATTGGATCAGCCAATAGGATTGAACTTCAATTCTATTGGCTGATTGCATCAGCCAATAGGATTTTTCCTACCTTAATTCCGATTGGCTGATAAAATTCTATCAGCCAATCAGAATCTAAGGGACGCCATCTTGGATAACGTCATTTAAAGGAACCTTCATTCTTCAGTTGGACTTCGTTTGAAGAGGATGCTCCATGAAGATGGCCCGCTCCGGATGGATGAAGATAGAAGATGCCGTCTGGATGAAGACTTCTGGCCGTCTGGAGGTCCTCTTCTGCCCGGATCAGATGAAGACTTCTGGCCATCTGGAGGATCACTTCTGCCTAGTTGGGTGAAGATGTCTCAAGGTAGGGTGATCTTCAAGGGGTTAGTGTTATTTTTTATTAAGGGGGGATTTGGGTGGGTTTTAGAGTAGGATTGGGTGTGTGGGTGGTGGGTTGTAATGTTGGGGGGGTATTGTATTTTTTTTTTACAGTTAAAAGAGCTGATTACTTTGGGGCAATGCCTCGCAAAAAGCCCTTTTAAGGGCTATTTGTAATTTAGTATAGGGTAGGGATTTTTTTTTTGTAATTTAGTATAGGGTACAGATTTTTATTATTTTGGGGGGGGGCTTTTTTATTTTATTAGGGGGATTAGATTAAGTGTAATTAGTTTAAATATTTGTAATTATTTTTTTATTTTCTGTAATTTAGTGGTTTTTTTTGTACTTTAGTTTATTTTATTTAATTGTATTTAATTGTATTTAGTTTAGGGATCTAATTTAATTATAGTGTAGTGTTAGGTTTTATTTTACAGGTAAATTTGTACTTATTTTAGCTAGGTAGTTATTAAATAGTTAATAACTATTTAATAACTATTGTACCTAGTTAAAATAAATACAAAGTTGCCTGTAAAATAAAAATAAACCCTACGATAGATACAAATGTAACTATTAGTTATATTGTAGCTAGCTTAGGGTTTATTTTATAGGTAAATATTTAGTTTTAAATAGGATTAATTTATTTCATCTTAATAAAATTACTACAATTAAATAAATTGTAGTAATTTTATTAAGATGATTTAAATGATATTTAAATTAGGGGTGGTGTTAGGGTTAGACTTAGGTTTAGGGGTTAATAACTTTATTATAGTGGCGGCGACGATGGGGGCGGCAAATTAAGGGTTAATAATTGTAGTTAGGTTGCGGCCATGTTGGGGGCGGCAGAGTAGGGATTAATAAATATAATGTAGGGTTCGGCGATGTTGTGGTCAGCAGATTAGGGGTTCATAGGTATAATGTAGGTGGCGGCGGTGTCCGGAGCGGCAGATTAGGGGTTAATAATATAATGCAGGTGGCGACGATGTTGGGGGCGCAGATTAGGGGTTAATAAGTGTAATATTAGGGGTGTTTAGACTCGAGGTTCATGTTAGGGTGTTAGGTGTAGACGTAAAATGTATTTTCCCATAGGAAACAATGGGGCTGCGTTAGGAGCTGAACGCTACTGCAGGTGTTAGGTTTTTTTTTTCAGCCAGTTCAGCCCCATTGTTTCCTATGGGGAAATCGTGCACGAGCACGTTTAGCCAGCTTACCGATACCGTAAGCAGCGCTGGTATTGAGGTGAGATGTGGAGCTAAATTTTGCTCTCCGCTCACTTTTTTCCGGCTAACGCCGGGTTTAGAAAATCCTGTAATACCAGCGTTGTCTTAAGTGAGCGGTGAGACAAAAAGGCTTGTTAACACCGCACACCATTACTGTCAAAAACTTGTAATCTAGCCGAATGAGTGGTAAAATTTCAAATGCAGAGCAAGAAAGTAGTTTTAGCAATCTTGGATAGAGTGCAGTGAATTATAATACCTGTGCTTGGAGGTGCCCACTAGCATCCTCTTCCATATCATGTCTGTCAGCCCCTCTTTATAATCCTACTCCCCCCAGCAGTTGGTAACACCTTTTACTGATCTAGACTCTTCATAGGCCTTTAGTCATTTTACATTTAATAAAGATAACACATAAAAAATTTAAATTCATGGATGAAAATTAGAACCTGACAATTTAGAAACTTCTAGATAAAAAGAACATGCAAGTCCAAACAAATTAAAGAAAAATCCTATTAATTCAGCATAAATCCATTACACTATTCCTTCACTTATAGCAACTGCCATCTAACCATTCATTAAGGATACACCGCTGAGTTCTAACCTGATTTTAAATAGTACATCATTTTAACCCTTCACATTCCATGTTAAACTGTAATGTACAAACACAGGGCTAGATTACGAGTGGAGCACAATTTAGTACTCCCACTCGCATGTTAACTTCGCTAGACGGAGGCTTTTTGCACTCATCGGGTTATGCTCATATTACAAGTTGAAAGCAAAAAGTTTTCACTCAAGTGTAAACCTGATGCAGACAAAAAAATTATTATGACCCATAGAAGTTAATGGAGCACAAAAAGTAAAAAAAAACCTAACACCCATACTCACACGCTAACCCGTCAGTGTATAGTCAAGAGCTCTAAACCTGACATGAAATACTAATATTTCACATTCCAATGTTCTTCACATAGCAGAATATGTTCTATATATTCTTAAATGCATATTTATATATATATATATATATATATATACCTTTTGTAAGAATATATAACCATAATGACGCCATTTTGTCTCTAGTAATCCATTTTGTGTAAGCATACCATTTTAAGATGAGTTTATTATAGTTCATTATAAGGTAGTTATTATGCTGTGAGAAAAAAATATGCTGATGTTTTAAGATGAACACTTTATCTCAATAATTTGTCCGATGGCTTTGCTATGCCTTGGGAGATGCGCCCAGGTATACTTTTATCTAACAATCCTCGCTCATAAAAAATACTCCTTTCTACTCCTTATTTTTACTATGAAGTTCTTTTTTCCAAGCATACTGTGTAAGATGATGTGACTGATCCATTATTGTTTAACCCATATACTGTAACCATTGTCTATAAAAGTCTGTGATGCCTTATAATAAACAGATCAGTGATTAGACTTTACTTGCTGCCTGTTTGATTGTTGTTTCCGAGATATCTCGTCAAGTAACCCATTCAGTTCCAGGTGAAGGTGTAGAATACTGCTAATTGTTAAGTGATACCCCTGGTTATAAGATAAAACCAAACAATTCTGTTGTCAGAGTGTAGGATTCACACAGGGGTAAATAGATAAGTGTTTTTATTCTGATTTTCCCTCTGAATCTGAACCCAAAGTCTGGACGGCATTAGTGATATATAAAGGGTTAAAGTCTCTTTATAGGGGGTTATACTCCCCTGGACAGGTTTGAGTCCTGCCGTTAAGCGTGGGGTTTGCATAGGTTTGAGTCCTAGCGCAAGTTAAATAAGTGAGTTAAAATCTCACCTTATTTGTTTGCAAGTTAGAGTCTTGCAATAACAGAAGTTAAAGTCTTTTGTTTTAAAGGTTTTAAAGGTGTTAACGCCCCTTATATAAGCATATAGTATAGTTTAGTTTAAATATTACTAAAGCTGAATGGTCACTTAATGCTTGTTGCTTAATTGCTTATTTCATTGCTAATCTTATTGTGTTGTGAATGTGGGGTCTGTTCAAAGGGCTTAGTGATAAGTGTTGTTGCTGTTTTTTTGCATACTGTGCATATGGAGAAAAGTTCTTGACTCCCTGTACATAATGTTGTAATGTGAACATGACAGGATGTATCTTAAAAAATAGCTTGGTATGTGAAAACCCTTTCTTTTTGTTTTATGATCTTTGCAGTAACGAAAAGGAGATTCTGTGTAACGGAGATTCTGTGTAATTTATTTGTAAGAAGTGTTTGTCTGATGTTTCACTGTGTCTCGTGTTACGTGTAAAAGGTTTACTCCCCACTAAATATCTGAGAATTTATTATCTTGTCTAAAAATAATTTGTTAGAATCCTAAATTGCTTGGAAAATGGCCATTCTTAGTCATTTCGGATACTCTTAGATATATTTTAAATTTGGTGGAGAGTGTATCTTGTTGCGTTACTAATGTCTCCAATATGTTTGAAATATATGTTTTCCTTAAAAGAATAGAATGTTAATAAAATGTGTTTTCTGTGTCACTAATAGTTTGATGTATGTTAAAATTGCTTAAGAATAAATGTTGGGAGTGAATTTATGGTATGCAAGTTGATATAAGTTTGTGTGTGTGTCGCGGCAAAGGCTGGCCTTGGTGCTTTTTTTTATCTGTGTTTTCTGACTGGTAATTAATCAGTCTAGAAATTACATTAACTGTGTGTGTGTATCAGTGTTTCTTAGCTAAGAAATCTGACGCTGTAATGATTTGCTTGAAGTGTTATTGCTGTAATTTAATTTTAAAGTCATATGTATGTTCTTAATTCTGTGTGTCAATAATAGCATTTTTAGTTTTAAGTGAGGTTGAGAGATTTAATGAGCTTCCACCTGTTGAGGCTTATAAAATATATTCGCCTAGATTACGAGTCTTTTGTTAGACTTACAAAGCATGGTTGAGAGGTCCCAACGCTGCTTTTTAAAGCCCGCTGGTATTCCGAATCTGGCAGGTACAGGTGTACCGCTCACTTTTTTTCCACGACTCGAGCATACTGCAAATCCCCTTACGTCAATTGCGAATCCTATCTTTTCAATAGGATTTTCCTAACGCCGGTATTATGAGTCTTGGAAAAAGTGAGCGGTACAGCCTCTCCTGTCAAGACTGTTACCGCATTTAAAAGTCAGTAGTTAAGAGTTTTACGGGCTAACGCCGTGACATAAAACTCTTAACTTAAGTGCTAAAAAGTACACTAACACCCATAAACTACCTATTAAGCCCTAAACTGAGGCCCCCCCCGCACATCGCAAACACTTAAATACATTTTTTAACACCTAAACTGCCGACATCGCCACCACTGTAATAAATATATTAACACCTAAACCGCCGCACTCCCGCCTCGCAAACACTAGTTACATTTTATTAACCCTTAATATGCTGTCCCTAACATCGTAACATCGCCGACACCTACCTACATTTATTAAGCCCTAATCTGCCCCCCCCAGCATCGCCACCACTATATTAAATGTATTAACCCCTAAATCTAAGTCTAGCCCTAACCCTAACACTCCCCTAACTTAAATATAATTTAAAATAATCTAAATAAAATTACTACAGTTAAATAAATTAATCCTATTTAAAACTTAATACTTACCTATAAAATAAACCCTAAGATAGCTACAATATAACTAATAATTACATTGTAGCCATCTTAGTTTTTTTTTTTATTTTACAGGCAACTTTGTATTTATTTTAACTAGGTAGAATAGTTACTAAATAGTTATTAACTATTTAATAACTACCTAGTTAAAATAAAGACAAATTTACCTGTAAAATAAAACCTAACCTAAGTTACAATTACACCTAACACTACACTACAATTAAATTAATTACCTAAATTAAATACAATTAATTACAATTAAATAAAATTATCTAAAGTACAAAAAAACACACTAAATTATAGAAAATAATAAACAAATTACAAGATTTTTAAACTAATTATACCTAATCTAACCCCCCTAACAAAATAAAAAGCCCCCCCAAAATAAAAAAGCCCTACCCTACACTAAATTACAAATAGCTCTTAAAAGGGCCTTTTGCGGGGCATTGCCCCAAAGTAATCAGCTCTTTTACCTGTAAAAAAAAAAAGTACAAATCCCCCCCCAACATTAAAACCCACCACCCACACAACCAACCCTACTCTAAAACCCACCTAATCCTCCCTTAAAAAAACCTAACACCAACCCCCTGAAGATCCCCTTACTGGGAAACGTCTTCACCCAACCGGGCCGAAGTCCTCAACGAAGCCTGGAGTTTTTTTGATGAACCTTCCACTTCGAAGGTTTTTCCTGTGTCTGACCATGCTAGGGAGATTATCTCACAGGAATGGGAGAAACCAGGGGTGTCTTTTTCCCGTCTCCCATTTTTAAGAAAATGTTTCCTGTCGAGGACTCCATTAAAGACCCTTGGTATACTGTACCCAAAGTTGAAGGGGCCATTTCCACTCTGGCTAAGAGAACCACTATTCCTATTGAGGATAGCTGCTCTTTTAAGTATCCGATGGACAAGAAGCTGGAGGCTTAAAGCTTTTAAGTTGGCCAATGCCTTTATTGCAGATGCCATTTTACAGGTTTTTAGACTAGGAGCTAACATTTCTAGTTTCGCTGTCCTAGCCCGCAGGACGTTATGGTTGAAATCCTGGTCTATGGACGTTTCCTCTAAAGTCAAGTTTCTGGCGATTCCTTACAAGGGTAAAACCTTGTTTGGACCCGGTCTGGCAGAAATTATTTCTGATATTACGGATGGAAAAGGGTCTTTTCTACCTCAAGATAAGAAGAATAGGCCTAAAGGAGTAATTTTCATTCCATTCGTAACTTCAGAGGAAAGCCTTCCCCTTCTTCTTCCAAGCAGGAACAATCCAAGTCTTCTTAGAAACCCAATCAGTCTTGGAACAAGGATGCGTATCTTCATGTTCCTATTCACAGGGACCATCACAGATTCCTGAGATTTGCCTTTCTAGACAAACATTTCCAGTTCATGGTCCTTCCATTTAGTCTAGCCACGGCTCCCAGATTTTTTTTTAAAAGGTTCTTTGGGCTCTTTTGGCAGTTATCCGTTCTCGTGCAATTGCTGTGGCACCCTACCTGGATGACATATTGGTTCAGGCGCCATCTTTTCAACTAGCAAAATCTCACACAGAGATATTGTTGTCTTTTCTTCGTTCCAACGAATGGAATGTGAATCTGGAAAAAAGATCCCTTTCCCCTGCTACAAGAGTAGTGTTCTTAGGGACCATAATAGATTCTCTATTGATGAAGATTTTTCTTACAGAGGTCAGGAAAAACAAAATCATTTCCTCTTGCCTCTCACTTCAGGCTTCTGCTCATCTTTCAGTGGCTCAATGTATGGAGGTAATCGGTCTGATGGTGGCTTCCATGGACTTCATTCCTTTTGCTCGATTCCATTTTAGAGCTCTCCAGTTGTGCATGCTCAGACAATGGAATGGTGACCATGCAGATCTAGCTCAGAGAATAGAGTTAGATCAGTCATCAAGGGATTCTCTCCCGTGGTGGATTTCTCAGGAACATCTGTCTCAGGGTACATGCTTTCGGAGACTTTCCTGGGTGATCATGACCACAGTCTGGAACTTGTTAAAAGCTCAGGGCCTTTGGACTCTAGAGGCGTCTGCTCTTCCCATCAACATATTGGAGTTGAAGGTGATTTACAATGCTCTATTGGCTTGGCCTCAGTTGTCCTCAGCCCAGTTTATCAGGTTCCAGTCAGGCAACTTAACCAGGGAGGAACTCTGAGTTGCTTAGCCATGAAGGAGGTTACTTGGATTCTTCAGTGGGCTGAGACCCACAATTTCTGTCTATCTCACATCCACATTCCAGGAGTAGACAACTGGGAAGCGGATTTTCTGAGCAGACAGACATTTCATCCTGGGGAGTGGGAAATCCATCCGGAGGTGTTTTCCAGCTTAGTCCTCACATGGCGAGTGCCGAAGTTAGATCTGATGGTGTCCCATCAGAACGCCAAGCTTCCAAGGTACGGTTCAAGGTCAAGAGATCCGCAGGCCATTCTGATAGATGCTCTGGTTGTTCCTTGGGTTTTCAGGCTGGCATACTTGTTTTTTCCATTTGCTCTCCTTCCACGAGTCATTGCTTGTATCAAACAGGAGAGGGCATCTGTGATTCTAATAGCCCCTGCGTGGTCTCGCAGGATCTGGTTTGCAAACCTAGTGGAGATGTCATCTCTCCTACCTTGGAGACTATCTCTGAGGAAGGACCTCCTGATTCAGGGTCCCTTCCTTCATCCAAATCTAGTTTCTCTGAAGCTGACTGCTTGGAGATTGGACACTTAATTCTGTCTAAGCATGGTTTTTCTGAGTCGGTTATTGAGACTATTATTCAGGCTTGCCAGCCTGTTACCAGAAAGATTTACCATAAGATATGGCATAAATATCTTTATTGGTGTGAATCCAAGGGCTACTTTTGGAGTAGAATTAGAATTCCTAGAATTTTATCTTTTCTTCAGGAAGGCCTGGAGAAGGGATTGCCATTCAGTACCCTGAAGGATCAGATTTCTGCTTTATCAGTTTTACTACATAAACATTTGGCGGATGTGCCAGATGTGCAATCATTTTGTCAGGCCTTGGTCAAAATCAGGCCTGTCTTTAAGTCTGTTGCTCCTCATTGGAGCCTTAACCTTGTTCTTAAAGTTTTACAGCTGGCTCCGTTTGAGCCGTTGCATTCCATAGACATTAAGTTGTTACCTTTGAAGGTTTTGTTTCTTGTTGCTATCTCTTCTACTCGAAGAGTCTCGAAACTCTTAGCTCTGCAGTGTGATTCCCCTTATCTTATTTTTCATGCCGATAAGGCAGTTCTACGTACTAAGTTAGGTTTCCTTCCTAAGGTTGTTTCTAATAGAAATATAAATCAGGAAATTGTTGTTCCCTCTCTGTGTCCTAATTCTTCTTCTTCCAAAGAACGTTTTTAACACAATTTGGATGTTGTACATGCTCTTAAATTCTACTTACAGGCGACTAAGGATTTTCGCAAGTCATCTGCCCTCTTTGTCTGTTTCTCTGGGAAACGTAAATGTCAGAAAGTTACTGCTACTACTTTCTTTTTGGTTACGAAGTATAATTCGTTTGGCTTATGAGACTGCTGGACAGCAGCCTCCTGAGAAAATTACGGCTCATTCCACAAGAGCTGTTTCCTCTTCTTGGGCTTTCAAAAATGAAGCTTCTATGGAACAAATTTGCAAGGCTACAACTTGGTCTTCTCTACATACTTTTTTCAACATTTTACAAATTTGATACTTTTGCTTCGGCTGAGGCTTATTTTGGGAGAAAGGTTCTTCAAGCAATGGTTTCTTCTGTTTAGGACTGCCTGTCTTGTCCCTCTCTATTTATCCGTGTCCTCTAGCTTGGGTATTGGTTCCCAACAGTAATTACTCAAGCCGTGGACTCACCATATCTTAGGAAAGAAAAACTAAATTTATGCTTACCTAATAAATTTCTTTCTGGATATGGTGAGTCCACAGCCCCACCCTTTATTTTAAGACAGTTGTTCTTTTGACTATAACCTCAGGCATCTCTGCACCTTGTGTTACTCTTTTTTCTCAATTTCCCTTCGGTTGAATGCCTGGGGTTGTGGGTAAGGTAGTGATACTTAACAGTTTAACTGTGGTGGGGGATTTCCGGTGGGCGGTAACATCGGAGTGGCGCGCAGCTAGCGTTTGCTCCGTGTATACTCTAACCGCCAGTCACAGGCTCCAGGCCCAAAAGAGCCGAGCAAAGAGTACCAGATTGGGAGCGCTTCTCACCGACCACCGTGAAGCCTTGGCAGGCTACGCTCAGCGGGTACGTGACACAGAGATAACAAAGGCACTCCACCGAATATATCCCACAGCCAGTAAAGCTCTTTGGCAGGAGCAACGCTGCTCATGGAAATGCTCATGGACATGGACATGGAGCTACAAGACTGACGATATCAGAAGAGAAAGCCATCCTCTCAGATAAGTACTTATACATCAGACTATGTGCTATAAAAGCCGCTGCAAGGTTATTTTCTTTCTCTGACTATAAGGATATGAACAGGCTGTGTGCAGTTTTATTAGTCTGGGTGCAGGGAAGATTGTGACTGATACCTGGTAACAACTGAGATAATACCAAGGCCTGAGGTATTCATCTGTCTTACCGGCCCAATTTTTGTCACTGCTGGCTGGGAAAAAAAGGAAAGAAAAATAACTAGACAAATAACTCAGCTGGAAACGTGATCCCTGGTCTTGGTACTCTATAGGGGGAAGTTGTTGTGATGGCCCATATCTGTATGACATTATAAAGAGAGTCACTGACTCAGGTCTCTGGAATCCAACAGGCTGTTTCTTTCCCCTATAGGCAGGTGCTACATATTGCCCCAGTGAAGAAAACTGTTACACACAAATTTGAATCAATAAACCCTTCACTTTTATATCTGAACTCACTTCGCTGTAAGAAAAAGAAAAATAAAGAGAAAGAATACAGATACAATAGGAAAGAAAACTCTGGGCTAACTATACAGCTCAGAACTATAATACATATAAAAGTGTAACTCTATAGGCATTAAGCAAAGCCTGAGTTTGAGGGGACTTAACTGCAATATACCATAATACACTATACTGAAGAATATACTGTGTGCCTAGTGTGTAAGTCTGGGATAAGTATGTAAGAGGTCTGTGCCGTGTTTGAGGCCTGAAGTTCCCAGTGAAGAAACTGGTACTAGATGGTATTTGGAATATACTGATAGTGGTCACGGATCTTGAGTTGTGATAACAGTCTGATTAAGAGTTTCATTATACTAATAGGAAGAAAAATCAGAAAGCCTAGTGTGCAAGTCTGGGATTAGCATGCAAGTGGACTGTGTTGTGTTAAAAATGTTGAACCCAGTGAAGAACTAGGTACCTGGTGACACTTGGAAAGACTGCTAATTCCTTCTGACAAAGATATATTAACCCATGACCAACTGTGTTGTATATGATTAAGCTTTAGAGTGTTGTTATAGGTTGTAAAAACACCTATGGTTTCACCTTTGTGAAGAATTTACAGTGTGGCTAGGGTATAAGTTTGGGACCCTGATCCAGTGGGTTTGTGTTGTGAACAGAATGCAAGGATTATAGGGAAAAATCTGGCAGTTGGTTCAAATTGGTTTCTGGAAGGCTTGATAGGCCAGGTTGATAAAACAGAAGAGTGCAAAGTGAATTGAATTCTGTTTTTTTTTTTAGATTGAAGGCTCCACAACGATTAAAAGTAGCTAAGAGATTAAACTCAAAGAAATAACTTAGCTCAGAAAATTGTATATTGCTTAACATTACAATCTATCCCTTGCTGGGTACTTGATATATAGATTTTTTTTTTTTTTTTTTCTCTCTCTTTTTCTTTCCCTCACACACTTCTACACTAGCTATTCACTTTTGACCTAAGACACCTTCTCACACTTTTTTTTTTTTTTGTAGACTTTGGTTTAGTCCTTGATCACTTAGATTTACACCTGCCCAAGTGGCTCATACTCACTATTAACACTTTTTCACATTAGTTTTCACTTACACACTTTTCCCCCCTTTTTTTTTTTTTTCTTTTTTTTCCCCTTCCTGTGGTACATTATCATAAAAACAAGTGATTATCAATGGATAAGTTTATTCAGAATTCAAAAGACAAGTCCCCAGCTGTAATGTCAGCCAAAACTAGGGAAAGAAATAAGAACAAGAATATAATCGAACCCATACAAGAGAATGTAGATAGCGCAAACACACCGCATGTTAACATAGATACACAAATGTTAATAACTCAAATTTCTGCTTTATTGATGCCACAGTTTGATAATCTCAGACTAGAAATATCAACGGTATCGAATGAGTTAAAACATTTTAATGCAAGAATAGGAGAAATAGAAAATAGAATATCGAATCTAGAGGATCAACTGACTATTAAAAGTAATAGGATTGAAGAATTAACCGGACAAATTGCAAAATTACAGGTCAGAGCAGATGTTGCTGAAGATAGATCAAGAAGAAATAATCTAAGGTTCATAGGCATATCTGAAAAATATGTAAATAGAGAGTTAGAAGCACTTATCACCAAAGAAATACCAAGGAAACTGGGCATGCAAAGGGAAGGATTAGAAATCATAGCTGAGCGGATACATAGACTGGGTTCAAGTAAGCAATACCTGGGTGAAGACCCTATGGGTAGATCCCGCACTAGGCCAGTGATAGCAAAATTCTTGAACTATAAGGACAAAGTTGAAATCTTAAAATATTTTAAAAAACTCTCAGAACCTCTCCTGTTGGATGACAGGAAAGTCCTTATCTTTCAAGACTTTTCAATGGAAACCTCGAATAAAAGGAAAATAATGTCACAAATGTGTTCGCAATTCATTCAAAAGGGGCTACAAGCATTTGTAGTCTATCCTGCTATCTTGAAAGTAGGAGGCAAGGATGGCTTTAAATCTTTTCAGAATAATGAAGAAGCTAAACAATACTATGTTACAGTTTGTCAGGATTTATGACATAAAGGAGAACAGCGTTAAAATTTTAACTGGTTTTGATTTGTATTTTCATTTTTTCTTTTTTCTTTTTTTTTTTTTTTTTCTTTCTTTTTTTTTTTTTCTCCTTTTTTTTTTTTTTTTTTTTTGTTTTTTTGTTTTTTTTTGTCTTCTTATCAGCCTCTCACAAAGTTAAGGATATGTCTAGTAGTGTTGGAAAATCTGTGGTTGGTAGTCTGCATAGAATAAAATTACTATCAAAAGAAAGACAATCTTAAAGCATCTTAAAAAATTAAACACTGATATTGCCTTTCTCCAGCAAGTCAGGTTGTCGGCAACAGAATTAGCTAAATTAAAAGTTAACTGGGTAAAAGAAGTAGTTGCCACTCCATGTTTAGAAAGGAAAAAAGGGCATAGCTATACTACTTGGTAAGAATCTAGAATATAAAATTCTTGAAGTTAAAAAAGATGACAATGCACGTTATATTATTATTGAAATAGAAATAAAAAAAAAGATTTATACTTTGTGTAATGTCTATGGCCCAAACAATCTGGACCTGGAATTTTGGAATAAATTGCAGGTATTAATGTTAAAGTATAATGAAAAAAATTTAATAATTGCTGGTGATTTTAATTTAACACCTAGATTCCCACTAGACAGGAAAAGCACAAAAGGTAGGAAAAAGGATTCCAGAATATCGAAGGAAATGAGAATCCTGCATACATTTAAAAAATCACTTAAAGTCCATGATATTTGGAGACTCCAATATCCAGATTTAAAAAGATTTACATGCTTATCAAAATCACTAAAATCACTATCGAGGATTGATTTTTTCCTGATATCTGAGCCCTTATTGTTGGCTAACCCAAAGGCAGATATAAAAGATGTGATCATATCTGATCACGCTCCTATTACACTAGAACTTACCCTAGAGGAAATAATAACAAGAATTCCTAAAAGAAACTTCTTTCACTTCCCGAAATACATGCTGAAAAATGCATCTTTTGTAGCTATGTTAAGAGAAAAATTCAATATTTTTATAAATTTGAACAGAGAATATCTAGATAGGATAGAAATTCTGTGGGAAACAGCCAAATCGGTGTTAAGGGGAGAAATAATAAGCTATATGGCCACATTTAAAAAGAAAAGAAAGAGAAGGGAAGAACAATTAACGAATCAAGTTATAAATTCCTACAATAGATACCTATCAAGCACTACAAAAAATAACTGGTTCAGGTATACCCAAGCAAAACAAGAAAGGGACACATTCTACACACAAGAAACTATTAGAGAAGATCTCAAAAGTAAAGCTAAGTTTATGAAATTTGGTAATAAAACAGGTAGTCTCCTAGCGAAAGTAGTTAAATCTGAAAAAAAACCTAATATAATACCGGCAATAAAAGTGGAAGATACATATATACATGACCCGCTAGAAATAAATGAGATCTTTTATCAAATATATAGCACATTTTACGGGGCATCTGAGTTAGACTGCTCGAATAAAAGGCGGTTCTGGGATTCAATAACTACCCCTAAAATAACACTGGAAGAAGTTAATACAATTAACCAGCCTATCACGATAGAAGAAGTAGAAACAACAATTAACAAGATTAAATTAAATAAAGCACCCGGGCCGGATCATCTGCCGGCCGAGTTCTATAAAATTCTAAAAAAAGAAATTGCACCATATTTGACCAAATTATATAACTGGTATTATTCCGAGAATTCTAGCATGTCAAAGAACTTCACTAAAGCAAATACAATTTTGATATATAAAAAAGGAAGGGACCCTGAGAAGCCAGACGCATACAGACCTATTTCCCTACTAAACGTGGACTATAAGATCTTAGCAATAATAGTCGCGGAAAGATTAAAAAAATGTTTTGGTAATATCATACATACAAATCAAGTAGGGTTTATGAATAATCGAAGTTCTGTGGTTAATATACGCAAAGCTTGCATTATTATTGAATATTTTAACGATCTGGCAGATAAACACCAGGAGACAAGAGAAGATGCAGCCTTAATAGCCATAGATGCAGAAAAAGCTTTTGATGCGGTACAGTGGGATCATCTTTTCACATCACTGTCTAAGTTTGGTTTCTCGGGCCCCTTTCTAAACTATATCAAAGCAATATATAAAAATCCGATATCTGTAATTTCAGTGAATGGAGTGGAATCCGCAGATATTGCTCTGAAAAGAGGTACAAGACAAGGTTGTCCCCTGTCACCTTTCCTGTTCAACCTGTCTATCGAATCATTAGCTATTAAAATCCGTCAAGAGATGCAAGGGATTGTTTGTAATAATATAGAGGAAAAGATCTTACTATATGCTGATGATGTTTTGATATTCTTGAGAAACAGCAATCAGAGCATCCCACAACTTATGGACATAATAGAGCTATATAGCTCCTTTTCGGGTTATAGAGTTAATTTTAATAAAACTGAACTCCTATGGCTTAATAAACAAAAAGAATCTAATACTTTGTTTCCTAATAAAGTAGTAGATCAGATTACATATCTTGGAATTAATCTCAGTAAGAACCCTAAGTTGTGGTATGACTTGAATGTTAAACCAATTTTACAGAAAATTACTGACCAGTTAAATGTGTGGAAATATATTCCCTTGGCCCTGTCAGGCAAAATTAGTTTAATTAAAATGATTATTTTCCCAAAGATATTGTATAAAATGCAGAATCTACCTTTACTCATTAAGTCCACAGATATTAAAGTATTCAATAAAAATATAATCGATTTTCTGTGGGGTAAGAAAAGAAAAAAAATCTCTCTCAAATTACTGTGTCTTTTAAAGGAATCTGGAGGATTTGCACTTCCAGATATAGGAAAATATAACTTAGCATGCCTTGTTAAAATTGCAGCTGAATGGCTGTTAGATAAGGAATATTATACAGCAAGGCCATTGGAAGAGGGAATAGTGAAACCCTACTCTCTAAAGGCTCTTTTACATACTAAAGTTGCAGATATTCCTAAGAAGATCAAAAAGATCAGCTCAGTCATGAGTATTATAAAAGCGTGGCAGCAGTATTGCAAGAAATTAAAAGTTAATTATACAATATCCAATTATTTAACAATTACTGGCTACCCCCTTTTCCCGGAAGCGTTAAAATCTGCAGTCTTCCATAGGTGGAAAAGTAAGGGATTGATATATATTGGTCAAATGATTAATTTCAACACAGAAAATCCGCACATTAAAACTTTTGAGGAATTAAGAGCTGAATTCGACTTACCCAATAAATTTTTTTTTGCTTATTTACAAACAAGGAGTCTAGCCAATAAGTTATTACACCTCCAAAATAAGGACTGGGATTGGCCCTCACTCATGCTGAACTTTAATTTAAGTAAAGCAGGGGATTTCTCGATTAGAAAATGGTACAATGAATCTTTGAGACAGGAGGGTAGTTTAAACTTAAAACTTATCGTCAAAAAATGGCAACTGAAGGGGTTTAGAGAATGTAATGAAGATCGCATATATAATAGTATTAATAAAATAAATAAGATTTTCACTTCTACCAATTTTAGAGAAGCACATATCTTCCTGCTTAATCAAACATACCTGACACCATGTGCCATGTCAAGATGGAATAGCCAAATTAAGGACAAATGTGCGAAATGTGGTGACAGAGGGGCTGATATTGTACACTATTTCTGGGAATGTACATTAGTTAGACAGTATTGGAATAAAATAAGTTTTCTACTCTCAAGGATATTAAAAACAGGGATATCAATCTCCCGAGACATAGTCTTTTTCCTATTTCATGCAGACTCCAGAATAAAAAATAAATCATTCATTGAATTAGTGATAGGGGTGGCTAGGTTTCTATTGCTGAGAACTTGGATCTCAAAAAAACTACCATCCATAGCAGAAGTGAGTAACTTTATCTTTAAACAAATGACACTAGAACAATGTATGATAGAACAAGATAAAAGTAAGGAAGTCGAGACTTTCTTCAAAAAGTGGGAAATCTTTATATACTCCCAGGCAATAGATACACAGAAGAAAATTATTTATCCGCTAAGATCAACAGAGTACGTTATGAATGCAACACTAAGAGGGGAATTGCCGCAGGTATAACAAGTCATTACCATAGAGAATTGAATGCGACTGTAAACTCGTAGGCTGATAAGAATACATAAATTTATGCATATCTACCCTTTTTATTTCTTTTTTTTTTTTTCTTTTTTTTTTTTTTTCCTTCTTTTTCTTTCTCTTTTTTAGTTTTATGTGTTGTATAGCAATCCTTATTAGAAAATAAGCTCACAGATGAGACATGCTGGAAGACATAGTCGGGACAGATAGTGAAGAGTCCAGTTTATTCTAGCTATAGAGTTTAATGTTATGATTTGTTTAATGTCGGGTTGCTGGATTATTCTTTTTGTCTCATGGTATTCTCCTTTTCTTTGAAGGGAACGCCATGACAGATATTTATTTTATTGTTATGATGCTGATACTGTTCCCCGCTGCTATTGTCTTCTCCTTTTTCTTTTTTGTACCCCATCTGTGCTCTCAATAAAAATATTTAAAAAAAAAAAAAAAACAGTTTAACTGTGGTGGTCTTTGCCTCCTCCTGCTGGCCAAGAGTGATATTCCCAACAGTAATTACTCAAGCCATGGACTCACCATATTCAGAAATAAATAAATTTATCAGGTAAGCATAAATTTTGTTTTTTTTAGTAGTTCAAAGAGAAAGTGTGAAGAAATTAATTTTTAAGAAAATGTTTTTTTTTAATGTTTTACTTTTCATTTTTGTTGCAGGGCAGGCCTTAGCACAAGTTACTTTGCATAGCCATACAGTCTCTTGATGAAGTCTAGCAGTTTTTACTTGCTTAGTATTCATGTTTTAGGTATTATTTAAATTGTATAGAGTAGCTGTGAGTTATTCTCTGTAAAAGTATAATAAATGCATTTAACTTGTATTATATATCCACAATGTTTTGCTGGTTTAAAAGGCATAGGATAAGTTAAGCTATTAAAGGAAAGTTTTGTTGGACATAATTGTAATCGTATCAGGGTGCGCACTCATCTTGTGCTGTTTTGTTTCCTTCTTAGACTCCTTCTGACTCAAGTGTCTGTTGCTATGAGGATCCACCTGTTTCCCTTGTCTACCCCATGAACAAACCATCGTACTTCCAGCATGTATCTGCAGATGGACACTTTCTCATGTGCAAAGCACCCCTACTGCAAATGGACTATGGTATTGAAGCAGAGTGTCTGAGGGAGGTGGAGCTCTAAGAAAACAAATACTGTTCTTAAAGTGATCAGAGGCCACCCAGAGATACTTGTGCTGTTCCCATGTTAAGCTTCACTGTGAAGAGTGTACAGAGCAAGGAAATGTCAATGCTATTTGGGGATGCTAGCTATGCATGTTGAGA
This sequence comes from Bombina bombina, assembly GCF_027579735.1. Classification (NCBI taxonomy): domain Eukaryota; kingdom Metazoa; phylum Chordata; class Amphibia; order Anura; family Bombinatoridae; genus Bombina; species Bombina bombina. The sequence goes on along the minus strand of NC_069503.1, from coordinate 283,297,968 downwards.
AATAAAGATGCAGTGTTGTTTGGGGGTAGATAGGGGGCTGGTTGGGTCATTGTGCTGATAGACCAGTAGTTTGGGGATGCTGGGAGGTAGACAGAGAGTATTGGAGAGCCCTATTGGCCTATACAGCGTTTTATATTACTTAACTATTATAGCAGTAAATGTGAATTAATTTCTCTACAGTATTTTCACATAGATTCATGTTATACCGTAGTATTAGGCTTATATTCGGCTAGATTACGAGTTTTGCATTATGAGTGAAAAAGCCTCATAATGCTGCTTTTTCACTACCGCTGCTATTACGAGTCTTGTCAGAATAGCTGTACCGCACACTTTTTTGGCCGTAACACAACTTAACTACTGCACCTTTCAAAAAGTCCTTTTTCAATGGGACTTCCATAGCACCGGTATTACGAGTTTTGCCTGGGAGGTCAAAAAGTGAGCGGTACAGCCTAAAATGACAAGATTCGTACCGCCATCTAAAGTCAGTAGTTATGGGTTTTGTGCTACAAAGCTGTAGCATAAAACTCATAACTAAAGTGTTACAAAATACACTAACACCCATAAACTACCTATTAACCTCTAAACCGAGGCCCTCCCACATTGCAAACACTATAATAAAAATATTAACCCCTAATCTGCCACTCCGGACATCGCCGCCACAATAATAAACATATTAACCCCTAAACCGTCGGACTCCCGCATCGCAAACACTAGTTAAATATTATTAATCCCTAATTTTCCGCCCCAACATCACTGCCGCCACTATACTAAAGTTATCAACCCTAAACCTAACCCTAACACCCCTAACTTTAATATAATTAAAATAAATCTAAATAAAAATTACTATCATTAACTAAATAATTCCTATTTAAAACTAAATACCTATAAAATAAAACCTAAGCTAGCTACAATATAACTAATAGTTACATTGTAGCTATCTTAGGTTTTATTTTTATTTCACAGCTAAGTTTGTATTTATTTTAACTAGGTAGACTAGTTAGTAAATAGTTATTAACTATTTACTAACTATCTAGTTAAAATAAATACAAATTCACCTGTAAAATAAAACCTAACCTGTCTTACACTAACACCTATCACTACAATTAAATAAATTACATTAATTAAATACAATTAACCAAATTACAAGAAAAAATAAACACTAAATTACACAAAACAAAAAAGAAATGATCAAATATTTAAACTAATTATACCTAATCTAATAGCCCTATCAAAATAAAAAAGCAACAGCAAACAAGTAAGTAGCACTCTATTTAATCATACAAGGTGTACAGGTGCATCCTAGAAAAATGAATATTTAACAACATAAAAAAGAGAGTAGAAACCTCAAAATACGAGGTATCTAAAAGTCTAGGCAAAAAACTGCACAACTGTGAGAAATAAAGACAATCATCAGATTCTTAAAGTGCAAAAAGTTTAATAAAAATATATAGCTTCATACATCCAAACATTCAATCCACATACATACAGGGGATCCCCGGATGGCATATAGGAAAACACAAAGGCCGTGGGTAAATCTGGTGCACCAGTATCCAACAGGATTAAATGTCATGAAGATATTACATATATGTTATAATCCACAGAAAGAGTGACCGTCCCAAGAGTTCTCAAGCCAGATGAGTAAGGTCTATACCCCTATATCAAATTAGAGTATAACTACGTTAGAGCGTTTGAAACCAGGGGGAGCTGTGCATCACCGCGTCTTTTTAACAGGTACGCTAAAACGCCAAACAGCAGTGTGATAGATACAATTTCACATCGATACCTGTCTTTTTCACGCGGTTGCTCTTCCCTCAGCGGTTGCTCCCATAACGTAGCGTCTTCTGGGGTAGACCGAGAGCGGGCCAAGGATCCACTGAAAAAGTGCTGCAAACCTGTATGTATGTGGATTGAATGTTTGGATGTATGAAGCTATATATTTTTATTAAACTTTTTGCACTTTAAGAATCTGATGATTGTCTTTATTTCTCACAGTTGTGCAGTTTTTTGCCTAGACTTTTAGATACCTCGTATTTTGAGGTTTCTACTCTCTTTTTTATGTTGCAAAATAAAAAAGCCCCCCAAAATAAAAATAAAAACCCTAGCCTAAACTTAAACTGCCAATAGCCCTTAAAAGGTCCTTTTTGTGGGGCATTGCCCCAAAGAGATCAGTTCTTTTACCTGTAAAAAAAATACAATCAACCCCCCAACAGTAAAACCCACCACCCACACAACCACCCCCCCCAAATAAAATCCTATCTAAAAAACCTAAGCTCCCCATTGCCCTGAAAATGGCATTTGGATGGGCATTGCCATTAAAAGGACATTTAGCTCTTTTACATTGCCCAAAGTCCCTAATCTAAAAATAAAACACACCCAATAAACCCTTAAAAACCCTAACACTAATCCCTGAAGATCCACTTACAGATTTTGAAGACCGGACATCCATCCTCAACGAAGTCGGGAGAAGTCTTCATCCAAGCGGCAAGAAGTCGTCCTCCAGGTGGGCAGAAGTCTCCAGGTGGGCAAGCTGTGAAATAAAAATAAAACCCAAGATAGCTACAATGTAACTATTAGTTATATTGTAGCTAGCTTAGGGTTTATTTTACAGGTAAGTGTGTATTTAGTTTTAAATAGGAATTATTTAGGTAATAATAGTAGGTTTTATTTAGATTTACTTTAATTATATCAAACTTAGGTTTAGGGGTTAATATATTTATTTAGTGTTAGTGATGTGGGAGGCCAGAGGTTTAGGGGTTAATAACTTTAGTATAGTGGCGGCGACGTTGGGGGCGGCAGATTAGGCGTTAATAAATTTATGTAGGTTGCGGTGACATTGGGGGCTGCAGATTAGGGGTTAATAAGTGTAATGTAGGTGTAGGTAATAAGTGGTAATGTAGGTGGCGGCGATGTCAGGGGCGGCAGATTAGGGGTTAATAAGTGTTTAGACTCGGTCTTTATGTTAGGGTGTTAGGTGTAAACATACATTTTCTTTCCCTATAGGAATCAATAGGGCTGCGTTACGAAGCTTTACGCTCCTTTATTGCAGGTGTTAGGCTTTTTTTAGCCGGCTCTCCCCATTGATGTCAAAGCAGGGCTGGTATTTGTGCGCGGTATGGAGCTCAACGCTGCCATATTGCCTGCTAACGCCGAGTTTTTGCAAACCTGTAATAGCAGCGCTATTAAAGGTGAGCAGTGGAAATAACTTGCAAGTTATTACCGAGCTGCTCATAACGCAAAACTCGTAATCTGGCCAATTGTTATTAATCGATTTAAAAATGCCTTTTAATATAGTTGTTTAATTTTCATACACCTAGATTACAAGTTTTGCGTTGCGGCTTGTAACGCTGAAAACATGGCATTTTCAGCGTTAAAACAAGCACCGCAGCTATTACAAGTGTTGTCGGTATAGCTGTACCGCACACCTTTTAGCCTGTACCGCAACGTCAGTCCCGCACAACTAAAAATCACCATCTAAAGTCAGTAGTTATGAGTTTTACTCTACAAAGCTGTAACATAAAACTCATAACTAAACTGTTACAAAGTACACTAACACCCATAAACTACCTATTAACCCCTAAACCGAGGCCCTCCCGCATCACAAACACTATAATAAATTTATTAACCCCTAATCTGCCGCTCCCGACATCGCTGCCACTAAAAAAATGTATTAACCCCTATTCTGCCGCTCCCCCACATTGTCGCCACTATAATAAACTGTTTAACGCCTAAACCACCGCCCTCCCGCATGGCAAACGCTATTTAAATATTATTAACCCCTAATCTGCCGTCCGCCCACACGCCGCTATAATAAACCTATTAACCCCTAAACCGCAAGCCCCCACAACGAAATATACTAAAATAAACTATTAACCCCTAAACCAAAAGCCACCCCACAAAGAAATAAACTAATTTAATCTAGTAACCCCTAAACCTAATGCCCCCTAACTTTATATTCAAATTACAATTTCCCTATCTTAAATTAAATTAAAATTTACCTGTCAAATTAAAAAAAATAATTTTAAACTAACAATTAAACTATTATAATTATTAAACTAAAATTAAACTAACTACCAATTAAATAAAACTAAACTACCAATAAATAAATTACAGAAACAAACTAACAAAAATAACAAAACAAATTATCAAAAATAAAAAAGAATTACACCTAATCTAATAGCCCTATCAAAATAAAAAAGCCCACCCAAAATAAAAAAAAACCCTAGCCTACATTAAACTACCAATGGTTATTAAAAAGGCCTTTTGTGGGGCATTGCCCCAAAGATATCAGCTCTTTTACCTGTAAAAAAAAAAAATACAAACCCCCCCAACAGTAAAACTCACCACCCAACCAACCCCCCCAAATAAAATGAAAAGGGCATTTGTATGGGCATTGCCCTTAAAAGGACATTTAGCTCTTTTACTGCCCAGACCCTAAACTAAAAAAACCCCACCCAAAAAAACCCTAAAAAACCCTAACACTAACCCCCAACGATCCATTTACAGTTGTTGAAGTCCTGCTTGAAGGATCCATCCAGCCGGCGAAGTCATCATCCATGCGGCGAGAAGTCTTTATCCAGGCAGCAAGAAGTCTTCATCTAGGTGGCCTCTTCTATCTTCATCCAACCGGCAAAGTCCTCATCCATACGCCAAGAAGTCTTCATCCAGACGGCCTCTTCGATCTTCATCCAGCCGGCTTGGAGCGGGTCCATCCTGAAGACATCTGGCGTGGAGCATTCTCTTCATACAGTCGCTGCCGAACACTGAATCTTCAATGCAAGGGACACGATTCAAGAGGGCGTCCCTTGCATTCCTATTGGCTGAAAAATTTGAATCAGCCAATAGGAATTAGGGCTGCTAAAATCCTATTGGCTATTCAAATCAGCCAATAGGATTTAAGCAGCTCTCATTCTATTGGCTAATTCGAATTAGAGCTGTTTAACTCAGGGCAATGCCCTACAAAAGGGTATTAGAATTGGATTAATCTTTTTTTTTTGTGGATATTTTTTTTTTTTTAAATGATAGGTTTTTTATTTTTTGTAATGGTAGGTTTTAGTGTAAGGCAGGTTAAGTTTTATTTCACAGGTATGTTTGTATTTATTTTAACTAGGTAGTTATTAAATAGTTAATAACTGTTTACTAACTAGTCTACCTAGTTAAAATAAATACAAACTTACCTGTGAAATAAAAATAAAACCTAAGCTAGCTACAATATAACTATTAGTTATATTGTAGCTATATTAGGTTTTATTTCACAGGTAAGTATGTATTTAGTTTTAAATAGGAATTATTTAGTTAATAATTGTTAATTTAATTTAGATCTAATTTAATTATGTTAAAGTTAGGGGGAATTAGGGTTAGGTTTAGGGGTTAATATAGTTTAATTTAGCTTGTTGCGATGTGGCGGGGGGCTGGCGGTTTAGGGGTTAATAGGTTTATTTAGTTAATAATTGTAAATTTAATTTAGCTATATTTTTATTATGTTATTCCCATAGCGCCGGTATTACGAGTTTTGCGGTGCGGCTAAAAAGTGAGCGTTACAGCCTTAAACAACAAGATCTGTAACACCATCTAAATGAGACCATGTCCGACAGACATCGCTGAATGCGGAGAGCAATACGCTCTCCGTATTCAGCATTGCCCCAACAGCTCTTGTGAGCTGCTGGTGCAACGCCGCCCCCTGCAGACTCACGGCCAACGGGCCGCCAGCAGGGGGTGTCAATCAACCCGATCATACTCGATCGGGTTGGATTCCGGCAATTCCTGTCTGCCTCATCAGAGCAGGCGGACAGGGTAATGGAGCAGCGGTCCGTACGGAGCTTGATAGATCGGCCCCTATATCTCAATAATTTGTCCAATGGCCTTGCTATGTCTTGGGCGATGCGCCCAGGTATACTTTTATCTAACACTCCTCGCTCATTTAAAATACTCCTTTCTACTCCTTATTTTTACTATGAAGTTCTTTGTTCCAAGCATACTGTGTAAGATAATGTGACTGATACGTCATTGTTTAACATTCACTATTATCAGTTAGAGGACGTGAACAAAAAGGGTGACACTATATAAGGAAGACCCTTATAGGTTTATTGAAACAGAGGTATTGGCATCATAGAAAAAATGAAAACATAAAACTTTATTAAAAAAATATAAAAACATGGGTAAATTAAAACTATAATGCAGTAATGTACCCTGGTTATGTGTACCGGATATAGTGCATCTATGGAGGTCGCCGTGTAAACAGTAACTGAACCAGACAATAAATATAAGTCACTTAGCTAGCTATATTGCAAGGCCCACTATTACTACTAGATTGCTAACTGACAGAAATATAAAGACACTATCACCTAATAGGCAGATCAGTATGGTAATTACAGTAAATATGTCCTCTGAGTGTATGCTCAAAAGGGCCTTTTGATAAAGCCGGAATGCCAGCAAAACATGTCAAGGGAGGGGAGTGAGCTGGTGGGAGCTCTCTATTTTTACATACTTGCAGCAGTAATTTACCTTAATATAAATGACTATACTTAGTCGCAGTTACCGTGACTCTGATCATATACCAGTGTAAATAGCAAGCCACTTAAGAAGTGATACTTGTATTAATCAATACCTAGTAACCACGGGTAATGTTATTGTATGGCGGTACAGCCTAACATATATATAGTGTGGAATATTATAAGGGTTATTATACAGGGTACTCAGTCGCAGCTACGTGACACTGATTATATACCAATGTAAATAGCAAGCCACTTAAGAAGTGACACTTGTATTAATTAATACTTATTAACCACGGATAATGTTATTGTATGGCGGTACAGCCTAACATATATATAGTATGGAATATTATAAGGGTTATTATACAGGGTACTCAGTCGTAACACTGATTATATACCAATGTAAATAGCAAGCCACTTAAGAAGTGACACTTGTATTAATTAATACTTATTAACCACGGATAATGTTATTGTATGGCGGTACAGCCTAACATATATATGGTGTGGAACATTATAAGTGTTATTTAACAGGGTGAATATAAGGATCCCTACTATAGAATATTTGTTAGCATCTAGATCATCCGTAATTACAGTTATAATAACCTCACAGTTACCTAATCTGACTCACAAGAATTGTGCTAATCCTGCAATGATAATCTAACATTTATATAAACCATTGGCAACATTGTATCTTAAAGGGACATAATACTCATATGCTAAATCACTTGAAAGTGATGCAGTATAACTGTAAAAAGCTGACAGGAAAATATCACCTGAGCATCTCTATGTAAAAAAAGAAGATATTTTATCTCACAATTTCCTCAGCTCAGCAGAGTAAGTTCTGTGTAAAAAAATATACTTCAGCTGTTGCTCTGCTGCAGGTAAAAATAAAAAATAAAATGAAGAAATGAACAGCAGCCAATCAGAATCAGCAGTGCTGAGGTCATGAACTCTTTTACTGTGATCTCATGAGATTTCACTTAACTCTCATGAGATTTCATAGTAAACTTCCTTAAACTGAATAGGGAAATAGTGCGCACGTAAACTTACTCCCTTAGCTGTCCCGGGACAGGCATACTGATTTGCTGCTTAGAAGTCCTTTACAATGGGATGTGGCTACTCAGGAATTTTTTAGGTAAATATCTTTCTTTTTCTTATAGAGATGTTCAGGTGATATTTTATAGTCATCTTTTTACAGCTATGCTGCATCACTTTCAAGTGTTTCAACATTTGGGTATCATGGCCCTTTAATATTAAGTACATGCCAGCATTATTAGTGTCTATTCACACAATACATAATTGACCTCAAGCAAGGTGAATTAACCATTCTGTGAGACATTACAGTGAATACTACATATTACCCCAGTTTGTTTATCTTAAACGGCTATAAGCATACACTCAGAGGACATATTTACTGTTATTACCATACTGATCTGTCTATTAGGTAATAGTGTTGTTATATTTCTGTCAGTTAGCAATCTAGTAGTAATAGTGGATCTTGCTATATACCTAGATCAGTGGTATAATGGCCATATATAATTATTTCTCAGTCTATTTATTTATTAGTTTTTTAGAATACCAGAAAATACAGGATATTTGTATGCAGTATTAAAAATAAAAAAACAGCTGCTATAGGCTAAAGTGGCAAGTATTTATTGTGACCTCCCCTTACATTTAAGCACTAGTAGGAACCTGGTTCTCCTAAAACTTAAATGGAATGGAACCCTAATTAATGTCATTGCTAACACCTGTATTTGCCCTACTATTTCACGCCAAAATGAATGCTGTGAGAAAGTTCTATTACACCAGGTTTGTGCAAGACATGCTTGAGCATTACATACACATGTGGTATGGGTTTAATTCATTGGAAGCTTGCTAATAAGATCAACTTTCAATCACATCATTCTATTCAAAATGCCAAAGATCACAGAATTTGACAGATATAAAATCATACTTTTGCATAAGCAAGGCCACTTTCAAAGGGAAATCAGCAATCAAACTGGATACTCAAGATCTGGTATTCAAGCTGTTATAAAGAAATTTGAAGAATCAGGAGATGTCACAGACAAAAAAGGAAGGCCAAGAAAACTTTCAAAATCTGATGGGAAATTTCTCAGAGTTTCTTCTTTGAGAGACCGGAAGAAGTCTAGCAAGGACCTGGCTCAGCATCTGGCAGCTTCATCGGAATGCCAAGTCTGAAAAAGCTTGATCAGGAATGGTCTTTGTGGAAGGGTAGCAGCCAAGAAACCACTTTTTCAGAAGGGGAACAGGGTGAAAAGGCTAAGATATGCTAAAGCTAACAAAGATTGGAATGAAGATCAGTGGAAAAGAGTATTATGGAGTGACAAATCCAAGTTTGACATTTTTGGGGCCAATCTTCGACAATATGTGAGAAGAAGAGTTGGAGAGAGATGGAAGAATGAGTGCTTGTGGCCTTCAGTGAAACCCTGATTGGGAATATTTATTGTTTTTTTTAGCATTATAACAGTCCCAAGCACTCTGCTAATGTATATTTGGAGAGAAAAACAGCTTATAAAACACTGACAGACGTGGACTAGCCTCCACAGATTCCAGACCTGAATATTATAGAGGCAGTATTGGATCACCTGGACAGGGAAAGAAATAAAAGACAACCTAAATCTAAGTAAGAACACTGCGAATTCTGAAAGAAGCCTGGTTTAATATACCAGAAGAAAACGTCAGGACAGTCTCTCCAAAAGAGTTCAAGATGTGTTTAGTGCCAAGAGAGGTTACACTAAATACTGACTTTTGCCTGAAGAAGCCGTTTTGTTCTGAAAATTGTGTTTTTTTATATTTTGTGTACATGTATTTTCTGTTTGTATCTTAATAAAGAGACTGAAAAATGAATATGGAAGGTCATTAAAGCTTTGCTAAAACAACGAATCTAATGGTGGCCTTAGACTTTTCCACAGTACTGTATATATTTATGAATCGACACACCTAGATGGATTGATTCATATTCTCATACAATATCTGTATACATATATATATATATATATATATATATATATACTCCCCTCACATTTTTGTAAATATTCTATTATATCTTTTCATGTGACAACACTGAAGAAATAACACTTTGCTACAATGTAAAGTATTAAGTGTACAGCCTGTATAAAATGTAAATTTGCTGTTCCCTCAAAATAACTCAACACACAGCCATTAATATCTAAACGATTGGCAACAAAAGTGAGTACAACCCTAAGTGTAAATGTCCAAATGGGGCCCAAAGTGTCAATATTTTGTGTGGCCACCATTATTTTCCAGCACTGCCTTAACCCTCTTGGGCATGGAGTTCACCAGAGCTTCACAGGTTGCCACTGGAGTCCTCTTCCACTCCACCATGATGACATCATGGAGCTGGTGGATGTTAGAGACCTTGCGCTCCCACATATTTATTTGAGGATGCCCCACAGATGCTCAATAGGGTTTAGGTCTGGAGACATGCTTGGCCAGTCCATCACCTTTACCCTCAGCTTCTTTAGCAAGGCAGTGGTCATCTTGGAGGTGTGTTTGTGGTCATTATCATATTGTAATACTGTCCTGCGGCCCTGTTTCTGAAGGGAGGGATCATGCTCTGCTTCAGCATATCACAGTACATGCTGACATTCATGGTTCCCTCAATGAACTGTAGCTCCCCAGTGCTGGTAGCACTCATGCAGGCCCAGGCCATGACACTCCCATCACTATGCTTGACTGTAGGCAAGACACACTTGTCTTTGTACTCCTTACCTGGTTGCCGCGACACACGCTTGACACCATCTGAACCAAATAAGTTTATCTTGGTCTCACCAGACTACAGAACATGGTTCCAGTAATCCATATCCTTAGTCTGCTTGTCTTCAGCAAAACTGTTTGCCAGCTTTCTTGTGCATCATCTTTAGAAGAGGCTTCCTTCTGGGACGACAGCCATGCAGACCAATTTGATGCAGTGTGCGGCATATGGTCTGAGCACTGACAGGCTGACCCCCCACCCCTTCAACCTCTGCATCAATGCTGGCAGCACTCATACGTCTATTTCCCTAAGACAACCTCTGGATATGACCCTGAGCACGTGCACTCAACTTCTTTGGTCGACCATGGCGCTGTCTGTTCTGAGTGGATATACAAGAACAATTCCAGCATATATGTATGGGCTTAGTGTATATAGGTTTTAAACTATATCAACTTTATTAGTTTTATTTAAAAAGGGTTACACACAATAAAAACAGTTGCAGCAAGTAAAAGTGTTTTTCAAACTAATGTAGTGAAAATGGTGGATAGTTACAAATTCTTATCCTGAATTGATATCATGGATAGTAACTCCAACCTAAAGAGGATTTGTGGTAAACCTTAATGGTAAAGGTATGATTATAATCTGCTGTGGGCTAACATCCCTGCAAAATTAAAGCCAACCTGTTAGGGGCCACTAATTAGTCAAAGTGTGTACTAATAAATTGTATACCTCACTGAGTGTTATGTGGATACTAAAATAAATTGTACCCATATGTACTCTGTTATAGAGTACTGCAACAGTAGTGGTATGGCTAGGTATTGATACCTTGTAAGTTACGTGTAGTTTGCACTTATATATACAAATTACTTGTTAGTGTGCCCGTGAGTCACGATTAAAATATTAGTTGCTCCACAGATTAGAGGTTTATCTCCGCCGTCATTTGTACAGGCCAATATCTAGAATGGAGCGTGTGTATATAAGTAAAACCACAGGAATTACCGTGTATTCAAATGTGAACCCAATTTTTTTCTTTTGTGATTCAGATAGAGCATGCAATTTTAAGCAACTTTCTAATTTACTCCTATTACCAAATGTTCTTCATTCTCTTGGTATCTTGATTTGAAAATCAAGAATGTAACTTTAAATGCCGGCCCATTTTGATGAACAACCTGGGTTGTTCTTGCTGATTGGTGGATACATTCATCCACCAATAAACAAGTGCTGTCCAAGGTCTGGACTTTCTTTTTTAAATAAAGATAGCAAGAGAACAAAGAAAAATTGATAATAGGAGTAAATTAGAAAGTTGCTTAAAATTGCATGCTCTATCTGAATCACGAAATAAAAAATTTGGGTTCAGTGTCCCTTTAAGTTACAGTGTAACCAATGACTCGCAACTAGCCTTTATATCGGTTGCTATTGATTAATTATAAAGTTACATATCGTATACTTTTATTATATGATTTTCAGCAACCTCCAAAGGAGTGTAATACTTAGCGAAGAGGCTTATACAAATTACTTGTTAGTGTGCCCATGGGTCACAGTTAGAATATTCATTGCTCCACAGATTAGATTAGAGGTATATCTCCACCGTCATATGTACAGCCCAATATCTAAAATGGAGCGTATGTATATAAATGAAACCAGTGTAATACTTAGCGAGGCTTATACAGATTACTTGTTAGTGTGCTCGTGGGTCACAATTAGAATATTCATTGCTCCACAGATTAGAGGTATATCTCTACCTTCATATGTACAGCCCCAGTGACGTGCAGTGAGATGAAAGACTGGTGAGGCAGTCTCCAGAGAAACACATACATAGAGTAATAATATATATATATATATATATATTCTCTCTATCTCTCACTCTCTTAACATTCAGCAGCATACTAGATAATCACAGCCAGCAGTGTATAGACAAAAATGTCAAACAATTAAAGACAAAATGATCCTGTCTCTGTTTGTGCACACTTACTGGTAGGTAGGGTAATAAATCCAGCACTGACTGAACTTTTTCCTTGTCTGCTGCATTCCTCATTACCAAGACAGTAATCTTTTATAAAGTCTTTTACATCTCATATGTCAGCACTGCTGTTCACAGCCTGGCCAGATAATGAGGAATGTAGTTTGTTGACTTGAGAGCAGACAAGGAAGCAGTTCAGTAGTACCCCTCCCCCACTCCCAGAGAAACAGCTGAGCTGTGCATTTATCACAGATCTCTGCAGCTCACACCTTTTATTACTACTATGTTGGCACAGCATAAAGACAAAAACTTTTTAAAATGTTTTGAATATTATATTAAAACCCTAATTATTTGTATGAATCAAAAAAAAAAATCACAATATCTCCCAAAATAAGCAATTTTGTTGACAAAATACCAGATTAAATCTCTGTGACCCTTTCTCACTGTGACTGGCCCTGTATATAACTCACCCTAGCAGAGCAGCAGCCAGTTAGCCCTCTCTGGAGGGTGGCATATCCTGGGCAGGGTGTCCTGTCCTCCTCAGGCTGTTGAACATGCTGCAAAGTCTATGTGCAGGAGACTGATGTGATGCTATCAGCCAGGTGCCACTCCCCCCAGCCAGGCAGGGCTGAGTTCTAAAGGTGGATGTAGAAATCTAACACAATGCCTTGAGCAATACTGAATCAATATTCAACAACACTGACACTGATATTGCAAGCCATTAGCCAAGAAAAGGAGACAACCATTCATGGAATACACAGAGAGGCCAACAGGCATGCAGAGATTACACAGCTGCCTGAGGAAAACTGTCCGTGAACAGAGCTTCTGTGTCAGACTCAGACAAGGCTGCTGCAGGAGCTGCTGTTGCGATATCACTCTAAAGCATTTCTAATAATCTCAGGGCTTCTAATCACAGCTTTTCCAGCACTGCTGTAAGTAACATACTGAAAAGGGCTGTGATCAGAAGCACTGACATAGAAATGATTTAGAGTGATATCGCAACAGCAGCTCCTGCAGCAGCTGTGACTGAGTCTGACACAGAAGCTCTGTTAGTGTCAGACAGTTTTTGGCAGCTGTAAAGTGGAAGATAAAATAGATCTGGGATTTCCTTGGATTAATAGCATAGAGTCTAGAGAGTTCCACCATTTTCTAGATAAGGGCTGCCTTTAAGTCCCTATTATGCCCCACTCCCTGCCTACAATTAAGATTATTACCCAAACTAGTCACAACTCACTAGTGCAAAATGTGAATACATTTTATGTTAAACTCACTCAGGCAGGCTCATGTGCATCATCGAAGAGCTTGCTCCTGGGGCTCAGAGCCTCAGCACTGCTACTGAACTTGGCGCCTCTCTGTCGGCTCTCTCTTCCCCTTCTACTATGATCATGATGAAAGAGAGCCGGGCTCTGATTGGCTGGGCTCTGGCAGAGGCTACCAATAGACATAGCCTCCATTGAGTTGTATGGCCTGCGCGTTAAGCACCACTGGGTGGTAGGCTTTAGCAATGCTCCTCTAGCACATCCATATTGTGCAAAGGAGGGGCAGCAGAACGGCTCACAGTCTCTCCTTTGCACAATATGGAATCTTGATAAATGACAAATATGAATTGCTAAGTATATTTTTTGCATGGGGCAGAGGGCTGGGGGGTACATTAATATATATCATATTATAACTTAAACATTATTATTATTATTTTGAATTATTAAAAAAGTGTAATTACACACATAGGACAGGGGAGGGGAGGCACTGCCTCCCCTGCCTCCTATGACTGCACGTCACTGTACAGCCCAATATCTGAAATGGAGCGTGAAATGAAACCACAGGAGTTACCGTGTATTCAAACGTTAAGTTACAGTGTAACCAATGACTCACAACAACCTTTGTATCGGTTGCTATAGATTAATTAAACCGTTACATATCATATACTTTTGTTATAAGATTTTCAGCAACCTACAAAGGAGTGTAATACTTAGCGAGGAGGCTTATACAAATTACTTGTTAGTGTGCCCGTGGGCTTAACACTAAAGCTCACCACCAGGCAGGTATGTGCAGGATATGCGATTTATTTATAACAGCAGTAACCTAAATCAGCTAGTTTCAGAAACTCCCGAACAGCAAGATTCGTATAGAGAGGCCTCTCACCCCCACTGTGAATTGTATACGCTTAGTATTAAACGTGTAAATAAATAAGGAATGTCTATATGCCCTAAGGTCACACTTAGATTGTGCAGTGTTCCACAAGTTAAGGAATACAGAAGCCACTGTAAATGAAGCTCAACGTTTAACTTGTATATACATAAATAAAACTTTTTTATATGGATTGTACTGCCGTGTATCTAAGCACTATACAGTACAGTTTACCCCAGGTTTGTCAAGTGTTGCCACTAAAAATACTTATTGTTAGTTGTTAAATATCATATCATATGCTTGTAATTTGTACTGTGGGCAACCACCACAAGAGGTTAGTAAAGGAAATATGAGTAGCACAAAGCTTGCCCTAGGGCAGTATTCATTTGTGCTGAATTTACAGGTATGTGCTACATAAGTAGCTTAAATTAGCTAGTATTGGAAAAGACTGAACCACAGATCTCCTAAGGAAATACTACTTTCCCCATAGTTGATTAATACATAAGAAATACCACTTAGACCAGTGCAAAATTAAAACTACAGGACACTAAGTCCATACATATGAGGGCAGAGTGCTTTTATGGGTATTATCCTGCCCAGCTCTCTTGCTGGAATTGTTCTTGTATATGTTTCTCTCTGATACTCAGCACCTATACACAATTACATAGTATATAAAATTATATGCTATACATTTAAATAAAGTGTTCCCTCAAAGTAATAAGAGTGGTGCCATTGCTCATCCCACAAATTTTTCTTGTTCTGAGTGGAACCTGTCCTGTGAAACCGCTGTATGGTCTTGCCCACTGTGCTGCAGCTCAGTTTCAGGGTCTTGGCAATCTTCTTATAGCCTAGGCCATCTTTATGTAGAGCAACAATTCTTTTTTTCAGATTTTCAGAGAGTTCTTTGCCATGAGGTGCCATGTTTAATTTCCAGTGACCAGTATGAGAGAGTGTGAGAGCGATAACACCAAATTTAACACACCTGCTCCTCATTCACAACTGAGACCTTGTAACACTAATGAGTCACATGACACCGGGGAGGGAAAATGGCTAATTGGGCCCAATTTGGACATTTCCCCTTAAGAGTGTACTCATTTCTTCAGTGTTGTCACATGAAAAGATATAATAATATATTTAGAAAAATGTGAGGGGTGTATTCACTTTTGTGAGATACTGTATATATATATATATATATATATATATATATATACACACACAAAACACGGAAGGGGACTCTCATAATGGACCGGGTACACATCCCATGACCCTGCAACATGCTCAGCCCTGGGTGCTCACGGGCACTCACAGGAAGCTGTGATGTCCCCAGAATCCCAGGCAGTTAACCCCAGACAGGTCTGGGTGCAAGAACCATAGGGGAAATTACAAAACAAAATTAATACAACACACAGAGAAAGTCCAGCACTTACTTACAAGCTCTCAGCTAAGATTTAAAAGCAGGTATTGGAAAGGACCTTGATGTGGTACCTGGGCTTGTCCCATTTGGCCAGATGAGGTAACTAACCTTTCCATTTTTGCTTTTAAATCTTAGCTGAGAGCTTGTAAGTGAGTGCTGGACTTTCTCTGTGTGTTGTATTAATTTTGTTTTGTAATTTTCCCTATGGTTCTTGCACCCAGACCTGTCTGGGGTTAACTGCCTGGGACTCTGGGGACAGCACAGCTTCCTGTGAGTGCCCGTGAGCACCCAGGGCTGAGCATGTTGCAGGGTCATGGAATGTGTACCCGGTCCGATATGAGAGTGCAGTCCCCTTCCGTGTTTTGTATATATATATATATTAAAACCAAGAAAGTGGGATGGCGCAGGAGATACAACTAGCATACATAAATCAATTGAAATGAGGAAAAATATCAAAAAATAAAGTAGTTATACCCACAGCAATATCATAATTGGCATGACAAAAAGGTTATAATAATAAAAACAATTGCAAATAAATGAAATGTGAAGCATATGAATAGACTTGCAAGTATCACAGTTCCAGGGGAAAATAAAAAAGTCAGTGATGATATATATATATATATATATATATATATAAAGAGAACCAGCTGATCTTCGTCGCTGTCCCCCCTAGTAGAGGTGCACTTAATCGTATGAGGTAAGGATGTAGCAGAATCACAAATGGGCTAGGCGCCTCCTGTAGTATGGATCAGGCATGTTGTTGATCTCTGGAGATATGCAGAATCTTGTCACACGTTTCTCATACAGACTCCGTATAAATACTCAGATTTTGTGCAGTAGATGTCCTTACACTTTCTGTTTAAACCTCTTGAATTTGGGTAAAAAAATGTGCTTGTCCCAGACTCCCTAAAGAGACCTAAAAGCAATTCTTAAACCTACACAGTATACAGGTGAAACTCGAAAAATTTGAATATTGTGCAAAAGTTAATTTATTTCACTAATGCAACTTAAAAGGTGAAACTAATATATGAGATAGACTCATTACATGCAAAGCAAGAGAGTTCAAGCCATGATTTGTCATAATTGTGATGATTATGGCTTACAGCTCATGGAAACCCCAAATCCACAATCTCAGAAAATTAGAATATTGTGAAAAGGTGCAATATTCTAGGTTTAAAGTGTCACACTCTAATCAGCTAATTAAGCCATAACACCTGCAAAGGGTTCCTGAGCCTTTAAATGGTCTCTCAGTCTGGTTCAGTAGGAATCACAATCATGGGAAAGACTGCTGACCTAAAAATTATATGTTATAAACGTTAAAATAGTTACTATTGTCAAACTTCTTATAAAAAACTGACCTGTATGCAGTTAAATAGGTATATATTAAAATCTAAAAAATATATAAGAAGCGCTCACAGGGGCTAAAGACAAATTGAATTTATTAATTACAAATTAAACATAAAATAAAATAAAACATTAGAGTGCGCACTCTTAAAATACAATTTAAACCAAACCATACAATATTTCATTGATTCTAAAACCTTAACGTTAGCCAACTTTTCTTAACTTTGTTGTTTGTAAGAGGTGCTGTTAGCAGATAATGATATAAAAAAACACACTGTCCCAAGTCTCTTATTTATTTCTGTGCAAGATGTATATAGCAAAGATTGGGAGATCGATATAGCTCCTTAAGTTCACTAGACTCAAATCCAATGACCAATCAGGTGTCTCTATTTACGTTGTTTTGTTATTTCAAATATAACCGTTATAACAGTGATTGTATCCAAACTTTTTTAAGCCAAAGTTCTTTAGTTTTAATAAGATACTTTTTACCTTAATATTGCAGTTCCTTGTATAAAAAGGTATCTATTTGGGCTTCAAACAGTTGTTTTTTTAGCGGTGTAACAGGTACGGCTTACCGGGATTCTGCTACCGCTGGTCTTCACTTGTTAGAACAAAAACTCCCCGCCTTCCGATGACAATGGGCAGTCGGCCTCTATTGCCTCCAGGCTAAAGGGAACTTTTTAACTTGCTTCTGGATGCGGGTTTTTGTTGGTCTCACCCGGTTGTTTATTTGCGGTCTCCTTGGTAAATTTGCACAGCTTATAGGGAAGCTGTCAGATCCTTGTAGGTTTTCAGATGTCCAAGCCTGACTTCAATGGCTGTATATCTGATTCTGTGATATCCTTTGTGTCCTATCATCAACGCGTTTCCGCTCGCAATGAGCCTTTTTCAAGATGATATCCTCAGGTGTGATCCACTGAAGATTATATAGAACAAGCAAATATACTTGAAGAAAAAATTTTGGACAGAGGTTATAAGAGAGAAGATATAAAAAAGGTGAAAGAAGATATTAGTCAAATATCCCAAACTGAAATTTTAACTAAGAAAAAAGATTTGCAACATAAAGAAGGATCAACAATTTCAGTTCCATTTATAACCACTTATAATAACCAACATAGTATATTAAACAAAATTTTAAATAAACATTGGAATATTTTAAAAATGGACCCTCTTATGGGGAAAGAATTAAACGAAAACCCCCAATTGATTTTTAAAAAAGCAAAAAATTTTAAAAATATACTATGTCCTAGTGAATTCAAACAAAGAAATGTGAAAAATCAAGTAGATCTATATAATAAAAGTTTATCAGGGTTTTACCCATGTCATTATGTACTGCCTGTAAACATAGTTTTAAAACAAAGCAAGTAAAATCCACTGTAACAAATAAAGAATATAAAATTAGAGATATGATTAGGTGTAGAGATAAAAACATAATCTATCTAATCCAATGCTCATGTTTAAAACAGTACTTAGGTCAAACGAGCAGACCTCTAATAGATAGGATAGGGGAACATCTTTTATCGAAGCATTTTAAAGAAAAACATAATCAAAGTACATCAGGTTTTAAATTCTGGGGTATAAAAAGCATAAAGAAAAATTGGAGGGGAGGAAATAACGAGGAAGATCTTTTATATTATGAAGCTGAACTTATATATAATTTTAAAACTCTCCAACCCCTAGGATTAAATGCAGAATTAGATTTGAATCCCTTTATACATAGAAGATAAAAAATAAATTATTTTTTAATAAGTTTTTAAAAAGTTTTAATAAATATATTTCTGAATTTTATATTTTTATATATTATATTATAGTAAATGTATAGTTTTACTGTTTTTAAAGGTTAGGTTAGGACCCCCAAATTTATTTGTTTGTTGATCTATTTAATCAATTCCTTTTTTAATAATATCTTAATAAAATTGTAAATAAAAATTTTGAATAAAATTCCATAATGATATAGATTTTAATAAAAACATAAGAAGTGGTAAATTTCTAAAAATTGATGTAAAAGTTGGAGAGTCATTTGTAAGTTGTCTAAATAATATCTTTTAAAGAGATCGTGAAATAACTAGTAAAGTCACAAAAACCAAAAAAAATGTTTTAATCGCTAATTTATTATAATAAAAGTGGTTATTATACATTCTCATTTTTATAATTAGTTGTGTGTTTATATATATATCTATTAATATAATGAGGACATTTTTTAAATTTTTAAATTTAAGGAATATAAGGGTTAAGAAATAGGACATGTAATATCCCTTTAAGGAATGTTTAAGCAGATAATCATGAAAGCTATAAAAAGGTGGATCACACCTGAGGATATCATCTTGAAAAAGGCTCATTGCGAGCGGAAACGCGTTGATGATAGGACACAAAGGATATCACAGAATCAGATATACAGCCATTGAAGTTAGGCTTGGACATCTGAAAACCTACAAGGATCTGACAGCTTCCCTATAAGCTGTGCAAACTTACCAAGGAGACCGCAAATAAACAACCGGGTGAGACCAACAAAAACCCGCATCCAGAAGCAAGTTAAAAAGTTCCCTTTAGCCTGGAGGCAATAGAGGCCGACTGCCCATTGTCATCGGAAGGCGGGGAGTTTTTGTTCTAACAAGTGAAGACCAGCGGTAGCAGAATCCCGGTAAGCCGTACCTGTTACACCGCTAAAAAAACAACTGTTTGAAGCCCAAATAGATACCTTTTTACACAAGGAACTGCAGTATTAAGGTAAAAAGTATCTTATTAAAACTAAAGAACTTTGGCTTAAAAAAGTTTGGATACAATCACTGTTATAACAGTTATATTTGAAATAACAAAACAACGTAAATAGAGACACCTGATTGGTCATTGGATTTGAGTCTAATGAACTTATGGAGCTATATCGATCTCCCAATCTTTGCTATATACATCTTGCACAGAAATAAATAAGAGACTTGGGACAGTGTGTTTTTTTTATATCATTATCTGCTAACAGCACCTCTTACAAACAACAAAGTTAAGAAAAGTTGGCTAACGTTAAGGTTTTAGAATCAATGAAATATTGTATGGTTTAGTTTAAATTGTATTTTAAGAGTGCGCACTCTAATGTTTTATTTTATGTTTAATTTGTAATTAATAAATTCAATTTGTCTTTAGCCCCTGTGAGCGCTTCTTATATATTTTTTAGATTTTAAAGACTGCTGACCGGACAGTCATTGACACCCTTCATAAGAAGGGAAATCCTCAAAAGGTAATTGCAAAAGAAGTTGGATGTTCCCAAAGTGCTGTATCAAAGCACATTAATAGAAAGTTATGTGGAAGGGAAAAGCGTAGAAGAAAAAGGTGCACAAGCAGCAGGGATGACCACATCCTGGAGAGGATTGTAAGGAAAAGGCCATTCAAAAGTGTTGGGGACTTTCACAAGAGCCACCACACACAGACAGATCCTGGACATGGGCTTCAAATGTCGTATTCCTCTTGTCAAGCCACTCCTGAACAACAAACAATGTCAGAAGCGTCTTACCTGGGCTAAAGAAAAACAGACCTGGTCTGTTGCTCAGTGGTCCAAAGTCCTCTTTTCTGAAGAGAGCAAATTTTGCATCTCATTTGGAAACCAAGGACCCAGAGTATGGAGGAAGAATAGAGAGACACACACTGCAAGATGCTTGAAGTCCAGTGTGAAGTTTCCACAATCTGTGTTGATTTGGGGAGCCATGTCATCTGCTGGTGTTGGTCCACTGTGCTTCATTAAGTCCAGGGTCAATGCAACCGTCTACCAGGAGATTTTGGAGCACTTCATGCTTCCTTCCGCAGACGATCTCTATGGGGATGCTGACTTCTTTTTCCAGCAGGACTTGGCACCTGCCCACACTGCCAAAAGCACCAAAACCTGGTTCAATGACCGTGGGATTACTGTGCTTGATTGGCCAGCAAACTTGCCTGACCTTTACCCCATAGAGAATCTATGGGGCATTGCCAAGAGAAAGATGAGAGACATGAGACCGAACAATGCAGAAGAGCTGAAGGCCGCTATTGAAGCATCCTGGTCTTTCATAACACCTCAGCAGTGCCACAGGCTGACAGCTTCCATGCCACGCCGCATTGAGGCAGTAATTGCTAAATAAATGTGATAACAAAAATCATAAAAGGAAAACCAAATAAAGTTCTGAATAAAGGATATGTCTGTGTCCTCTGGATGAGTTTTTCAGCTTGTTAGCATTCCTCAGTGAGATCCCATAAAAAAGGAAACAGAAAATTGCAACATAGTGTGAATCTGTAATGGCACTTTGAGGAAGTAGTTGTTTTGTAACAAATGACTACTCACATTTGTTGGAGCTTTCCACTAAGCTCAAGGATATGCGCACTCCCACTTTATACTGATGGGAAAACAGTACACTAGGCAAAACTTGGATACAAATTTATTTTAAAATATATAAAAGCGTCACATAAGCCTTGATAACACCACAATGTAAGGGTACAAAAGCAGATATGCTGTAATAAATGCTTCAAATCGCCAAACTTGCAAAGAGGTAAATGGATCAGCAGGAGTGTGACCGCCGAAACCAAAACCTCTTTAGTAGCAAGACAGTAGCGCTAAGCCCCCAGGTGTCCTGGCTAGTGTAGAGACGTGATAAAACTCAATATAGAACAGTTCAGTTCCGACGTACGTTTTGCAGGTATGCTTTGTCAAGGAATGTTTGTGCGCATGTCCAAGAGTCCTTTTAAACAATCCATTGATGAGTTTCTGCCAGGTTTGTAGTTCCATCCTCCATTTTGGAAGTTGGCATTTAGGTAATTTGTCATTAAACAACTAGTATGTTTTTCAGCTTCTTTCAGTTTTATACATTTTGTTGATATATGCATAGATGTTAAGATGGATAACCAGAATTGGTAGATTATGCATTATAATGTTATAGCATTATACATATATGCAAAACTTCAAAAAACATAATCACATATATGCAAAACTTCAAAAAACATAATCACATTGTGCCTGCAATTGGTGTCTATACTGATGGTATATGTAGGTATTTGTTGTGTTTTTTTTTTTTTTTTTTTTTTTTATTTAACCCCTTATTGTGAAGGTATTAGTTATATCTTTTTTAGTTTAAGTGATGTTACTGACTATATGTCCTATGGACCATAATTAAACTACTAGCCTTATTATAAACCTAGTTGTATCGTAATATTTTCAAAAATAGATTTTATTTGTTAGCATGTGGCATGTTTAAAAACATATATTGTACTTGTATGTGTTTGCGCTGAAAAGTTATGATAGGATGTTGAGGTTACTGTTTCTAACTATGTGTTTAATTTTACATTTGGGGTTCCATATATTGAAAATAAGTTTGTGAAACATTCTAAAACTACCTAGCACTGACAATATGAGTGTGGACAAAGAGGAAAAAAAAAAAAAATAAATAAATAAATAAATAAAAAAAAAAAATAATAATAAAAAAAAATAATAAAAAAAAAAAAAAAAAAATATTAAAACTTAAAATAAAAAAAAAAAATATATATATATATTATAAATTAAAAAAATAAAAAATAAATAACAAATAAATAAATAAATAAATAAAAATAAAACAAGACATATATAGATTTTATAGCCTTCGTAGCTGTACTTATAAATAACTTTCACAAAAAGTGATGGATTTCAAAATCTTTATTAAGACCATTGGGTATCAAGCTATCCATAATATGGATCCACTTCATTTCCAATTGTCCCAATCTATTCTGTGTGTCTCCTCCCTTCCAATTCAGTTCTAATTTCCTAATGCCCAGAAATTCCAAATCCTTTACATTTCTATTGTGCTTTTTATCAAAGTGAGACGATACTGTATGATTAGCATAACCCTTTTCAATATTGTAAATATGCTCATTCATCCTAATTTTCAGAAGTCTAGAGGTACGCCCTATATAGATTAAATTGCATGAGCATCGTAACATGTAAATTACGTTTTTGCTATTGCAAGTAATAAATTGATCTATACTGTACTCCCTTTTGTTATCTCCAGAAAAGAATTTTTTACAGAATTTTGGAGTTTTTTTCATAAATTTGCAAGCATTGCAGAATTGACACTTTCTAAAACCCATTTCAGATGGTAGCAACCAATTTTTTACTTTGTTGTTGTCTACTTCTTTAATACATTGGGATAGTTGAAATTTAAGGTTGGGAACCTTTCTAAAAATTATGTTAGGTCCATCGCCTAAAAATTCATTTAATGCTGCATCTCTTGTGAGGATTCCCCAGTGTTTTTGTATGATGTTCCTAAGTTCTCCACTCTGAGTGCTATGTTGGAAGATAAGTCTATTTGCTAGTTTATCATCAGTGAATTTCTTATTTTTGATTTTATATTTTAATAAATCTGACCTGTCCATGTTGGTTACTTCTTCTATTTTTTCATCTAGAAAATTAGCTGGATAATTTTTCTCTAAAAAACGTTTTTTTAGGATTTGAGATTGAACCTTATACATATCTTGTTCTTTACAATTACGTCTCAGTCGGACGAATTGACCTTTAGGGACATTTTTAAGCCAATGTTTTTGATGACAACTTTCGAGGCTTATGTAATTGTTTACGTCTATGCTCTTAAAAAAGTTTTTCGACTTCAACATTTCGTTCTCAATGTATATTTCAAGGTCTAAAAATTCTACCTTGGTTTGACTATAATTCCAAGTTAGAGCTACTTTGAACTCATTTATTTTCAAATATTCCATGAATTCAAGTAATTGGTTCTCACTTCCTGACCATATGAAGAAAAGGTCATCTATGTAGCGATGATAAGACACCAGATATTGCGCCCAGCTAGAGTTGTAAATATATTGATTTTCCCAATTGGCCATATATAAATTGGCATAGCTGGGCGCAAATCTGGTGCCCATCGCTGTGCCTCCTACTTGCAAATAATATTGGTGGTTGAACCAAAAGTAGTTGGTTTCTAGAATTATAGCTATGCTGTCTAAAATAAACTCAAGTTGTTTTTTATCCAAAGAGTCATCTTTTTCTAGGATGTTTTTTACTGATGCTATGCCAAGATTTTTGTCTATTATGGTATAAAGTGACGTAACATCACTAGTCACCAACCACCAATTTGGATTCCACTCGAGTTTTTCTAAATGGTTAAGGATACTTAAGGTATCTTTCAAATATGATTTTGTCTTTACAACATAAGTCTGTAAAAATTGGTCTATATACGCCGATAAATTGCTTGTGAGGGAATTGACCCCTGACACTATGGGTCTACCCGGGGGGTTAGATGGATCCTTGTGTATTTTCGGCAGTATATAAAAAGTGGGAGTTTTTGGAAATTTGTTGTAGATATATTGATATTCTTTTTTATTCACAATGCCTGTTTTTAAGCCTTTTTCTAAGTGAAGTTCAAGTCTTTTTTTAAATTTTATTATTGGATTACTATCAAGTTCGATATATACCTCAGTGTTTTTAAGTTGTCTAAGACATTCCTCATTGTATTTAGTTTTATCCATGATAACTGTCCCTCCGCCCTTGTCCGCGGGCTTTATGACTATCTTATCATTCATTTTTAAATCTGCCAAGGCTGTTTGTTCTAGTTTAGTGAGATTGCTGCAAAAGGGGCCCAAACCAAGTACTGAGTACATACAGTATGCATGCTTATATTATACTTTTTCAGAGGTCCGATATTGTTCTATGTACAATCCTTGTTTTATTGATTGCATGTAATATTCTAATTTTCTGAGATTGTGGATTTGGGGTTTTCATGAGCTGTAAGCCATAATCATCACAATTATGACAAATCACAGCTTAAACTATCTTGCTTTGCATATAATGAGTCTATCTCATATATTAGTTTCACCTTTTAAGTTGCATTAGTGAAATAAATTAACTTTTGCACAATATTCTAATTTTTCGAGTTTCACCTGTATATAAACAGGTATACAATAGACACCTTGAAACACTATTAATCTCATGGATGCTATTATTAAGTAATAAATACTTCTATGGCATCTTAATACTTCTCTCTTCTGATACTTATAATTAAAGGGACACTGAACCCAATTTTTTTCTTTCGTGATTCAGATAGAGCATGCAATTTTAATCAACTTTCTAATTTACTCCTATTATCAATTTTTCTTCGTTCTCTTGCTATCTTTATTTGAAAAAAAAGGGCATCTAAGCTATTTGTTTGGTTCAGAACCCTGGAAAGCACTTGTTCATTGGTGGATGAATGTATCCACCAATCAGCAAGAACAACCCAGGTTGTTCACCAAAAATGGCCCAGCATGTAAACTTACATTCTTGCATTTCAAATAAAGATACCAAGAGACTGAAAAAAATTGATAATAGGAGTAAATTAGAAAGTTGCTTAAAATTGCATGCTCTATCTGAATCACGAAAGAAAAAAATTTGGTTTCAGTGTCCCTTTAACATTTATAACGAAATAGCAAAAAAAATCAATAACCCATGTTCATTCTCTCCAAATACATGGGTTGTTTTTTATATACTTCTCACAGACAAGTATTTAGAACACAAAGATATTTACCCAGGTGTGCAGTGGATTTCTTTATTTAGGTCTTAGGCCTCGATGATCGAAAGTACTGCAGGGCAACATATTCAAAACATCTGATGTGAAAATGCCGAAATTACTCTTTGAAGGCAGCATCGCAGAGGGGCATTTTACTTATATATCGCAATGGGTGCCAATATTGCCGAAATTTTCCAAGCCGCATCAGCACCGACATTGGTTATATAAAGTAAAGGATCCCTTTTAAATATTTAGCACACAACCTACTAAATATACCTAGGTACCCCTAAACCACTATAACCCACCACCGCTAACTAACCCTGCACTAACAAACCCCTAAACAGAAAATAGCCCACTGCAGTTATCTTCCTAACCTGTTAGCCCTTAAACCACCAATAGCCCACCGCAAACACCCCCTACACTACTTAACCCCTATGCTGCCACAACCCCCAAACGTAATAAGTCCCCTAACCTATTAAGCCTATACCGCCACAACCCCCAAAACAAATAACACAAAACCCCCCACCCATCTCTAAGCTAAAACCCCTAAAGATTTTTCTATTGATTGGACAAAGAATTAAAAAATCAGCCGATAGAAATGCGAAGGCACCCCTATATGAGGAGGAAACTTGCATTCAAGCTTCAGTGTGCAGTGGTGACCGCACGAAGAGGACCTCTGGAAGAAGAAAAGAAGGATCGGATGGAAGATAGAAGAAGATGATGGAAGACTGAAAATGAAAGAAAGAAGATGGAAGAAGAGAACCGCCCCGGAGGACTGGCATGAAAAAAGAAGAGTAGCGCTGCCGGAGTCAACTTGGTGAGTATAAACTTGGGTTTAGCTTTAGGATTTTTTTCAGGGTGGGCTTTTTTATTTTTAAGATGATGTTTTTTTCCTTTTAGGTCTTTTAGTTTTTTTTTGCCTAAAAGAGCTGTGCGACTTTAGGGCAAAGCCCTACCAAATGTCCTTTTCAAGGCAATCTTTTTTTAGGATAGGGATTTTTTAGCTTAGTTTTTTAGATTAGTCTTTTTTGGGGTGGGGGTTATTTTTATTGTAGAATGAGGTTGTAATGTTTACTATGTAGTCTAGAGGTAGTTTGCATTGTTTTTTGTTGTTGCCAGTGTAGGGGTTAATAGGATAGGGGGTTTATTGCGTTGGGGGTTGTTGCAATGTCAGGGTTAATAGGTTAGGAGGTGGTTAGGTATTTAGGTCATGGCAGATTAGGGGTTCATATTATAGGTTGCACTGGTGGTGAGGGTGCGTAATGGGTTAACAGTTTATTTTAGTATTGAATTTATACCCAATGTTAAATTGATATGCATTGTCTTGTATAATGCATATTATCTTAAGTATTGTATCTAATTTAAAATGTATTTATTTTTGCTTGTTCATTTTATTATTTTAAACATAAATATATATTTATGTTTAAAATAATAAAATGAACAATAAAAAATAACTACATTTTAAATTAGATACAATACTTAAAATAAAATGCATTATACATGACAATGTATATCATTTTAAAATTGCATATAGCTGTAGGAACATTGCCCCTATAGTTATAATAGGATAGTTTTTTTATACTTTATTAGTCAGGTAGATTGGAGACATTATGTAGGTGTAGGCGTTTTGTGGGAGTTAGCCGGGCGTTCCAGGGGAAGTATAGGAAAGACATAATGTAGGTGTAGGCAGAATTAGGGAGTTAGCTAGGCGGTTCATGGGAGTGTAGCTAAGGTGTGATGTAGGTGTAGGCGGTATTAGTGAGTTAGCTGGGCATTCCAGGGGGAGTATAGCTAGAGTGTGACGTAGGTGTTCTGTGGGAGTTAGCTGGGCGTTCCAGGGGAGAGAATAGCTAGAGTGTGACGTAGGTGTTCTGTGGGAGTTAGCTGGGCGTTCCAGGGAGAGAATAGCTAGAGTGTGACGTAGGTGTAGGTGTTCTGTGGGAGTTAGCTGGGCATTCCAGGGGGGAGAATAACTAGAGTGTGACGTAGGTGTAGGTATTCTGTGGGAGTTAGCTGGGCATTCCAGGGGGGAGTATAGCTAGAGTGTGACGTAGGTGTTCTGTGGGATTTAGCTGGGCGTTCCAGGGGAGAGAATAGCTAGAGTGTGATGTAGGTGTTCTGTGGGAGTTAGCTGGGCGTTCCAGGGGAGAGAATAGCTAGAGTGTGACGTAGGTGTAGGTGTTCTGTGGGAGTTAGCTGGGCATTCCAGGGGGAGAATAACTAGAGTGTGACGTAGGTGTAGGTATTCTGTGGGAGTTAGTAGGGCATTCAAGGGGGGAGAATAGCTGGAGTGTGACGTAGGTGTAGGTATTCTGTGGGAGTTAGCTGGGCGTTCCAGGGGGGAGAATAGCTAGAGTGTGATGTAGGTGTTCTGTGGGAGTTAGCTGGGCGTTCCAGGGGGGAGAATAACTAGAGTGTGACGTAAGTGTAGGTGTTCTGTGGGAGTTAGCTGGGCATTCCAGGGGGGAGAATAGCTAGAGTGTGACGTAGGTGTAGGTATTCTGTGGGAGTTAGCTGGGCGTTCCAAGGGGGAGAATAGCTAGAGTGTGACGTAGGTGTAGGTATTCTGTGGGAGTTAGCTGGGCATTCCAGGGGGGAGAATAGCTAGAGTGTGACGTAGGTGTAGGTATTCTGTGGGAGTTAGCTGGGCGTTCCAGGGGGGAGAATAGCTAGAGTGTGACGTAGGTGTAGGTGTTCTGTGGAAGTTAACTGGTAATTCCAATGGGAGTAACCTGTACTTTGATTGGAATACATCTCCAGCAGTGCGATATAATCCAATCTCTGAAGTACAGGTTGCGAGTAGGGTGTTAGCCATGTTTGTCTTGCCACCTTTTCAGTGACATGACTTTACAGTGTAAAGCAGTCCGTGTAGGTTTAGGGAAAGTAAGGTCACACTGGCATTATTTTAAGTGTTCTGACTTATAAACTGTGTTAGAATACTTCAAATACA
The DNA here is from genome assembly GCF_027579735.1 of Bombina bombina. Taxonomy (NCBI): domain Eukaryota; kingdom Metazoa; phylum Chordata; class Amphibia; order Anura; family Bombinatoridae; genus Bombina; species Bombina bombina. The sequence goes on along the minus strand of NC_069503.1, from coordinate 283,269,466 downwards.
GCCCCCCTGTTGGGCAGAAAGTGCCGACAAGTGGGGTTGCTGGCGATTTTAACCCTTTAAGTGCTAAGCACTTTCCCACCTGGGTGCTAAGGTGATTTAATTTTATTTTAATTTTTTTTTTCTACTTTTATATATTTTTTTCCCATATCCCAAGACTTACACCGTTGGAAAGGTTAGGCGAGAGTGAGATACAGGCTTCTAAGCAGCATGCCCCCTTTCCCTATACTTTGTATTGTCAATTTTTAATAAAGTTGTGCGGTGACGTCATCACATCATTGCGCGTGACGTCTCCGTGCAAAACGTGAAGCCCCAGTGATGCCTGTCACTATGCAGGAGCGGATGGGAGCCCCCAGATCTCCCTCAAGGTGGGAGAGTGCTAGCGATGGCTCTGAGCCGTCGTTAGCACCAGAGTGAGAAACTCTGCGACGGCTCAGAGCCGTCGTTAGCACTCAAGGGGTTAAGCTGACGTAGCACTCCCCATTATATTCTATGGGAGATACATCGCCACTCGCCGGCACTTTGCAGGTCCGTCCAGTTTTTTAGAAAATTGATGCTTTGAATATCGGGGCTTTAGAGAGGTATCTTCCTTATTTATGTATGTCTGTCCTGCATTGTAAATATTTTAACAGAAACAGCTCAAAGTGTCTTCCTATGGTGAATTTTACATCATCCACATGTCTTCATCATATCCAATATGAGATACATTTAATTAACATTTAACATATTTGTGTATATACAAAGTAAAAATGAGTTTTGCGCATTATATCGCGATTTAGATCTTAACATGGTTGGGTTAGTGCACATGAAAATTTAGTAATCTTAAGATTATTATTGAAATACTGAATTAAATATACGGTAACGTATTTTAAATAATCCATAGAATATATCTATATATGTTGTTTTCTAACACTTAAGACTTCATATTTTTGAGCCTTTATAACTTTTTAATGCAATTTTTAAAAATATGTTTTTATCAGATAGTGTTATTAGGAGTGTAATTTTGTGCAACTTTTTTGTCCTGCGTAACAGTATCAGAGCTCTAAAGTTGCGCTAACCCAACACGTGTTAAATTTGATTGCGCTCAAGAGAACGCATTTATTTTCAACTGTTAAAATACAATGCTACCAAAAGAGCTGCGATATACCCCTTGTTGCTTGCCCCCAAAAGTTAGCGCTCCACTCGTAAACTAGCCCACAGTGGAGTAGAGCGCTAACAGTTATGCGCAAGCAAAAAGGGGTTTAGCACGGGGTTTTTCACTCGTATTACAAGTTGAAAGTAAACACGATCGCTTAAGCGCAGGATAATGCGTCCCCAGAGCTCTGGTCAACTGTTTTTCAAAACAAAAAAGTGGCACAAAACACATCAAAAATACATTGTAAAGTACAGGTACACTCATAATAACACCATCTAATAAAAATGATTGAAAAAAAAGTATATTGCACAAAAAATTATAAGGGCTCAAAGATATGAGGTCTCAGGTGTTAGAAAAAAAGGCAGGCAAAGGGCTTTAACATAGACATACATACTTATACATATATATATATATATATATATATATTATATATATATATATATATATATATATATATATATATATAACAACAAGTAGAAGAGCTCGACCAGGCATAGACATACATACTTATACATATATATATATATAATAACAAGTAGAAGAGCTCGACCAGGCATAGACATACATACTCATACACACACACACATATATATATATATATATATATATATATATATATAACAACAAGTAGAAGAGCTCGACCAGGCATAGACATACATACTTATACATATATATATATATATATATATATATATATATATATAAAACAACAAGTAGAAGAGCTCGACCAGGCATAGACATACATACTTATACACACACATATAGATATATATATATATATAACAACAAGTAGAAGAGCTCGACCAGGCATAGACATACATACTTATACACATACAGGGAGTGCAGAATTATTAGGCAAATGAGTATTTTGACCACATCATCCTCTTTATGCATGTTGTCTTACTCCAAGCTGTATAGGCTCGAAAGCCTACTACCAATTAAGCATATTAGGTGATGTGCATCTCTGTAATGAGAAGGGGTGTGGTCTAATGACATCAACACCCTATATCAGGTGTGCATAATTATTAGGCAACTTACTTTCCTTTGGAAAAATGGGTCAAAAGAAGGACTTGACAGGCTCAAAAAAGTCAAAAATAGTGAGATATCTTGCAGAGGGATGCAGCACTCTTAAAATTGCAAAGCTTCTGAAGCGTGATCATCGAACAATCAAGCGTTTCATTCAAAATAGTCAACAGGGTCGCAAGAAGCGTGTGGAAAAACCAAGGCGCAAAATAACTGCCCATGAACTGAGAAAAGTCAAGCGTGCAGCTGCCAAGATGCCACTTGCCACCAGTTTGGCCATATTTCAGAGCTGCAACATCACTGGAGTGCCCAAAAGCACAAGGTGTGCAATACTCAGAGACATGGCCAAGGTAAGAAAGGCTGAAAGACGACCACCACTGAACAAGACACACAAGCTGAAACGTCAAGACTGGGCCAAGAAATATCTCAAGACTGATTTTTCTAAGGTTTTATGGACTGATGAAATGAGAGTGAGTCTTGATGGGCCAGATGGATGGGCCCGTGGCTGGATTGGTAAAGGGCAGAGAGCTCCAGTCCGACTCAGACGCCAGCAAGGTGGAGGTGGAGTACTGGTTTGGGCTGGTATAATCAAAGATGAGCTTGTGGGGCCTTTTCGGGTTGAGGATGGAGTCAAGCTCAACTCCCAGTCCTACTGACAGTTTTTTTTATTTATTTTTTTTTTTTTGATTTTCATGCAGGACAATGCTCCATCACACGCGTCCAAGTACTCCACAGCGTGGCTGGCAAGAAAGGGTATAAAAGAAGAAAATCTAATGACATGGCCTCCTTGTTCACCTGATCTGAGCCCCATTGAGAACCTGTGGGCCATCATCAAATGTGAGATTTACAAGGAGGGAAAACAGTACACCTCTCTGAACAGTGTCTGGGAGGCTGTGGTTGCTGCTGCACGCAATGTTGATGGTGAACAGATCAAAACACTGACAGAATCCATGGATGGCAGGCTTTTGAGTGTCCTTGCAAAGAAAGGTGGCTATATTGGTCACTGATTTGTTTTTGTTTTGTTTTTGAATGTCAGAAATGTATATTTGTGAATGTTGAGATGTTATATTGGTTTCACTGGTAAAAATAAATAATTGAAATGGGTATATATTTGTTTTTTGTTAAGTTGCCTAATAATTATGCACAGTAATAGTCACCTGCACACACAGATATCCCCCTAAAATAGCTAAAACTAAAAACAAACTAAAAACTACTTCCAAAAATATTCAGCTTTGATATTAATGAGTTTTTTGTGTTCATTGAGAACATGGTTGTTGTTCAATAATAAAATTAATCCTCAAAAATACAACTTGCCTAATAATTCTGCACTCCCTGTATATAACAACAAGTAGAAGAGCTCGACCAGGCATAGACAAAAGCTTAATAGCTTGTCTTGTAGCAGATTGCCACCTAGGAGCAGCCTCTTTTTGCCCAAATGTGCTTTTCACAGAAAATATCTCATTAACTCTTCAACTGACTTTTCATTGTCAGGGTATATTTTCTTCATCAATCCACATGGTACCTTATTCTTTTTTATATACTGTATAACTCAAGGAACTCAATATCCCACCTTAGTCTGTGCTCAAGTCCTCTTGTGTGCTTTTAGGAGTGGCCTCCCCTTAATTGGTTAATCTAACTTTGCACATCTGTGTGCAACAAGCTGACATTTCATTAGTCACAAGTGAAATGACTTTACAAACTAGCTATTTATACAAAGTATCATTTTGAGCTTAAACTTCCTTATACAAACATGCACATCTAATCTATTTGAAAGCTTAAAGGGACACTCAATGATAATTAAACTTTCATTATTCAGATAGAGCAGCTATTTTAAACAACTTTCCAATTTACTTCCATTAACAAAATGTGCACAGTCTTTTTGAGTCACCAGCTCCTACTGAGCATGTGCAAGAATAAGTGTGTATGCATTTGTGAATGGCTGATGGCTGTCACATGGTACAGGGGGAGTGGAAAAAGACAAAAAGAAAAAGAAAAAATCTACTACTCATTTGAAGTTCAGACTAAGGGCTATTGCATTGTCTTGTTATCTTGCATTTGTTGATTATGCAAATCTACTGTGTTGACTGGTCCTTAAGCCATATCAGTCTGAATTCTGCTACCTGACAACTAGAAATAAATCATTTTAAAAACTAGCTTCCTTGCATGAGCTTAGGACATGACCATTGGTTTAACAGCAATTTACTTCACCCATGCATTATTTCACCACTGAGGTTTCATTGTACTCAAACCATACACAAAAACAAATCTGTTTTATTGCTCAGTGTAGTTCTTCTAATCCTCAGACTTTCACATTCACTATTTTAAATTTCTTTGCACTATATATTGTGTAAATAGAATCCACTTTTAGGGGCCATATAGTCCAATTAAGGCATTTTTTGTCTATACAGTCATTTAGGTCAGTGTTTCTCAACTCCAGTTCTCATATACTCCAAACAGGGCATAACTTATTACAGGAACAGAAACTAATATTTTGCTATAACTTTCTATTTACTGCTCTGACAGCTTTTAAAAGAGTACACATTTACATAAAACAATGTATAACAAGGAGAAAAATATTAGAAACAAGGTGACCAATGAGCTTAGGCCTGTAGTTGGAGCTGCTGAGATCAGCCAATGAGCTGGTGTCACTTTTATTCTCACTAAAATAACTCTCAATCTATCTTTTATCCTTATTTTATGAATCTCTGTTCTTGTAATAAAATCTGAATTTTCATAATATCTTAACTAGAGCACATGTGAAATAATTAGCTGATGGGTGAGAGCATGTTAGTAACCATGGTTACTGATCCAGCTGATTATTTCACCTGTGCTCTAGTTAAAGGACCATTAAATACAGTATAGTTGCATAATCATACTAAAAAATGCAATAGCACTTATTCTGGATTCTAAATGAGCAGTCGATTATTTTCTTATAAATTTAAACATTTTCTTTAAGTTACCTGCCCCCTGTATCATGTGCTAGCCATCAATCAAAAACAGACTGTGAACTCTGGTGCCTCAGAAAGTGTGCATGTAAAAAAAACTGTGCACATTTGGAATGTCTATTAACATTGTATGCTCTGAATCATTAATGTTTAATTTTGACTTAATTGCCCCTTTAAGCAATCATGAAAATCTGGCTTGTTGGGTGCACTTGAGGCCTGCAGTTAAGAAATACTGATTAGGGTAATCAATAATTCTGTCACACATATCACACACACAGGGACACCTACTCTACACATGCACACACAAATCAACCATGCATGCTTCATGTACTATTCCTGTAATATTGTTTACTACTAATGAAAAAAAATATTTGCTTATTTAATTGATATTTAAAATAGTTTTATAAAAATATTTCTACATTCCTGATTTTCACATTTAAAATGTAGTAAAACCAGTAAAAACCAGTAGGTGGTGCTATAACATCAGTATATAAATATTTATTTTAAAGTATACTTTTAAAATATTGTAATATCTTTATGAGATGTTAGCATTTAAACCCATTGCTGTTATACCAATGAATAAAATGACACAGTTATGAATAAAATAAAAAATGCCTCTTTATTAACAATGTAAACTGACATCAAGCTAGTAAGTTGTACATATTTTATATTTGAATAATTAATGAGAATTCAGACTTCAAAATGCATTAAGTGCTGGAGAGACATAATGTATCAATATGTCAAACTGAATAAGCAGTGTTTCAGCACACAATCCAAAGAGCAAAAAAATCTAATAAAATGAGAAACAGCTCAATAGGAAAGTCAAAATTAATCTTGCATGATTCAGATAGACCATGTCATTTTAAAGGGACAGTCAAGTCCAAACAAAACTTTAATGATTCGAATAGGGCATGTAATTTTAAACAACTTTCCAATTTATTTTTATCACCAATTTTACTTTGTTCTCTAAGCTGAAAGCATTTTGACAGTTTTCACCACTAGAGGGCATTAGTTCATGTGTTTCACATAGATAACATTGAGCTCATGCACGTGAATTTACAGAGGAGTGAGCACTGATTGGCTAAAATGCAAGTCTGTCAAATAAACTCAAATAAGGGGGCAGTCTGCAGAGGCTTAGATACAAGGTAATTACAGAGGTAAAATGTTTACTATTATAACTGTGTTTGTTATGCAAAACTGGGGAATGGGTAATAAAGGGATTATCTATCTTTTTAAACAACAAAAATTCTGGTGTTGACTGTCCCTTTAAGACACTTTTAAATTCACTTCTATTTTCAAATTGACTTTGTTATATTGATATCCGTTGTTGAAAAATAATACGTACATATCCTACACTACTGGGAGTTGGTTGGTGATTGGTGCCTGGACACATTTGTCTCTTGCGATTGGCTCAATCGATGTGTTCAGCTAGCTCCCAGTTATGCATTGCTGCACTTCAGCAAAGGATACTAAGAGAATGAAGCAAATTTGATAATAGACGTAAACAGGGCCACCCTTAGCTTTTGCGGGGCCCAGGACAAGACAAATTTGCGGGGCCCTCCAGCCCAACCTTCTTATTCCCCACCCCTGTTTTCCTTATGGAAAAAAATACCTGTATATGTTCTACCTATAAAAAGGTTAAACAACACTGACATAGAGCATACATCTAGAATACTATAACAAAATTACAAGCATACTCTGGTATATTTACACACATATGTTTGTAAATAAAGGCCACAACTAGCACAGAGTACCAGTACACCCACCATTAGAACATTGGCACACTGCTGACAGTCTAATAAATAATGGGCTAACACAGAAACAAAGCATTAAAGGGACATAAAAGTGCAAAAAAAGTTCTAATTTGTTACAGCATTTTATTATTGCGTTATTACTTGCATATGTGTTTAACCCCTGGAAAAAAATTAAGCACATAGTTAAAGACAGCACCAGAGCAGCAACCGACTAATAAGAGTTAGCTAAATACATCTGATAAGCCAATGACAAGAGGCAAATGTCTGTAGCCACCAATCACCAGCTAGCTAGCAGCAGTGCGGTTCCTTGTAATATGAGCACTACATCCAACGTGCACAAACAGTCTCAATAAACTCCTTATTGCTCGCACGTAACTGTTAGTGCACCACTTGTAATCCAGTCCCCTGTAATTACAAGACATTTCAGTTGTCTTACTATATAGAATAACACAATGAAAGATGATAAACTAAGAATAACTGAGTGGATACAGTTCATTGCTTCAAAAAGTAGCTATTATTGATGAAGTATAAAAACAGTGCACAAAAGCCAACATTAATTTACCTGTTGACCTCAGTTATACACAGATTATTTCTGGAGTCGCTAGTGACTTACGGCACTTTAGAAACTGCCGGCGCCTAAGAAAGTAAAGGAAATATCAAATCTCCCGTAAAAGTCTAACACGCCTCCCAAAAATAAGCCCGACACGTAAAACCCCTATATCTGCAATCCCCCCTCTCACTACTAATAATAAATGTATTAACCCCTAGACCGACAACCCCCCACAATGCAATAAGCCTAATTATTAACCCCTAAACCGCCATAGCCCACACCGCAAGTGATAACTAAATTATTAACCCCTAAACCGCCATAGCCCACACCGCAATTAACCTATTATAGTATTAACCCCTAAACCGCCATAGCCCACATAGCCTATTAAAAGTGTTAACCCCTAATCTGCCGCTGTCAACATCGCCGCCACTATAATAAAGTTATTAACCCCTAAACCTAAGTCTAACCCTAACACCCCCCTAACTTAAATATTATTTAAATAAATCTAAATAAAATTAATATTATTAACTAAATTATTCCTATTTAAAACTAAATACTTACCTATAAAATAAACCCTAAGATAGCTACAACATAATTAATAATTACATTGTAGCTATTTTAGGATTTATTTTTATTTTACCGGCATTTTTGTATTTATTTTAACTAGGTACAATAGATATTAAATAGTTATTAACTATTTAATAGCTACCTAGTTAAAATAAGTACAAATTTACCTGTAAAATAAAACCTAACCTAAGTTACAATTAAACCTAACATAACACTATCATTAAATTAATTAAATAAATTAACTAAAATTACCTAAAATAATAATAAATAATAAATACAATAAAATTAAACAAACTATAATACATAAAAAACAAACACTAAATTACAGAAAATAAAAAAGAATTACAAGAAGTTTAAACTAATTACACCTAATCTAAGCCCCCTAATAAAATAAAAAAGCCCCCAAAATAATAAAATTCCCTACCCTATACTTAATTACAAATAGCCCTTAAAAAGGCTTTTTACGGGGCATTGCCCCAAAGTAATCAGCTCTTTTATCTGTAAAAAAAGAAATACAACCCCCCCAACATTAAAACCCACCACCCACACCCAACCTTACTCTAAAACCCACCCAATCCCCCCTTAAAAACCTAACACTAACCCCTTGAAGACCACCCTACCTTGAGCCGTCTTCATCCAGCCGGGCAGAAGTCTTCATCCGATCCTGGCAGAAGAGGTCCTCCAGCCAGGCCATCTAAGCTGCATCTTCTATCTTCTTCCATCCGATGAGGAGCAGCTCCATCTTGAAGACATCCGACGTGGAACATCTTTCCTGGCCGACGGACTAACGACGAATGAAGGTTCCTTTAAATGACGTCATCCAAGATGGCGTCCCTTGAATTCCGATTGGCTGATAGGATTCTATCAGCCAATCGCAATTAAGGTAGGAAAAATCCTACTGGCTGATGCAATCAGCCAATAGGAGTGACCTTGCATTCTATTGGCTGATATTGGCAAAAAAAGTTCTAATTTGTTACAGCATTTTATTATTGCGTTATTACTTGCATATGTGTTTAACCCCTGGAAAAAAATTAAGCACATAGTTAAAGACAGCACCAGAGCAGCAACCGACTAATAAGAGTTAGCTAAATACATCTGATAAGCCAATGACAAGAGGCAAATGTCTGTAGCCACCAATCACCAGCTAGCTAGCAGCAGTGCGGTTCCTTGTAATATGAGCACTACATCCAACGTGCACAAACAGTCTCAATAAACTCCTTATTGCTCGCACGTAACTGTTAGTGCACCACTTGTAATCCAGTCCCCTGTAATTACAAGACATTTCAGTTGTCTTACTATATAGAATAACACAATGAAAGATGATAAACTAAGAATAACTGAGTGGATACAGTTCATTGCTTCAAAAAGTAGCTATTATTGATGAAGTATAAAAACAGTGCACAAAAGCCAACATTAATTTACCTGTTGACCTCAGTTATACACAGATTATTTCTGGAGTCGCTAGTGACTTACGGCACTTTAGAAACTGCCGGCGCCTAAGAAAGTAAAGGAAATATCAAATCTCCCGTAAAAGTCTAACACGCCTCCCAAAAATAAGCCCGACACGTAAAACCCCTATATCCGCAATCCCCCCTCTCACTACTAATAATAAATGTATTAACCCCTAGACCGACAACCCCCCACAATGCAATAAGCCTAATTATTAACCCCTAAACCGCCATAGCCCACACCGCAAGTGATAACTAAATTATTAACCCCTAAACCGCCATAGCCCACACCGCAATTAACCTATTATAGTATTAACCCCTAAACCGCCATAGCCCACATAGCCTATTAAAAATGTGTTAACCCCTAATCTGCCGCTGTCAACATCGCCGCCACTATAATAAAGTTATTAACCCCTAAACCTAAGTCTAACCCTAACACCCCCCCTAACTTAAATATTATTTAAATAAATCTAAATAAAATTAATATTATTAACTAAATTATTCCTATTTAAAACTAAATACTTACCTATAAAATAAACCCTAAGATAGCTACAACATAATTAATAATTACATTGTAGCTATTTTAGGATTTATTTTTATTTTACCGGCATTTTTGTATTTATTTTAACTAGGTACAATAGATATTAAATAGTTATTAACTATTTAATAGCTACCTAGTTAAAATAAGTACAAATTTACCTGTAAAATAAAACCTAACCTAAGTTACAATTAAACCTAACATAACACTATCATTAAATTAATTAAATATATTAACTACAATTACCTAAAATAATAATAAATAATAAATACAATAAAATTAAACAAACTATAATACATAAAAAACAAACACTAAATTACAGAAAATAAAAAAGAATTACAAGACGTTTAAACTAATTACACCTAATCTAAGCCCCCTAATAAAATAAAAAAGCCCCCAAAATAATAAAATTCCCTACCCTATACTTAATTACAAATAGCCCTTAAAAAGGCTTTTTACGGGGCATTGCCCCAAAGTAATCAGCTCTTTTACCTGTAAAAAAAGAAATACAACCCCCCCAACATTAAAACCCACCACCCACACCCAACCTTACTCTAAAACCCACCCAATCCCCTCTTAAAAACCTAACACTAACCCCTTGAAGACCACCCTACCTTGAGCCGTCTTCACCCAGCCGGGCAGAAGTCTTCATCCAATCCTGGCAGAAGAGGTCCTCCAGCCAGGCCATCTAAGCTGCATCTTCTATCTTCTTCCATCCGATGAGGAGCAGCTCCATCTTGAAGACATCCAACGTGGAACATCTTTCCTGGCCGACGGACTAACGACGAATGAAGGTTCCTTTAAATGACGTCATCCAAGATGGCGTCCCTTGAATTCCGATTGGCTGATAGGATTCTATCAGCCAATCGCAATTAAGGTAGGAAAAATCCTACTGGCTGATGCAATCAGCCAATAGGAGTGACCTTGCATTCTATTGGCTGATATTGGCAAAAAAAGTTCTAATTTGTTACAGCATTTTATTATTGCGTTATTACTTGCATATGTGTTTAACCCCTGGAAAAAAATTAAGCACATAGTTAAAGACAGCACCAGAGCAGCAACCGACTAATAAGAGTTAGCTAAATACATCTGATAAGCCAATAACAAGAGGCAAATGTCTGTAGCCACCAATCACCAGCTAGCTAGCAGCAGTGCGGTTCCTTGTAATATGAGCACTACATCCAACGTGCACAAACAGTCTCAATAAACTCCTTATTGCTCGCACGTAACTGTTAGTGCACCACTTGTAATCCAGTCCCCTGTAATTACAAGACATTTCAGTTGTCTTACTATATAGAATAACACAATGAAAGATGATAAACTAAGAATAACTGAGTGGATACAGTTCATTGCTTCAAAAAGTAGCTATTATTGATGAAGTATAAAAACAGTGCACAAAAGCCAACATTAATTTACCTGTTGACCTCAGTTATACACAGATTATTTCTGGAGTCGCTAGTGACTTACGGCACTTTAGAAACTGCCGGCGCCTAAGAAAGTAAAGGAAATATCAAATCTCCCGTAAAAGTCTAACACGCCTCCCAAAAATAAGCCCGACACGTAAAACCCCTATATCCGCAATCCCCCCTATCACTACTAATAATAAATGTATTAACCCCTAGACCGACAACCCCCCACAATGCAATAAGCCTAATTATTAACCCCTAAACCGCCATAGCCCACACCGCAAGTGATAACTAAATTATTAACCCCTAAACCGCCATAGCCCACACCGCAATTAACCTATTATAGTATTAACCCCTAAACCGCCATAGCCCACATAGCCTATTAAAAGTGTTAACCCCTAATCTGCCGCTGTCAACATCGCCGCCACTATAATAAAGTTATTAACCCCTAAACCTAAGTCTAACCCTAACACCCCCCTAACTTAAATATTATTTAAATAAATCTAAATAAAATTAATATTATTAACTAAATTATTCCTATTTAAAACTAAATACTTACCTATAAAATAAACCCTAAGATAGCTACAACATAATTAATAATTACATTGTAGCTATTTTAGGATTTATTTTTATTTTACCGGCATTTTTGTATTTATTTTAACTAGGTACAATAGATATTAAATAGTTATTAACTATTTAATAGCTACCTAGTTAAAATAAGTACAAATTTACCTGTAAAATAAAACCTAACCTAAGTTACAATTAAACCTAACATAACACTATCATTAAATTAATTAAATAAATTAACTACAATTACCTAAAATAATAATAAATAATAAATACAATAAAATTAAACAAACTATAATACATAAAAAACAAACACTAAATTACAGAAAATAAAAAAGAATTACAAGACGTTTAAACTAATTACACCTAATCTAAGCCCCCTAATAAAATAAAAAAGCCCCCAAAATAATAAAATTCCCTACCCTATACTTAATTACAAATAGCCCTTAAAAAGGCTTTTTACGGGGCATTGCCCCAAAGTAATCAGCTCTTTTACCTGTAAAAAAAGAAATACAACCCCCCCAACATTAAAACCCACCACCCACACCCAACCTTACTCTAAAACCCACCCAATCCCCCCTTAAAAACCTAACACTAACCCCTTGAAGACCACCCTACCTTGAGCCGTCTTCACCCAGCCGGGCAGAAGTCTTCATCCGATCCTGGCAGAAGAGGTCCTCCAGCCAGGCCATCTAAGCTGCATCTTCTATCTTCTTCCATCCGATGAGGAGCAGCTCCATCTTGAAGACATCCGACGTGGAACATCTTTCCTGGCCGACGGACTAACGACGAATGAAGGTTCCTTTAAATGACGTCATCCAAGATGGCGTCCCTTGAATTCCGATTGGCTGATAGGATTCTATCAGCCAATCGCAATTAAGGTAGGAAAAATCCTACTGGCTGATGCAATCAGCCAATAGGAGTGACCTTGCATTCTATTGGCTGATTCAGTTAGTATAAAGTGCATTGTTTTGCAGTCTGTTGTTATCTGTTAAAGCCAATTAGAGAAACAAATTAAGCAGAGGTAGCCGTGAAAAGTCAGCAGGTGCATATCCAGCTCTGAAAATGAGAAAATGCACACTTTTCAGAGCTACATTACATGAATAGGAGAAAAATACATAATGAAAATATAACAACATTTTATATTAAAGGGACACTCAAGTCATAATTAAACTCTAATGATTCAGATAGAACATGCAATTTAAAATTTACTTACTTAACAAAATGTGCACAGTATTTTATATTTATATATATACTGAGCATGTGCAAGAATTCACAGAATGTATGTATATGCATTTGTGATTGGCTGATGGCTGTCACATGATACATGAGGGGAAAAAGACATAACTGAAATTTGTCAGAAAAAAATCTATTACTCATTTGAAGTTCAGACTGAGTGATTTTGCATTGTCTTTTTTATTGTGCATTTGTTGATTATGCAAATCAACAGTAAATACTGGTCCTTACTGTCCCTATCAAATAGATTGTTGCCAAAAGTGCACTTTAAAATACAAATTCCTTATTTCCAACTTTACCCAAGAACATATAAAAATAGTATTTTCCTTTTTCATGTTTAATTTAACTAATATTTATTAACCCCCCCCCCCTTTTTAATAATTATCCACATTACATTAATAATATAGATTGAAATATTAAGTATTTTGTTTGTTTTGGAGGGAGTAGATAACACTGCCATGTTTTTTATTATTTGAAAGACTTTCCCTTTCGTTCTTTAAGTTGTATATGGAACAGAAACATTTGGATAAAATATTTTGTTAGGTAGGTTTTGTTGACTGCACCTCAGAGAGCAAAGAGCATAATACAGGGCACCAAGCATGGAAACCATCTTGAGCCCAATTCATTACTTTTCAAAAGCCATAAATAGAAAGCACATAGGGCTGCAAGAACCATGCCTCTTTCTGATATCATATATCATTTGGGCATTAGGCTGTCATAAGTAAACTATAGGAGACGTAAATCTGATTTTATATATATTTATAAGTATATAAACATATACTTCAAAGTTATAGAACTGCACTCACTGGATTTTCAAAACATACTATTTATTGTGTACAGTGACGTTTCTTTTCAAAATAAACAATTTATTGTGTACAGTGACGTTTCGGGAAGCAAGCTGTCCCCTTCATCAGACCAAAGTAGGCAAAATGGTGTGTTTAAATAACAGATAACCCCACCCCCAGGAAGTGACACAATTGCAGTATCCATAGAAACGAACAGATGGAATCAATGGAACTATGTAGTGTGAATACATTATGTGTATTTAACAAAAGATGCTTATAATATATTGTCATAGTAGAGATATTCTCATGTGTGGTCATTAATGTAAAGTGTACAACCAATACAACCAAGACCTGCAAATGAACACAATCTTAAGTATATATATATATATATATATATATATATATTTATATACAGTATATAATAACAATAGAATCACAGATCGCAACGTGTATATAACACTTATCTTGTATTATATCACTAAGAAAGTGCAATGTATAAAAACACTGCAGTTCCTACCTTACTTTTCAGTAGACTGCAATCCAAAACAGTGATATGGGCCAGCACTGCTGTGTTGCTGCTCGTGTAAACTAGGGTCACTGCCTTGCCCCTGTAGTCAAGTCAAAACCATGAAATGTCCACAGCACCTCTTGTGTCAAATATCTTTATTCAGACATAATAAAAAGTGACATTTAGGGGGTTATCCCTTTAGTCATGCTATCATCAGATAGCATGTCTAAGGGGACAACCCCTGAAACGTCACTTTTTATTATGTCTTAATAAAGATATTTGACCCAAGAGGTGCTGTGGACATTTCATGGTTTTGACTTGTCAATAGACTGGTTAAACTACGTATCCTACTTAGGTGTGTGGATGACTACGTGTCTTACCCCCCTTAGCTGACATCTACACATCTTCTCATACCCTCTTTTGTCCACTAATATATCAATGATTTATACTGTCATTATATACCTCAATTAGGGTTTACTCACACACTTATGGCATAATAGCTATAGTTATATTTTATATTTTTGTTTTACTGAATAACAGACACCATATTGTGCATTACGGCAACACCATAATCTTCATTTATATTTACTTGAGAGTTTACTTTAGCCTAATAGTTTAGCTTAGTCCCTTATTATTTATGCAGTTGATAATTACGATCATACTTAGATGTAATGTTTACATCCTACAGCTGTTTCTTCTCCTATTGGTAGTCTAGACCTTAGTATAACCCATATGTTTATTTTTATTTGCAGCTCCATCTTTCTAGGAACTACATTGGCTGCCAGGATCGATAAAGGGGTGTGTCTTTATCTACACACATCGTATTGGTTGATCAGGTTACTGTGTACTGTCCTCTACACCATGGTGTGCTAAACAGGGGGTGTGTCTATGACATCATCCACACACGGAAGTAAGCTAAGTAGTTAACCAAGTCTATTGACAAGTAAGGTAGGGGCTGTGTTCTGGTAAGAGGGCGAACTTTGGAAAAGAGGGAACAATGTCACTTCCTGTGACGTTACATCAGCTGTTATACAAATTTTGGACCTAATGCGCATGCATGCCAGCGTCATCACATACCTGGTCGCATATGTCAGTGGTAAAATATTTAGAGCTGTGAAATTCCGGAACCCTTTCTAGAGTGCATGCGTGGGATTTTGTATCACAAATGGTGCGCTCATGGAAAGCTGTTTCTTCGGCTCCTCAGCAGTATTCGGAACTCCGCCCCCCACTGCAACTGCTCCCATTACTACTACTACTCTAAAGCTGAGTCTCCGTGCTCGTGTATGAAACACAATGACATTGAAGGGAGCAAACATTTGTTGCAGCAGTAAATCTATTGGTTGATTAACAAAGAGAACAGCTGTTTGTCATGCACAAGCACGGAGACTCAGCTTTAGAGTAGTAGTAGTAATGGGAGTAGTTGCAGTGGGGGCGGAGTTCCAAATATTGCTGAGGAGCCTAATAAACAGCTCTCCATGAGCGCACCAAATTATGATACAAAATCCCACGCATGCGCTCTAGAAAGGGTTGCAGAATTTCACAGCTCCAAATATTTTACCATTGACGTATGTGGCCAGGTATGTGATGACGCTGGCACGCATGCGCATTAGGTAAAAAATTTGTGAAACTGCTGATGTAACGTCACAGGAAGTGACATGGTTCGCTCTTTTCCAAAGTTCGCTTTCTTACCAGAACAGCTGCAGTGTTTTTATACTTTCTTAGTGATATAATAGGAGATGTGTTATATACATGTTGCGATCTGTGATTCTATTGTTATGACATACAGTATATATATATATATATATATATATATATATTGCGGCTAATTGGCCGCAAATCTGCAGGGAGTGGTATTGCACCAGTAGTTCACAAGAACTGCTGGTGCAATGATAAATGCAGAGAGCGTATGCTGTCGGCATTTATCGATGTGCAGCGGACATGATCCGCAATTTCGGATCATGTCTGCTCGCTTCATGATAAATAGGCCCCTATGTTTTTACATATGAAAACATATGCAACTACATATCTACAGAATTTAAACTAGACCTATGCCTAGGGCAGCAATACATATTACATATATTAAATAAGTGGAAGCTATAATTATAATAAAAAATAGTATTTGCTTATAGTTAAAAAATATATGTTATAAATAAGTGTATCTTTGTTTTTGTTTCTCTTTAGAAGTGATCACAGGTAAGGAGCACAAACGTTAAAGTACATTTTATAGTGTAAGGTCGGGTTACCATAACAACTAACTTGTTTTTTTAAGAAATTCAACGTTGGATGGAAGCGTTAACACAACGTTAACTTACACCTACACGAAAAGAGCGACTGCAAGCAATGCGTAAAATATTTAAATGGAAACCTGGTACTAAAATGGAGCCGTAAATTACTTTTAGCTGTCGGCAACTTCGGTAGCTTACAGCTCCATTTTTAACAACTCAATGGAAGCGAGCCCTAAGTTTGTTAGGCCAGCATAAAAAACACCACTTGGGACATGAAACCCATATTTTTCTTTCATGATTCAGATAGAGAATATACTTTAAAAAAAAAGTTTCTATTTTACTTCTTTGAAGACAGTACATTTCTAGAGCAACTCAGATATTTAAGGCATTCAGATGCTTTTCTAGAGAATTAAAGGGGCTATACCATTGGAAAGAGAAGAGTGAGGGAGTCCAGAGAGAGGGGTCAACCAATGACATGGAGTAAGGTGGGTGTTCATTCTATTTAGGTTGGACCATTGAGAGAGAGAATGTGGCAGAGGCTGGGGTAATGTGAGAGAGTAACTGCACAGTTATCGAATTGTTAGCCTGCTTACACATTCTGGTCACTTGTAGTTTTCAGTTGTCTACAAATAATTGATAATAATAATAGTTGTCTGAGGGACGTTTCGATTACAACAGTGTTGACCTCTTGAACTCCCATTTTGGTCTCTTTCAATGGTTTATCATGCTAAATCCATTTTGCAATTAGGTAATTATTAAATTGCTGAATACCCTTTTGCAATCTACTGAGCCTTTTCATTATATATCTAAGGGTATATCACCAGTGTTTTTTTTACATTCCCTCAACCCCTGCAATATTGCACAGTCTAAAAAAATGGAAAAACATACTGTAAAACAAATGCTGTCCGGATTGCGGTTAGCTGTTATGGCAATAGAAGTGTCGTATTAACGGCGACTGGAAGGCAGAGAAGTGAAAGATAAATAAAACTTTTATTTACTTTTTTTATCAAACACAATGACTAAGGTGTGAAACGTATCAGATGTGCTGTTTTACCTTCACAGCAGGTGTGCAATTTGTGCCTCTTGTTTTTATATGCAGCTTTAATAAAAAATTATATTTTATTTGGACTTCTGTGACTCCCAGTTGCTGTTAATATAACGCTATAAATATAGCCAGTGCATCTAACCACAGCATTTTTTATTCCAAGACAATTGTGACAAGAGGTCACAATTTAAGGCTGGTGGAAAGGAGATTTAGGGTGTAGATTTATCAAGCAGCAGATGCTGCAATCTACCCCCGAAGTTTCAAGTCCGCCTGAAACTTAAGTTAAGAAGCAGCGGTCATAAGAGATGGCGGACTCAGAGGTGGCAGACTGGAATCATCCCGATCCGATCGGTATGATTGACACCCCCTGCTAGTGGCCTATTGGCCGTGAATGTGCAGGGGGCGGTACATTCACGGCCAATAGGCTTGTGCAATGTTAAATGCTGACAGCGTATGCTGTCTGCATTTAGCAATGTTGTGCGGACATGATCCACTACAGCGGATCATGTCCATCTGACATATAATAAATCTACCCCTTAATCTCCTGCAATGTAAATAACAGAACTCATTAAAGGAGGTAGTAAATGCCAATACCTTAGATGCGTTTAAAATTTATTTAGATACTTTTCTGACTAGAAAAAGAAGTCAGGGATATGATTGCTTGTGTGAAATGGGTCACCTTTTTTTAATGGGATTCATTTAAGCTCAACTGGAGCTTTTTTTGTAAGTATTTTAAGATTTGTATAGGTTGAACTCAACAGCCGGCTGTCTTTTTTCAACCTCATCTACTATGCTACTATGTTACTATTTGTTCCACAGTGTGTTTTTTAATGAAGTAGACAGGGTCGATACTCACTGTGGACTTATGTAGCCGGACTGAGCGTCAGCTTTTTGTGATCCCCAGCCGATTGACTGAGTAATTACCACACTCCAGTTTCCTTACAGTTAGGATTAAAAAATGTAATTTGATCCCTGATGAAGTGCTTCCGGGCAGGAAACATGTCGGACATTCAGTGCTGTAGATCTAATATTAGCCTAATCCCTAATACCTTGAGGATTTTAATTATTACCAATAAAATAGTTTTTAATTTAGCAACAAGATTTTCACTTTTTCCCAGCTTGACCAAGATATATGTTTATGCCTAAAAAATGTCCTGGTAGCCAAAGATCAAGGGTTGATAACAATGTGTTGACTATTTGCTTCCAAAATGTCATCTTCTAAAACTTGATTTAAACAGTAGTGAAACTGTAAAACATGAAACCACTCCATTGCAATATTTTAGCTGCAAAGAAGATATTCGAACAAGATTGTGCATTCTTGAACATGTTTTTAAAAAGAAGCATACATTGGTGACAAAAAGTGCAGGTAACACTTAAACTGATAGATTGGGATTGACCCCCTCAGTTTAATAAAAAATGAAGGTTTCTCAATGAAACTGAAACTCTAAATTAACTATCTACAAAACAGTAAAAACAATAAATAAATAGCATAAGTACCACAATCCACATAGTGTATGAGGACAGTGTGTGACCTAAAATCCTTAGAAACAGTTTGGGGCAGAAAAAAACCTGTTTGCGTGTGTCAGAAGTTTTAGAAGTTGAAAGTAAACACGTTCGCTGGAGTGCAATTAAATTAGTGCGACTTAAAGGGACATTCCAGTCAAAAATTAAATGCACATAGATGAATGACATATTTAAATATAAACATATTAGCAATATACATGTATTAGCAAAAATGCTTCTAGTAAAAGTTATCACTGTTTTAGTGTTACCATTTTTCTCTGCATGTGTATGTGAATCATAGCTAGGTATTCTCAGTGCTGCTCAGAGCACTAGTGGGGCTTGTATTATGCTAGCAATTAACAAATTGACGGCCAGATTACGAGTTTTGCGTTATGAGTGGCTCGCTCATATTTCCACCACTCACATTTAATAGCACTGCTATTACAGTTTTTCCAAAAACTGGCGTTTGTGGGCAATATGGCAGTGTTGAGCACCATACCGCACACAAATACGAGCGCTGCTTTGAGCTGGTTTTACGTGCATATGATTTCCCCATAGACATCAATGGGGAGAGCCGGCTAAAAAAAAGCCTAACACTTGCAATAAAGGAGCGTAAAGCTCCATAACGCAGCCCCATTGATTCCTATGGGTAAAGAAAATTTATGTGTAAACCTAACACCCTAACATAAACCCCCCAAATCTGCCGCCCCTACTTATTAACCCCTAATCTGCTGCCTCCGACATCGCTGACACCTATATTACACTTACTAACCCTTAATCTGCCGCCCATAACATCGCAGCCACCTACATTAGTTATTAACCCCTAATCTTCTGCCCCAATGTTGTCACCACCTACATACACTTATTAACCCCTAATCTGCTGTCCCTAACATTGCTGCAACCTACATTACTGTTATTAACCCCTAATCTGCTGCCCCCAAAATCGCTGCCACCTATCTACACTTATTAACCCCTAATCTGCTGCCCCCAACGTCACCACCGCCACTATACTAAAGTTATTAACCCCTAAACCTAACCCTAAGTCTAACCCTAACCCCAACTTTAATATAATTAAAATAAATCTAAAAAAAATTACTATCATTAACTAAATAATTCCTATTTAAAACTAAATACTTACCTATAAAATAAACCCTAAGCTAGCTACAATATAACTAATAGTTACATTGTAGCTATCTTAAGTTTTATTTTTATTTCACAGGTAAGTTTGTATTTATTTTAACTAGGTAGACTAGTTAGTAAATAGTTATTAACTATTTACTAGCTACCTAGTTAAAATAAATACAAAGTTACCTGTAAAATAAAACCTAACCTGCCTCACACTAACACCTAACATTACACTAAAATTAAATAAATTACATTAATTAAATACAATTAACTAAATTACAAAATAATAAACACTAAATTACACATAATTACATAATTTGCAATTATCAAATATTTAAACTAATTACACTTAATCTAATAGCCCTATCAAAATAAAAAATCCCCCCCAAAATAAAAAAAACCCTAGCCTAAACTAAACTGCCAATAGCCCTTAAAAGGGCCTTTTGCGGGGCATTGCCCCAAAGAACTCAGCTCTTTTACCTGTAAAAAAAATAATACAAACAACCCCCCAACAGTAAAACCCACCTTCCACACAACCAACCCCCCCAAATAAAATCCTATCTAAAAAACCTAAGCTCCCCATTGCCCTGAAAAGGGCATTAGGATGGGCATTGCCCTTAAAAGGGCATTTAGCTCTTTTACATTGCCCAAAACCCTAATCTAAAACTAAAACCCACCCAATAAACCCTTAATAAAACCTAACACTAACCCCCGAAGATCCACTTACAGTTTTTGAAGACCGGACATCCATCCTCATCAAGCCGGGAGAAGTCTTCATCTAAGCGGACAGAAGTCCTAAACGAAGCCGGGAGAAGTCTTCATCCGACGCGAAGCGGCTCCATCTTCAAGACATCCGGCGCGGAGCATCCTCTTCTTTCGCTGGATCTTGAAGAATGAAGGTTCCTTTAAATTACATCATCCAATATGGCGTCCCTTGAATTCCGATTGGCTGTGCATCAACTGAAGAGTCCCAGTCCTTCAGTAAACTCTACATTGGCCTCTGCTACTAGCAACACAACTACAAGTTGTGAAATGTAAAAAAAATAAAATAAAAATGGTGATAACAGTGTTTCAGGGATATGGTATATGACAAGGTGTTTGACATGGAAGGATTTAAAGGTATATATATATATATATATATATATATATATATACAGTGGGGGGAAAAAGTATTTAGTCAGCCACCAATTGTGAAAGTTCTCCCACTTAAGAAGATGAGAGAGGCCTGTAATTTTCATCAAAGGTATACCTCAACTATGAGAGACAAAATGTGGAAACAAATCCAGACAATCACATTGTCTGATTTGGAAAGAATTTATTTGCAAATTATGGTGGAAAATAAGTATTTAGTCAATATCAAAAGTTCATCTCAATACTTATATATCCTTTGTTGGCAATGACAGAGGTCAAACGTTTTCTGTAAGTCTTCACAAGGTTGTCACACACTGTTGCTGGTATGTTGGCCCATTCCTGCATGCAGATCTCCTCTAGAGCAGTGATGTTTTGGGGCTGTCGCTGAGCAACACAGACTTTCAATTCCCTCCAAAGGTTTTCTATGGGGTTGAGATCTGGAGACTGTCTAGGCCACTCCAGGACCTTGAAATGCTTCTTACGAAGCCACTCCTTCATTGCCCGGGTAGTGTGTTTGGGATCATTGTCATGCTGAAAGACCCAGCCACATTTCATCTTCAATGCCCTTGCTAATGGAAGGAGGTTTGCACTCAAAATCTCATGATACATGGCCCCATTCATTCTTTCATGTACACGGATCAGTCGTCCTGTTCCCTTTGCAGAGAAACAGCCCCAAAGCATGATGTTGCCACCCCCATGTTTCACAGTAGGTATGGTGTTCTCTCTCCTCCAAACATGACAAGTTGTGTTTCTACCAAACAGTTCTACTTTGGTTTCATCTGGCCATATGACATTCTCCCAATCTGCTTCTGGATCATCCAAATGCTCTCTAGCATACTTCAGACGGGCCCGGACATGTACTGGCTTAAGCAGGGGGACACATCTGGCACTGCAGGATATGAGTCCCTGGCAGCGTAGTTTGTTACTGATGGTAGCCTTTGTTACGTTGGTACAGCTCTCTGCAGGTCATTCACTAGGTCCCCCCGTGTGGTTCTGGGATGTTTGCTCACCGTTCTTGTGATCATTTTGACCCCACGGGGTGAGATCTTGCGTGGAGCCCCAGATCGAGGGAGATTATCAGTGGTCTTGTATGTCTTCCATTTTCTAATTATTGCTCCCACAGTTGATTTCTTCACACCAAGCTGCTTGCCTATTGCAGATTCAGTCTTCCCAGCCTGGTGCAGGTCTACAATTTTGTTTCTAGTCTCCTTCGACAGCTCTTTGGTCTTCACCATAGTGGAGTTTGGAGTGTGACTGTTTGAGGTTGTGGACAGGTGTCTTTTATACTGATAACAAGTTCAAACAGGTGCCATTAATACAGGTAATAAGTGGAGGACAGAGGAGCCTCTTAAAGAAGAAGATACAGGTATGTGAGAGCCAGAAATCTTGCTTGTTTGTAGGTGACCAAATACTTATTTTCCACCATAATATGCAAATAAATTCTTTCCAAATCAGACAATGTGATTGTCTGGATTTTTTCTCCACATTTTGTCTCTCATAGTTGAGGTATACCTATGATGAAAATTACAGGCCTCTCTCATCTTCTTAAGTGGGAGAACTTGCACAATTGGTGGCTGACTAAATACTTTTTTCCCCCACTGTGTATATATATATATATATATATATATATATATATATATATATATATACATAAAAGACTATGTAAAGCCGCGCTATCCTGTATAACAATAAAAATGTAGGTATATATAAATAAATGCAGAGATCTAAAAAAACAAGCACACAGAAACACCTCTCATGGTGCAGATAAATTTAATAAAATTAAACAAATATATATAAAAACATGAACAACTTAGGGTATTCCCTACTCACAAGTGTAACCCCAATCTAATGAGGTAAGTATAGGCAGTGGATGTCAAAGTGTCCCCACTTGTATTCGATCTTTGATCCAAATGCAGTCCAACAAAGAAAACAACTAATCTGTATGAATTTGAGATAAGAACTCTAAACAGACTAAAACAAGATACATCAATAGTAATCAGGGAAGCGGATAAGGGGGGGAGTATAGTCATTCAGGGTAGAGAAGACTATTTGGCAGAAGCCTATAGGATCCTGAATGACTCCACTACCTATCTGAAATTGAAGGGAGACCCCACTAACCGTTTCAACAAAGAGCTGAAACATTTCTTAATTGAAAATGTAAGAACAGGAACTATCTCAAAGAATGAATATGACTTTCTTCTAATGGACAAGTGTAGAGTGGCAATTTTTTACCACTTACCAAAAGTCCACAAGAGTTTAGAACAACCTCCCGGATGCCCTATAATTTTGGACATTAATTCCTTAACAAGTAATCTCTCCCTATTTGTGGACTATTATTTAAAACCGATGGTTATTACTTTAAAATCATTTGTACGTGACACCCTGCATATATTATCCATTATGGATAACATCCAATGGCAACCTGATTATATCTGGTTGACCTTGGATGTTGCTTCTCTATACACCTGTATCCCACATGATACAGGTGTAGAGAGTATAAAATATAGCTTTGATAAATATGATCATTTACCTCCCACACAGAGAGAATTTTTACTAAAAGCAATAACATTTATTTTACAGAAGAATTATTTCTTGTTTAACAAGGACCACTATTTGCAAGTTGGGGGCATGGCGATGGGTACTCGCTTTGCCCCCAACTATGCAAATCTTTATATGGGAAATTGGGAGGATAAATACATATGGGATAATAACCCCTTTAAAGATAATATAATCGTATGGAAACGGTTCATAGATGATGTAATAGTCATATGGAAGGGAGATGAGAATGAAATAAACAGTTTTTTTGACTATGTGAATCAAAATGAATTTAATTTAAAATTCACTAAAAATATGAAAAAAATACAAATAGAATTTTTAGATATAGTACTTACAGGGAGTGGAGATAAAATCACCACCAGTCTGTATAGAAAGGAGACAGACTTGAACAGTTACCTCCATGCCAAGAGTGGACATCATAAAAACTGGATAAAGAACATACCTTATGGTCAATTCCAGAGGGTGAGGAGGAACTGTTCGAGTCTAGTCTCCTTTGATAAAGAATCAGAACATCTAAAAACTAAATTTAAAGCGAAGGGTTACTCAAATGATCTAGTTGAAAGCGGATACTCAAGGGCACGCCAACTAGAAAGATCTACATTAATACAACAGAAACAAAAACAAGAATTTAACTCTCAGGACAGTAAGAAAAATAACCTTTTTCTGACTAAATATAATGAAAAATCATGGGGCATTAAGAGAGCTATAAAAAAGCACTGGCATGTTTTGCTGGAATATCCTATCCTAAAAAAAATCTTTGGATAAGACCCCGACAGTAGTATTTAGGCAGAATAAAATTCTAAAGGACATTTTAGCCCCAAGTTGTTTGAAACAAGATTCAAAAAAGAAGAATTGGCTTAACAAAGCGAATTTTGTTTTTTTAGGTGTAATCGAAAAAACTGCAATACCTGTCCGATAATTGATGAAAACAACAAACAAATAGTATCACATGTAAATGGTTTTAAAAAACCTATAAGGACATCTATGAACTGCCACTCAAAATATGTATTGTATGTTTTGGAGTGTAGCTGTCATTGCCAGTATGTGGGCAGGACTAAAAGAACTGTCAAGAGAAGAGTGTTGGAGCATATAGCAAATATTGAAAAGGGAGATATGTCCCATGGAGTGACAGATCACTTTAGAAGGGTACATAATAACAATCCCTCAAGTTTAAGATTCAAAGCCATTGAACAGGTAGTACTAGATGAAAGAAGAGGAGACAGGATGTTACGCCTAAGACAAAAGGAGACATTCTGGATTCACTCCCTCCAGACCTTGGAACCCTATGGAATGAACAGAGAAGTGGATATCCACGCTTTCCTAATTTAATTTAAATTCTAATATTTAGGATTAAAGCTAAGTGACTATAAATAATTTAATTTTATCCAAATAGTGAACAATAAAATTTATACAATAGACAATTATTTGGAATAGAGTTGAAATTAGGCTAAAATTTGAGTTCGAATTTGAATCCATGCTCAATTTCTCAGTTTTTTATTTTCAGACACATGTGGAAGGAGTGAAGAGGAAATTAATTATATTATAATATTTATAATATAATATATATAAAAACATGGAGATATTGGGTTATGTCGGTCTTTGCTCATGTGTTTGATTTGATTTGAAAAGAATCTTTCAAGCACTAATACTATGACTGTTATAAATTCTATTTATTAATCACTTCATGATTCATAAGGGATATACAAATGTTAAGATAGCAGATAGAAATAGCAATTCTAAATAGGAGTGCTATTATCAGTTTTTATATTAATAATTTTATATTATGCCCTATAACCCTTAGTAGTCCAAAGATTGAAAGAGAATTTTATTGTACCTGTTTTTTCAAAGATCTATGGCTCAGCATAGTAGTTGTTTAGTAGATTTTTAGTTCTTTTTTTAAAATAAAAAAATTATTTTTCTGAAATAAAAATTAAAATTTAGGTAAATTAAATGTATGTTATATACAGCCAAAGAAAACAAACCAAAACAAAATAAAATTTAAATAGAACTAAATAAAATAACATAATCACAAAATTGGAATTAACTAATAGAAACTGCATAGACTAGATAGCAGCTGTATGTTAACCCTTTGTGAATTTGGGCTAAGAAAGCTCATTTTGAGTAGCCATGTATTATTGTATTTGTTCTTTATTGCTGTTTTTATATATTTTTTACTTTTCATTTTTTATTTTATTTTTTATCTTTGAAGTAATTTATAATAAACTTAGTATATAGGATGAGTGGACCATTGTTAGAATTGCTGTGTGTTGTCAAATAGGAATTTCAATACGGCTATATTGATGGTCGTTTCAAAAGTCAACTTCTGTTTATAATAGCGAGTAATGAGCATCCTTGATAGATGTGAAACTGACACTGAACAGTGATAACATGACGTAAGGTGGGTGTGTACCTGTACGCTGTCTTAAAAGTACAGCTGGTGAGGTGGGCGTACATCAAGCCTCTGACAAAGCGGATGACTTCCGTGAAACGCGTAAGGCCACGCCCACCTTACGTCACCTGAGACATACACGCTGAAGGGGAGTCCTGTGTATACTGCAGCTACACACAGCGTTCTTAACAGCTCCTGACAGAGCGGTTTGTTTGAACTCACATTAGTGAACTTATAACCACAGACAAGTGGAAAAAGATTGACAATGTGTACCACTGGGGATATCGATAGGAACCGGAGTGAGGAGACTCTGGACTGCATTTGGATCAAAGATCGAATACAAGTGGGGACACTTTGACATCCACCTGCCTATACTTACCTCATTTGATTGGGGTTACACTTGTGAGTAGGGAATACCCTAAGTTGTTCATGTTTTTATATATATTTGTTTAATTTTATTAAATTGATCTGCACCATGAGAGGTGTTTCTGTGCGCTTGTTTTTTTAGATCTCTGCAGCTGTACTACTTTACTCAAATTGAACCTTGAGTTGTTTTGTGACGAGCAGCACTGAACATCGCTCTCTAATTTCATTCAAGTATCACCATCAGAAGTATAAGACTTTTTTATTTACTTATATTTAAGTATATTTAAGTATTTGGATATATCTTTTTCACCTTATCATATTTTGTAATCCTCTCTAGCAGTTTTTTATTTTATTCTGCTGCATACAACTTGTCTATTATTATATTACTATAATATTATAATACTATCTGCAATATATTTAATTGTGAGTGTGCGCACCTCTAGTTTTCAGTGGTGATACTCACTCTGTTGTGTTCACCACTGTAACTTTGTGTTTATATATAAATAAATATACAAATAATACAAATAATGATAGAGAAATGTCCAAAAGTCCACAGGAAATATTGTATCCAAAAGAAGGCAGCAGGTCCAAAAGATAAGTGAAGATTCTCTGGTAAACTTCACCAAAAACAATACCAATAACAATATACACAAAAAACTCGGTGTCAGCACCTTCCTTCTGTGACAACTATGGACAAAAAGGTGTATAAACTATTGTGGGGTAACGAGTCCCCTATCACCACACACTTACTTCTAAAAACCTCAATCCATATGAGGTAAGTAGCCACCGTTAGCAAAAAACGCCCAACTTGCTGGTGTCGCCAGGTCCGTTGTGCAGAAAGAAACGGAAACCAGAAAGGTTACTCAGCTGTGCAGAGTCTGAAGTGCTTAATCAAGATATCCACGGTATTCCTCCCTGGTTCGTCTCAATACATGTTAGTGAGAAAAGAAATGGGAGATTGCCAAAAATAGTGAAGTACGTTTTATTCCATATACATACAATACACAAATTAAGACAATCCCACTCACAAGTCAGACCTCAATCGTTATGAGGTAAGAGTAAGGCAAACAATAGTAACTTCATAAAATAGTCAGATGGATACCGTAGAAATAACAACCTCAGAGTCTCAAATAACTCTATGTTTATAAGTACAACATCCCTGATGCGTTTCAAAGTTTCCTTCTTCCTCAGAGGGATAGATGTACAACTTACTTACATGAGTTTAAAAAGCATCTGTCTGAAAATCAGAATGACATATCTGGCCTCTGATTGGACGACATTAGAGGATGCTGATTGGGCACGATTCTCAGTATGTGATAGGTCACCCCGCATCATGTGTGATAGTCACATGACCACAAAAATAAAAAACAAGTTTGTTAAGGTGGAATAATCACATACTTGATGCCCAATAATTATAACACTGCACACGGCATTAAGCATGGCTACCTGGAAATATTTTTAACACTAAAAAATATATATATATTAAAACAACTAGATCTTAGTATACTTATTCAGATAATACAAGTACATAGCTAATGTTATAAAATGATTAATTCCATATTAATACCGATGATTAAAAATCCTGAAATGACCAGTAAATTTTAAAAAACATAAAATATACATACAAATATATTAATATAATACATTCTAAAAACAACAACATCTGATACATAAAAAATGTAATTAGTTAATACGTTCAAATAATCGGTGATAGACATAGATATATGTTCTCTCTATTAAATCTAAGGACGATTATGCCTTATTTAGATAGTCTCTAAAACCTATAAATTCTTATAAAGACTGTGTGGACTATAATGGATTCATACCAAAAAAGCTGCCAGGTCTATATCTTTGTTTAGACCTTTTGGTATTTTGGTATCCAAAGTATGAATCCAGAAAGTCTCACGTTTTCTAAGGGCCAATTCCCTGTCTTTATTTGGAGTAGCTTTAATTAGTTATATGATGGTGCCTTTAAGGCAGGAGGGATCCTTATTATGGAAATATCTATAATGTGCTAATAAGTTATGGGATTTTTTCCCCATTTTTGATATTGGTAATATGCTCCAATAAACGTTTCTTGTAGGGGCGGGTCATACGGCCCACATACTGTAGGCCACACCCACATTGGAGCAAATAAACAACAAAGTCCGTTCTACAGTTAACTAGAGCATTTACTTCTACAATTTTATTATTAGTACTTGAAGTTATTTTTTTCGTTACTTTATTACCAAAATAGTGAAGGCTACACGATATACAATTGGCCCGATTGCATTTAAAAAAGCCTATTGACCTTTTTTCAAACCAATTTGCATTTTTTTGAGGACTCTTTAGTTTGCTAGGGGCAAGTATTGATTTCAAATTTTTAATTTTTCTGAAGATAACACTAGGTCCCTTGACAGTTATATCCTCCAATAAAGCATATTTTTTTTTTAGAATATGCCAATGTTGCCACACAGTCTTTATAAGAATTTATAGGTTTTTAGAGACTGTATTTATAGGTTTTAGAGACTGTATCTAAATAAGGCATAATCGTCCTTAGATTTAATAGAGAGAACATATATCTATATTTACGGCTAGATTACGAGTTTTGCGTTATGAGGGGTGTGGTGCTAACTTGCACGTTATTGTCACTGCTCACTTACCTACAGCGCTGGTATTACAGGTTTTTATAATCTCTGCGTTAAAAGACAAGAAATGAGCATAGAGCAAAATTGAGCTCCATACCGCACTTCATATCCCAGCACTGCTTAAGTCAGCGGTGAGCTGGTTGTACGTGCTCGTGCACTATTTCCCCATACACATCAATGGGGAGAGCCGGCTGAAAAAAAGTCTAACACCTGCAAAAGAGCAGCGTAAAGCTCCGTAACACAGCCCCATTGATTCCTATGCAGAAAGAAAATTTATGTTTACAACTAACACCCTAACATGAACCCCAAGTCTAAACACCCCTAATCTTACACTTATTAACCCCTAATCTGCCGCCCCCAACATCGCTGACACATAAATTATACTTATTAACCCCTAATCTGCCGCTCCGGACATCGCCGCCGCTATAATAAACATATTAACCCCTAAACCGCCGCACTCCCGCATCTTAAACACTATTTAAATATTATTAACCCCTAATCTGCCGCCCCTAACATCGCCGCCACCTACCTTCATTTATTAACCCCTAATCTGCTGCCCCCAAGGTCGCCACCACTATATTAAATTTATTAACCCCTAAACCTAAGTCTAACCCTAACACCCCCTAACTTAAATATAATTAAAATTAATCTAAATAAAAATTCCTTTCATTAACTAAATAATTCATATTTAAAACTAAATGCTTACCTATAAAATAAACCCTAAGATAGCTACAATATAACTAATAGTTACATTGTATCTAGCTTAGGGTTTATTTTAATTTTACAGGCAAGTTTGTATTTATTTTAACTAGGTAGAATAGTTACTAAATAGTTATTAACTATTTACTAACTACCTAGCTAAAATAAATACAAATTTACCTGTAAAATAAAACCTAACTTAAGTTACACTAACACCTAACCTTACAGTACAATTAAATAAATTAACAAAATTAAATACAAATACCTATATTACAAAAAAAACAAACAGTAAATTGCACAAAATAAAAAACAAATTACAAGATATTTAAACTAATTACACCTAATCAAATAGCCCTATCAAAATAAAAAAAGCCCCCCCCAAAATAAAAAAACCCCTAGCCTACAATAAACTACCAATAGCCCTTAAAAGGGCCTTTTGCGGGGCATTGCCCCAAAGAAATAAGCTCTTTTACCTGTAAAAAAAATACAAACAACCCCCCAACAGTAAAACCCACCACCCACACAACCAATCCCCCAAATAAAACCCTAACTTAAAAAACCTAAGCTCCCCATTGCCCTGAAAAGGGCATGTGGATGGGCATTGCCCTTAAAAGGGCATTTAGCTCTATTGCTGCCCAAACCCTAATCTAAAAATAAAACCCACCCAAAAAACCCTTAAGTATACTAAGCTCTAGTTGTTTTAATATATATATATATATATATATATATATATATATATTTTAGTGTTAAAAATATTTCCAGGTAGCCATCCTTTATGCCCGTATGCAGTGTTATAAGTATTGGTCATCAATTATTGAATATGTGATTATTCCACCTTAACAAACTTTGGCCTAGATTTGGAGTTTGGCGTTAGCCGTGAAAACCAGTGTTAGAGGCTCCTAACGCTGGTTTTAGGCTACCTCCGGTATTTGGAGTCACTCAAAATAGGGTCTAACGCTCACTTTTCAGCCGTGACTTTTCCATACCGCAGATCCCCTTACGTCAATTGCGTATCCTATCTTTTCAATGGGATTTTTCTAACTCCGGTATTTAGAGTCGTGTCTGAAGTGAGCGTTAGACATCTAACGACAAAACTCTAATTAATAAATTAATTAAATAAAATACCTATAATTATCTACTATCAATAAATTAATTAAATAAAATACCTATAATTATCTACAATTAAACCTAACACTACACTATCAATAAATAAATTAAATACAATACCTACAAATAACTACAATGAAATAAACTATCTAAAGTACAAAAAATAAAAAAGAACTAAGTTACAAAAAATAAAAAAATATTTACAAACATAAGAAAAATCTTACAACAATTTTAAACTAATTACACCAACGAATGACGGTTCCTTTAAATGACGTCATCCAAGATGGCGTCCCTTGAATTCCGATTGGCTGATAGGATTCTATCAGCCAATCGGAATTAAGGTAGGAATATTCTGATTGGCTGATGGAATCAGCCAATCAGAATCAAGTTCAATCCGACTGGCTGATTGGATCAGCAAATCGGATTGAACTTGATTCTGATTGGCTGATTCCATAAGCCAATCAGAATATTCCTACCTTAATTCCGATTGGCTGATAGAATCCTATCAGCCAATCGGAATTCGAGGGACGCCATCTTGGATGACGTCATTTAAAGGAACCGTCATTCGTCGTTCAGTCGTCGGCCAGGATGGATGTTCCGCGTCGGAGGTCTTCAGGATCCTGCCGCTCCGCTCCGGATGGATGACCATAGAAGATCCCGCTTGGATGAAGACTTCAATCGGATGGAAGACCTCTTCTGCCCCGCTTGGATGAAGACTTCAGCCGGATCATGGACCTCTTCTGCCCCGCTTGGATGAAGACTTCTACCGGATCATGGACATCTTCAGCCTCCCGCTTGGGCTTGGATCAGGACATCGGAGGAGCTCTTCTGGACCGATCGGTGAACCCGGTGAGGTGAAGACAAGGTAGGAAGATCTTCAGGGGCTTAGTGTTTATTTAAGGGGGGTTTGGGTTAGATTAGGGGTATGTGGGTGGTGGGTTGTAATGTTGGGGGGGGGGGTATTGTATGTTTTTTTTACAGGCAAAAGAGCTGAACTTATTGGGGCATGCCCCGCAAAGGGCCCTGTTCAGGGCTGGTAAGGTAAAAGAGCTTTGAACTTTAGTAATTTAGAATAGGGTAGGGCATTTTTTTTATTTTGGGGGGGCTTTGTTATTTTATTAGGGGGCTTAGAGTAGGTGTAATTAGTTTAAAATTGTTGTAAGATTTTTCTTATGTTTGTAAATATTTTTTTATTTTTTGTAACTTAGTTCTTTTTTATTTTTTGTACTTTAGATAGTTTATTTCATTGTAGTTATTTGTAGGTATTGTATTTAATTTATTTATTGATAGTGTAGTGTTAGGTTTAATTGTAGATAATTATAGGTATTTTATTTAATTAATTTATTGATAGTGTAGTGGTAGGTTTAATTGTAACTTAGGTTAGGATTTATTTTACAGGTAAATTTGTAATTATTTTAACTATTTTAGCTATTAAGTAGTTCTTAACTATTAAATAGCTATTGTACCTGGTTAAAATAATTACAAAGTTGCCTGTAAAATAAATATTAATCCTAAAATAGCTACAATGTAATTATTATTTATATTGTAGCTATATTAGGATTTATTTTACAGGTAAGTATTTATCTTTAAATAGGAATAATTTATTTAATAAGAGTTAATTTCGTTAGATTAAAATTATATTTAATTTAGGGGGGTGTTAGTGTTAGGGTTAGACTTAGCTTTAGGGGTTAATCCATTTATTAGAATAGCGGTGAGCTCCGGTCGGCAGATTAGGGGTTAATAATTGAAGTTAGGTGTCGGCGATGTTAGGGAGGGCAGATTAGGGGTTAATACTATTTATTATAGGGTTAGTGAGGCGGATTAGGGGTTAATAACTTTATTATAGTATCGCTGAGGTCCGGTCGGCAGATTAGGGGTTAATAAGTGTAGGCAGGTGGAGGCGACGTTGTGGGGGGGCAGATTAGGGGTTAATAAATATAATATAGGGGTCGGCGATGTTAGGGCAGCAGATTAGGGGTACATAGGGATTATGTAAGTAGCGGCGGTTTACGGAGCGGCAGATTAGGGGTTAATAATAATATGCAGGGGTCAGCAATAGCGGGGACGGCAGTTTAGGGGCTAATAAGTGTAAGGCTAGGGGTGTTTATACTCGGGGTACATGTTAGGGTGTTAGTTGCAGACGTAGGAAGTGTTTACGCATAGCAAACAATGGGGCTGCGTTAGGAGCTGAACGCGGCTTTTTTGCAGGTGTTTGTTTTTTTTTCAGCTCAAACAGCCCCATTGTTTCCTATGGGGGAATCGTGCACGAGCACGTTTTTGAGGCTGGCCGCTTGCATAAGCAACTCTGGTATCGAGAGTTGAAGCTGCATTAAAAATGCTCTACGCTCCTTTTTTGGAGCCTAACGCAGCCTTTATGTGGACTCTCAATACCAGAGTTATTTTTATGGTACGGCCAGAAAAAAGCCGGCGTTTGCTACGCGGTTTGTTACCGACAAAACTCCAATCTAGGCCTTTGTTTTTTATTTTTGCGGTCATGTGACTATCTCACATGACGCAGAGTGACCTATCACATACTGAGAATCGTGCCCAATCGGCAGCCTCTAATGTCGTCCAATCAGAGGCCAGATATGTTGTTCTGATTTTCAGACTGCTGCTTTTTAAACTCATGTAAGTAAGTTGTACATCTATCCCTCTGAGGAAGAAGGAAACTTTGAAACGCATCAGGGACGTTGTACTTATAAACATAGCGTTATTTGAGACTCTGAGGTGGTTATTTCTATGGTATCCAATCTGACTATTTTATGAAGTTACTATTGTTTGCCTTACTCTTACCTCATAACTATTGAGGTCTGACTTGTAAGTGGGATTATCTTAATTTGTGTATTGTATGTATATGGAATAAAACGTACTTCACTATTTTTGGCAATCTCCCATTTCTTTTCTCACTAACATGTATTGAGACGAACCAGGGAGGTATACCATGGATATCTTGATTAAGCACTTCAGACCGGTTTCCGTTTCTTTCTGCACTACGGACCTGGAGACACCAGCAAGTTGGGCATTTTTTTTACTAACTGTGGCTACTTACCTCATATGGATTGAGGTTTTTAGAAGTAAGTGTGTGGTGATAGGGGACTCGTTACCCCACAATAGTTTATACAATGAGTCTTTTGTGTGTATATATATATATATATATATATTAAAAGGAGGAAATAATCAGCGCTAGAAGTGTATGAGTGTACTGTTTGTCTAAATATATATTCCCATCCACTAGCTAGAATATATATCTATATGTATTTATATCAGACACTTGCAATTTATGCAGCGAACAGTCTCATAGTTCAGATGTGGTAAGTCTATGGAGATGTAATGTTCATTAAAATCCACAGGGCTAGTTCCGGTGTGCTGTGAGTAGTTAGGCAGCTCGTCTTTAGAAAGAAAAATGATCCCCCGCAGGGCGAGGTTCCTCTTGAAAGAATCTGAAAGGTATAGGACAAGACAGGCGCCAGGGGCACACTTCGTGTAATACGTTCAAATAAATGATAAGTTATAGACAGTGGGAAAATCCACGCTCACCTGGTTAAACCTCAAGATATGAGGTATTTTCTGGCACTAGTGTTAGTATGCTCTCACTTCTCGCGGCCCTTCTGCACTTCCACTGTTCCTTGGGAGTTCCTTGGTCTTTGGAATATCCCCAGTTAATCCTCAGTTTATAGGGACAATATGGGGTATGTGGGTGGGAGAGGTTGTGTACTATTTTATCTATATCAAAATATACACTACTAACACCATACAGGTAAAACCAGGTATTTTAATCACACAAATGTATATACATAAAACAATAATTATTAACAGTAACAGGCATAAAAGAACTTTTCAGTCCATAAAAAACAAGAGGAAATATCTTCCAGCAATAGGCTATAGAGCCGTAGTCAGACCGGGCAATTGGTTCCAGCAATCTGGACTGCAGGCCAGGCTGGCTAATGTGCTCTATAGCCTATTGCTGGAAGATATTTCCTCTTGTTTTTTATGGACTGAAAAGTTCTTTTATTCCTGTTACTGTTAATAATTATTGTTTTATGTATATACATTTGTGTGACTAAAATACCTGGTTTTACCTGTATGGTGTTAGTAGTGTATATTTTGATATAGATAAAATAGTACACAACCTCTCCCACCCACATACCCCATATTGTCCCTATAAACTGAGGATTAACTGGGGATATTCCAAAGACCAAGGAACTCCCAAGGAACAGTGGAAGTGCAGAAGGGCCGCGAGAAGTGAGAGCATACTAACACTAGTGCCAGAAAATACCTCATATCTTGAGGTTTAACCAGGTGAGCGTGGATTTTCCCACTGTCTATAACTTATCATTTATTTGAACGTATTACACGAAGTGTGCCCCTGGCGCCTGTCTTGTCCTATACCTTTCAGATATATATATATATATATATATATATATATATATATATATATATATATATATATATATATATATATATAT
Source organism: Bombina bombina (assembly GCF_027579735.1). NCBI lineage: Eukaryota > Metazoa > Chordata > Amphibia > Anura > Bombinatoridae > Bombina > Bombina bombina. Next base: position 283,233,768 of record NC_069503.1, on the reverse strand, counting down.
ATATATATATATATATATATATATATATATATATGTGTTTAAATATGTATCAATGTTTACATATGTATTTGCACACATATATACATACATACACACACATATATATATACAGGGAGTTTAGGCAAGTTGTATTTTTGAGGATTAATTTTATTATTGAACAGCAACCATGAACCCAAAAAACTCATTAATATCAAAGCTGAATAGTTTTGGAAGTAGTTTTTAGTTTGTTTTTAGTTATAGCTATTTTAGGGGGATATCTGTGTGTGCAGGTGACTATTACTGTGCATAATTATTAGGCAACTTAACAAAAAACAAATATATACCCATTTCAATTATTTATTTTTACCAGTGAAACCAATATAACATCTCAACATTCACAAATATACATTTCTGACATTCAAAAACAAAACAAAAACAAATCAGTGACCAATATAGTCACCTTTCTTTGCAAGGACACTCAAAAGCCTGCCATCCATGGATTCTGTCAGTGTTTTGATCTGTTCACCATCAACATTGCGTGCAGCAGCAACCACAGCCTCCCAGACACTGTTCAGAGAGATGTACTGTTTTCCCTCCTTGTAAATCTCACATTTGATGATGGACCACAGGTTCTCAATGGGGTTCAGATCAGGTGAACAAGGAGGCCATGTCATTAGATTTTCTTCTTTTATACCCTTTCTTGCCAGCCACGCTGTGGAGTACTTGGACGCGTGTGATGGAGCATTGTCCTGCATGAAAATCATGTTTTTCTTGAAGGATGCAGACTTCTTCCTGTACCACTGCTTGAAGAAGGTGTCTTCCAGAAACTGGCAGTAGGACTGGGAGTTGAGCTTGACTCCATCCTCAACCCGAAAAGGCCCCACAAGCTCATCTTTGATGATACCAGCCCAAACCAGTACTCCACCTCCACCTTGCTGGCGTCTGAGTCGGACTGGAGCTCTCTGCCCTTTACCAATCCAGCCACGGGCCCATCCATCTGGCCCATCAAGACTCACTCTCATTTCATCAGTCCATAAAACCTTAGAAAAATCAGTCTTGAGATATTTCTTGGCCCAGTCTTGACGTTTCAGCTTGTGTGTCTTGTTCAGTGGTGGTCGTCTTTCAGCCTTTCTTACCTTGGCCATGTCTCTGAGTATTGCACACCTTGTGCTTTTGGGCACTCCAGTGATGTTGCAGCTCTGAAATATGGCCAAACTGGTGGCAAGTGGCATCTTGGCAGCTGCACGCTTGACTTTTCTCAGTTCATGGGCAGTTATTTTGCGCCTTGGTTTTTCCACACGCTTCTTGCGACCCTGTTGACTATTTTGAATGAAACGCTTGATTGCTCAATGATCACGCTTCAGAAGCTTTGCAATTTTAAGAGTGCTGCATCCCTCTGCAAGATATCTCACTATTTTTGACTTTTCTGAGCCTGTCAAGTCCTTCCTTTGACCCATTTTGCCAAAGGAAAGGAAGTTGCCTAATAATTATGCACACCTGATATAGGGTGTTGATGTCATTAGACCACACCCCTTCTCATTACAGAGATGCATATCACCTAATATGCTTAATTGGTAGTAGGCTTTCGAGCCTATACAGCTTGGAGTAAGACAACATGCATAAAGAGGATGATGTGGTCAAAATACTCATTTGCCTAATAATTCTGCACTCCCTGTATATACACCTAGATATACACCTTTGAGCCCTTCCCTGTCAAACACCTTTTTATATTCCATAACCGTTTAAAACACTTTTTTAATACATTTATTTCAATAAGAAATTTAAATTTCACATGTAATATGTATACATATGAGTGTAATACGTATGTATTTAATAATATGTTTAACATGTGCTTTGTGATAGTTTTATTTTAGCCCTAACATTCCTTTAGAAATATAGTTTAAAAAAAAAAAAAAACACCAGTCTGAGGAGATGTTTGTAGATGAATCATTTGATTAGTGGATCTAAATGAATCATTTGATTAGTGGATCTAAATGATTGTGATCAATCCCATAAATCCTAAACTGAAATCACTTATGATGAACCCATCTGCCAAGAAAACATCTATGATTGACTATGGGGTTAAAGGGAGAGTCTACACTAGAATATTTATTGTTTTAAAAGATAGATAATCCCTTTATTACCCATTCCCTAGTTTTGCATAACCAACACAGTTATATTAATACACTTTTTACCTCTGTGATTATCTTGTATCTAAGCATCTGCAAACTGCCCCCTTATTTCAGTTCTTTTCACAGACTTGCATTTTAGCCAATCAGTGCAGGCCTAGGAACTCCACGAGCATGAGCACAGTGTTATCTATATGAAACACATGAACTAACACCCTCTAGTGAAAATCTGTCAAAATGCCCTGAGCTAAAAGGCGGCCTTCAAGGGCTTATAAATTAGCATATGAACCTCCTAGATTTAGCTTTCAACTAAGAATACAAAGAGAACAAAGCAAAATTGGTGATAGAAATAAATTAAAAAATTGTTTAAAATGACATGCCCTATCTGATTAATTAAAGTTTGTTTTGGACTAGACTGTCCCTTTGATCAGAGAACCCTTTGGAAAACGTTAATGATTTTTCTACAAAATTCACCACTACTATTTTATAAAGGATTGTGATCGACCCCAATATGCTTTTAATTTTCAGCTTTGTTCTTCATTTTAGTAGTATGAATTTTAGCACACATTTTATACCCAGTTTGCTATGTAAATTGGATTTTAACTGCTGTATGTCCTGAGATCTTTGCCTGGTTTTGACAAAATCACTGTTTGTTGCAGCTTCAGTATTATATTCAGTATTATTTTAGACTTATATGAAAGAAATTATGACTTTATACTTATCTAGCACACATGTATCATTACAAACAAACAATAATAATTCCCTGAGTTTATTGTATGTGACCCAAAAGTTAAATGTGGCAGTATTTTTTCTCTCTAATACATCTAAAAGAGAATATTTTAAATGTAATTTTTTTTTTGTGAAATGATGTTCTTGTGCTGAATAATAAATGGCTAGATTACGAGTTGTGCGTTAAGGTAAAAAAGCAGCGTTAAGAGGTCCTAACGCTGCTTTTTTTAAGCCCGCTAGTATTACGAGTCTTGCAGGTATAGGGGCACCACACACTTCTTTGGCCTTACGGCAAAACAACTTACGTAAACTTCATAAAGTCTTTTTTCTATGGGACTTCCATAGTGCCGGTATTACGAGTCTGTCCTGGGAGGCCAAAAAGTGAGCGGTACACCCTCTACCTCCAAGATCCCTAAAGCATTTAAAAGTCAGTAGTTAAGAGTTTTATGGTACAACGCCGTAACATAAAACTCATAACTAAAGTGCTAAAAAGTACACTAACACCTATAAACTACCTATTAACCTCTAAACCAAGGCCCTCCCGCATCGCAAACACTAAAATACAATTTTTAACCCCTAATCTGCTGCTCCGGGCACCGCCGCCACCTACATTATATTTATGAACCCGTAATCTGCTGCCCCCAACATCGCCGACACCTACATTATATTTATTAACCCCTAATCTGCCGCCCCCAATGTCGCCACAACATACCTACACTTATTAACCCCTAATCTGCCGCCCCAACGTCGCCGCCACTATAATAAACATATTAACCCCTAAACTGCCGCACTCCCGCCTTGCAAACATTAGTTAAATATTATTAACCCCTAATCTGCCGTCCCTAACATCGCCGCCACCTACCTACACTTATTAACCCCAAATCTGCCCCCAAATGTCGCCTCCACTATACTAAATGTATTAACCCCTAAACCTAAGTCTAACCCTAACCCTAACACCCCCTAACTTAAATATAATTACAATAAATCTAAATAAAAATTCCTATCATTAACTAAATTATTCCTATTTAAAACTTAATACTTACCTATAAAATAAACCCTAAGCTAACTTCAAGATAACTAATAGTTACATTGTAGCTAGCTTAGGGTTTATTTTTTATTTTACAGGCAAGTTTGTATTTATTTTAACCATGTAGAATAGTTATTAAATAGTTATTAACTATTTAATAACTACCTAGCTAAAACAAATACAAAAGTACCTGTAAAATAAAACCAACCTAAGTTACAATAACACTTCACTATAATTAAATAAACTAAATTAACAACAATTAAATAAATTAAATTAAATTAGCTAAAGTACAACCCCCCCACTAAATTACAGAAAATAATAAACAAGATACAAGCTATTTAAACTAATTACACCTAATCTAATAGCCCTATCAAAATAAAAAAAAGCCCCCCCAAAATAAAAAAAAACCCTAGCCTAAACTAAACTATCAATAGCCCTTAAAAGGGCCTTTTGTGGGGCATTTCCCCAAAGTAATCAGCTCTTTTACCTGTAAAAAAAAATACAAACAACCCCCCAACAGTAAAACCCACCTCCCACACAAACAACCACCCAAATAAAATACTATCTAAAAAAACCTAAGCTCCCCATTGCCCTGAAAAGGGCATTTGGATGGGCACGGCCCTTAAAAGGGCAGTAAGCTCTTTTGCAGGCCCAAACCCTAACCTAAAAATAAAACCCACCCAATACACCCTTAAAAAAAGCTAACACTAATCCCCTGAAGATCGACTTACAGTTCTGAAGACTGGACATCCATCCTCAATTAAGTGGCAGAAGTCTTCATCCAACCGGGAGGAAGTCCTCAACGAAGCTGGGAGAAATCTTCATCCAAGCCGGGCAAAGTGGTCCTCCAGACAGCAGAAGTCTTCATCCTGACGGCATCTTCTATCTTCATCCATCCAACGCGACACGGAGCGGGTACATCTTCAAGACATCCGACGCGGAGCATCCTCTTCATCCGATGACTACCCGACGAATGAAGGTTCCTTTAAGTGACATCATCCAAGATGGCATCCCTTAGATTCCGATTGGCTGATAGAATTCTATCAGCCAATCGGAATTAAGGTATAAAAAATCCTGATTGGAACAGCCAATAGAATGCAAGCTCAATCCTTTTGGCTGATTGGATCAGCCAATAGGATTGCACTTCAGTCCTATTGGCTGATTGCATCAGCCAATAGGATTTTTTCTACCTTAATTCCGATTGACTGTTAGAATTCTATCAGCCAATTGGAATCTAAGGGACACCATCTTGGATGACGTCACTTAAAGGAACCTTCATTCGTCGGGTAGTTGTCGGATGAAGAGGATGCTCCGCGTCGGATGTCTTGAAGATGGACCCGCTCCGCATCGGATGGATGAAGATAGAAGATGCCGTCTGGGTGAAGACTTCTGCCCATCTGGAGGACCACTTGGCCGGCTTGGATGAAGACTTCTACCGGCTTCGTTGAGGACTTCGGCCCGGTTGGATGAAGACTTCTGCCGCTTCTGTAAGCCGAACTGTAAGTCGATCTTCAGGGGGTTAGTGTTAGCTTTTTTGAGGGTGTATTGGGTGGGTTTTATTTTTAGGTTAGTGTTTGGGCCTGCAAAAGAACTAACTGCCCTTTTAAAGGCAATGCCCATACAAATGCCCTTTTCAGGGCAATGGGGAGCTTAGGTTTTTTTAGATAGTATTTTATTTGGACGGTTGTTTGTGTGGGTGGTGGGTTTTACTGTTGGGGGGGTTGTTTGTATTTTTTTCTACAGGTAAAAGAGCTGATTACTTTGGGGCACTGCCCCGCAAAAGGCCCTTTTAAGGGCTATTGATAGTTTAGTTTAGGCTAGGGTTTTTTTATTTTCGGGGGGCTTTTTTATTTTAATAGGGCTATTAGATTAGGTGTAATTAGTTTAAATATCTTGTAATTTGTTTATTATTTTCTGTAATTTAGTGTTTTTTTTTGTACTTTAGCTAATTTAATTAAATTTATTTAATTGTTGTTAATGTAGTTAATTTATTTAATCATAGTGTAGTGTTAAGTGTTATTGTAACTTAGGTTAGGTTTTATTTTACAGGTACTTTTGTATTTATTTTAGCTAGGTAGTTATTAAATAGTTAATAACTATTTAATAACTATTCTACCTAGTTAAAATAAATACAAACTTGCCTGTAAAATAAAAATAAACCCTAAGCTAGCTACAATGTAACTATTAGTTATATTGTAGCTAGCTTAGGGTTTATTTTACAGGTAAGTATTTAGTTTTAAATAGGAATAATGTAGGTAATGATAGGAATTTTTAGTTAGATTTATTGTAATTATATTTAAGTTAGGGGGTGTTAGGGTTAGACTTAGGTTTAGGGGTTAATACATTTAGTATAGTGGTGGCGACGTTGGGGGCAGCAGATTAGGGGTTAATAAATGTAGATAGGTGGCGGTGATGTTAGGGACGGCAGATTAGGGGTTAATAATATTTAACTAATGTTTACGAGGCGGGAGTGCGGCGGTTTAGGGGTTAATATGTTTATTATGGTGGCGGCGACGTTAGGGGCGGCAGATTAGGGGTTAATAAGTGTAGGTAGGTTGCGGCGACATTGGGGGCAGCAGATTAGGGGTTAATAAATATAATGTAGGTATCGGTGATGTTGGGGGCAGCAGATTAGGGGTTCATAAGTATAATGTTGCTGGCGGCGGTATCCGGAGCGGCAGATTAGGGGTTAATAAATATAATGCAGGTGACGGCGATGCCGGGGGCGGCAGATTAGGGGTTAATAAGTGTAAGATTAGGGGTGTTTAGACTCGGGGATCATGTTAGGGTGTTAGGTGTAAACTTAAAATGTGTTTCCCATAGCAATCAATGGGGCTGCGTTACTGAGTTTTACGCTGCTTTTTTGCAGGTGTTAAACTTTTCTCTCCCCGGCTCTCCCCATTGATTCCAATGGGTAAATCGTGCACGAGCATGTACGACCAGCTTACCGCTGACTTAAGCAGCGCTGGTATTGGAGTGCGTTAAGGAGCAAAATTTTGCTCAACGCTCACTTCTTGCCTTTTAACGCCGGGTTAATAAAAACCCGTAATACCAGCGCTGTAGGTAAGTGAGCGGTGAGAGAAAACTGCTCATTAGCACCGCATAGCCTCTACTGTAAAAGACGTAATCTAGATGATTGTTTTTGTTCTTATTCTTGTGGAGTGTGGCACTTTGCATTATTAGCATTATGGGGGCTTTCTGAATCAGCCACAGAGCCTGTATTCCACAGACTAGCTATGCAGTCATATACTTTCTGTTAGCCTCAAAATAAAAATAAACTTTGCAGTTTAACCAATTTCAAGTAAAAAACATATTTTAACATTTCTTTTTTTTTTCTTTTCCTGAGCAGTATAGAGTCATGGAGGCATATTTAACAAATGTCTGTCGCACCTGATCCGACAGTGCGGATCAGGTCCGACAGACATCGCTGAATGCGGAGAGCAATACGCTCTCCGTATTAAGCATTGCACCAGCAGCTCACAAGAGCTGCTGGTGTAACCCCGCCCCCTGCAGACTCACGGCCAATGGGCCGCCAGCAGGGAGCTGTCAATCAACCCGATCGTACTCGATCGGGTTGAATTCTGGTGATTCCTGTCCGCCTGCTCAGAGCAGGCAGACAGGTTATGGAGCAGCGGTCTTTGTGACCGCTGCTTCATAACTGCTGTTTCTGGCGAGTCTTCAGACTCGCCAGAAACACGGGACCTCAAGCTCCATTCAGAGCTTGATAGATAGGCCCCATGGTCTCAATCAGAAGTCAGATATGTATTTGTCATACATTTCAGGGTAGAAATCTAATCTATGTGTTGTTATAATAGTTCCCACCAAAACAGGAATCATGTGTAATGGTGCAGCAAGAGAAAGAAACATACTATAGTACTCTGGATGATTATCAAACCACACACTAAAGGAAAATGTTACCAAGCTCTTTTGTATTTCCCCCCAAAGTACAATTAGAACAAGATATTGTCAGTTCTGAATTAAAAGTAAAAATACAATTTAATAACAATAGTGAACCAATAACAAAGCAAACTATAGGAATATGCAATCAGCAAAAGAAAAATAATTATGGAGATAAATTGGTGATCAGTGTCTTATACAACATCATAATAAAGTGTGATTATACCATTGACAAATCTCTTTCCTAATAAAAGACAATACAACAATAACTGCAAATGTTATATACTTGGATTATGCAATACAAAATATAGAGAAAATATTTTATAAAAATACCAATCAAAATAATAACTGCACAAGTATCAGTGTGAAGCTGTGTGGGAATATGAATGTGTAACGAGAAACCAACCATTGGCTTAGTGGAAATGTATCTTTTGCACTATGTGTAATGCATTAACAAATGTATACTGCAGTAAAAGACAATTAGTAGTTATATTACATCATAGTGATAGCACCATGTGAAGAAGTTATATCTGGTAGGGTCCAGTGTTCCCTCTAAGGCTACATTTTGTGAGCTGCTCAGCAGTGAAACAGTTAATTAGGGAACGTACCCTGCAGATAGCAACCACTACACATTGCACACTGCAGGGTATGGATCCCTTATTAAGGCCTAGATTACAAGTGGAGCGCTAATTTTATTAGCGCTAATTGCTGCCGCAAGCTCGCGATAGCAATTAGCGCTTATAAAATTAACCAGAGATCAGGTCTCTGGTTAATTTTATAAATGTGCCCCAAATGCCCCCAAAATCAAGTGTAATATACTTTATTAAAAAATAAAAGATAGTAGCATAATTTTATTTTTTACTACAGTAACTGCACTTAGCAGTTTTTGGGGGCTAAAGTTATCGGCTGTTGGGAGTTAGAAAAAAAATGGCACTGAAATGTGCCTTTACATTGCGGTGTTTGGGAACTGTGTGTTCCCTGTAAATATATATATATATATATGCTTATACACACACATCTATATATTTATGTGTTAATATGTGTATATACACACATTAACACATAAAAATATATGTATATAAACACATACATATATATTTACAATTTGCTGCCATCTCTGCATGACTTACCCCCTTCGCAGCATGAGAACGAGGCTCCCATTGGAGCCTATGGAAGCACACTCTCATGAGCACAATGCTTTCCAGCAATGCGAACGCGAGGTTGCATTCGCATTGCGGCTAATTTGTAATACCATTTGTAATACCAGTGATATTTTGTGCTCCACTTGTAATCTAGTCTTAACTATTTCAATGCTGGGCCGCTCACAAAATGTGGCCTTAGGGGGAACACTGGTGGGGTCATGTGTGAAGTATGTATCAGCTTTAGCAAAATATATACTTAGTAGTCTGTGAAATACTTAAGGTTTTGGTGTCATTACAGGTTAACCCCATCTGGACTGGGTGTAATATGGCCATCATGTCTGGTTCTGCTTTGGTCACAATGGTTATCATTGTTCAATATAACATTGGTACCATATTTAATTGGTGGCCCAATGTATTGTGTGTTACCCTCTAATGTAAATGTTAACAACACCTTTGACATGTGTATGTCTGTGATTTTTTTCTATAACCAACAAATATCCTTTAATGCAAGATGTTGCTATTTTTGCTATATTGTAAAATATATACCAAAAATAAGATACATTTGCTACTGTTTTTGTAATTGCATGTAATTGGTTACTTATAAGGTTGTTCACTTCCATTATGTTCCAAGAAAACATCTTGTACCTGTGGTTTTTATTTAGGATAGAAAGTTATAAAATAACATTCTGATCTTGGACTACCAGTACCTATAGCTCCCTATCATTCTCCCATAAGAAACTTACTTTCATAACATTGAAAACAAAGAAGAAAGAAAGAGAGAGAGAGAGAGAGAGAGAGAGAAAACGAGAGGGGAGAGAGAGCAAAAGAGGGGGGAGAGAGAGCAAAAGAGGAGGGAGATAGAGTAAAAGAGGTGGAGAGAGAGCAAAAGGGAGGGGAGAGAGAGCAAAATAGAAGGAGGAGAGAGAGAGAGCAAAAGAGAGAGGGGAGAGAGAGCAAGCAAAAGAGAGGGGGGAGAGCAATATTGAGGGGGGAGAGAAAGATAGAGAGCAAAAGAGAGGAGGGTAGAGAGAGGGGGAGAGAGAGAGCAAAAGAGAGGGGAGAGTGAAAGAGCAAAAAAAAATGGAGGAGGGAGAAAGTGAGAGAACAAAATGGAGGGGGGAGAGAGAGAGAGCAAAATAGAGGGGGACAAGAGAGCAAAAGAGAGGGGAGACAGAGCAAAATAGAGGGAGTGGAGAGAGAGTGAGCAAAAGAGAGGGGTGAAAGAGAAAAATAGAGGGGGAGAGAGATAAAGCAAAAGAGAGGGGGGGAGAGAGAGAGAGAGAGCGAGCAAAAGAAAGGGGGTAGACAGAGAGCAAAATAGAGGGGGGAGAGAGCAAAAGAGAGGGGGGAGAGAGAGCAAAAGAGAGGGGGGGAGAGAGAGCAAAAGAGAGGGTAAGAGAGCAAAATAGAGGGGGGAGAGGGAGGGGGAGAGAGAGAGCAAAAGAGAGGGGGGAGAGAGAGAGAGCAAAAGAGAGGGGGTAGAGTAAGAGAGAGAGATAGAGAGAGAGCAGAAGAGGGGAAGAGAGAACAAAAGAAAGGGGGGAGAGAGAGAGCAAAAGAGAGGGGGAGGGTAGAGAGAGAGAGAGCAAATGAGAGGGTGAGAGAGCAAGAGAGAAGGGGGAGAGAGAGCAAATAGAGGGGGGAGAGAGAGCAAAAGAGAGGGGGAGAGAGAGAAAGAGCAAGAGAGGGGGAAGAGAGAGCAAAAGATAGGGGGAGAGAGAGAGCAAAAGAGAGGAGGGGAGAGAGAGCAAGAGAGTGGGGGAGAGAGAGCGCAAAAGATGGGGGGAGAGAGAGCAAAAGAGAGGGGGGAGAGAGAGAGAGATAGAACAAAAGACAGGGGGGGAGAGAGCAAAAGAGAGGGGGGGAGAGAGAGAGCAAATGAGATGGGGAGAGAGAGAGCTAAAGAGAGGGGGAGAGAGAGCCTGCAGAAGAGAGGGGGGACAGCGCAAAAGAGAGGGGGAGAGAGAGAGCAAAAGAGAGGGAGAGAGCAAGGGGTGGGACTGCAAAAATGGACCATGTACACATGCTTTAGGACTAGTTTATATATATATATATATATATATATATATATACATTACAAAAGTAGACAAGCTTTCGGAAGATTCCTAAATTACTGGACTAACATGGCTACGTCAATCAACGTGTATATATATATATATACACTATATATACTAGTCCTAAAACCCATGTACACAGGCCAATGTTTTTAAGTACCATGGTCCCACCCCTTGCTCTCTCTCTCCCCACTCTTTTTTGAGCTCTCTCTCCCCCTCTCTTTTTCCCTCTATCTCCCCCTCTTTTGCTCTCTCTCTCTCTGTCCCCTCTCTTTCTCTCTCCCCTCTCTTTTACTCTCTTTCTCTCTCCCCCTCTCTTTTACTCTCTTTCTTTCCCTCCTCTCTTTTGCTCTCTCTGCCTTCTTTTTTGCTCTCTCCTCCCTCTTTTTTGCTCTCTCTCCCCCCTCTTTTGCTCTCTCTCTCCCCCTCTTTTGCTCTCGCTCACCCTCTCTTTTGCTCTCTCTCCCTCTCTTTTGCTCCCTCTCTTTTGCTCTTTCTCCCCCCTCTATTTTGCTCTCTCTTCCCCCTCTCTTTTGCTCCCTCTCCCCCTCTCTTTTGCTCTCTCTCCCCTCTCTTTTGTTCTCTCTCCCCTCTCTTTTGCTCTCTCTCCCCTCTCTTTTTCTCTCTCTACCCTCTCTTTTGCTCTTTCTCTCTCCCCTCTTTTGCTTTCTCTCTCTCCTCTTTTGCTCTCTCTCCCCTCTTTTGCTCTCACTCCCACCTCTCTTTTGCTCTAGCACCCCTCTTTTGCTCTTTCCTCTCTCTTTTGCTCTCTCTCCCCCCTCTCTTTTACTCTCTCTCCCCCTCTCTTTTGCTCTCTCTTCCCCATCTCTTTTGCTCTCTCTCTCCTCTCTTTTGCTCTCTCTCCCCTCTTTTGCTCTCTCTCCACCCTCTTTTGCTCTCTCTCTCTCTCCCACCTCTTTTGCTCTCTCTCCCACCTCTAATTTGCTCTCTCACCCCTCTTTTGCTCTCTCTCTCCTCTCTCTTTTGCTCTCTCCCCCCCTCATTTTTTGCTCTCTCTCTCCTCTCTTTTGCTCTCTATCCCCCTCTCTTTTGCTCTATTCTTTCTCCCTCTCTTTTGCTCTCTCTCCCTCCTCTCTTTTGCTTTCTCTCTCTTCCCTCTCTTTTGCTCTCTCTATCCCTCTTCTCTTTTGCTCTCTATCCCCCTCTCTTTTGCTCTCTCTCTTCCACCCCTCTCTTTTGCCTCTCTTTTGCTCTCTCTTTCTCCCCTCTTTTACTCTCTCTCCCTCCTCTCTTTTGCTCTCTCTCTCCCCTCTATTTTGCTCTCTCTCTCCCCCTCTCTTTTGCTATCTCTCTCCCCCTCTCTTTTGCGCTCTCTCTCTCTTTCCCCCTCTCTTTTGCTCTCTCTTTCCCCCCTCTCTTTTGCTCTCTCTCCCCCTCTTCTATTTTGCTCTCTCTCACCCCTCCTCTCTTTTGCTTTCTCCCCTCTGTTTTGCTCTCTCCCCTCTGTTGCTTTCTCCCCCGCCCGGCCACTCCCACTCGTCATGCCTGCCGGCCACACCCCCATCACGACACATCTGGCCACGCACCCATCACGGCATGCCTGACCATGCCCCCTCCACGGCAGCTTCCGAAAAACACTTTCTCTGCTGTTTAAGGTCAGGCATGTTTTTCCTTGCGCAGTCTCTACTGCGCATGACTGTATCTGACAAACATACCTGGCTTTTTATTATATAGGATATATATATATATATATATATATATTCATTATGAAATGAAAACAACTAGTTTGATTATATGCATTAGATTATATCAAACGAATCTCCCTTCAGGACCTTTGTACCCCTAGAATACCCTGACATATCAATACATCAGACAGGAGAATATTGACAATGTTACTAGGTCAATAGTGTTATATCAAAATGTTTCAGTGAATTAGAGCACTTACTGCTGTAAAATGTTCTTTTACTCATACTGGAATAATTATAATTCCTTTGAGGCAGTGGCAGTGCCAGAAAGTTATTATGAGGGTCACATGTTGGAGGCCAACCAGTATTTTTTTTAGTCAGGGCTGCAGTGGGAGGGGTAGGAGTGGGCATGCCTGGGGGAGTTGGCCATGCCGTGGGCAAGAATGGGTGGAGCTGTAGAAGCAATAGAAAAGAGAAGTGGTGTGAGTGCTAGCTGGAGGGTTTTAAGCTATCTATTCCTGCAAGGGATTATAAATTCCTCAAAAATGATCCAAGAGTGTGCAAAAAAGAAAGGTGTGTGTGGAACAGAAGCGCTCCTAAAAAGCGGAGCTTACCATGCAAAAAATTAAACAACATGTGATAGTGGATATATATATATATATATATATATATATATATATATATATATATATATATATATATATATATATAATCCTTGAAAAGTAAATGCACTCACAGGTCTTCTCAATCAAAGTGAAAACAAAGGTTTGTTTTATTGATGTATCCCTGAAAACGTTACATCAATAAAACAAACCTTTGTTTTCACTTTGATTGAGAAGACCTGTGAGTGCATTTACTTTTCAAGGATTATATTGCTCATTCTTGCACCCAGGCGGATGTCCCTAGGAGGGTAACACAGCTAGATGGACGGTATATATATATGAAAGTGATATTCAAAAAATAAGAATATATAAAAAATGATATTCCTATAAAAATGATATAATAAAAATATAATATATATGGGTCCTGGGATTGGATAAAAAGTTATTTGTGTGTGACAGAACAGTGGATTAATGTGCTTTAATTGCCAGTTTGAATGCACCTAAAAAAGAAAAAAATATTATATAAGTATAAATAAGCTATATCTTAATGACAAGGTAAATATCTGATGTTAGGATGTGACAAAATGCGCAAAGCTAGTAATATCAAATTTATTTGAAAAATACCATCACTAATATATCATACTAGAGTGAATTTCTAAAATTAATATTAAAAGTAAGATGCATCAAAGTAATTAAAAGGGTTATAAAAAGGCTATATCCATATATAACATTACTATACACGTTTATGTAGTGATAAATCAGAACACTATTGTGCTATTGAAATTAAACAATATGGTATCCAAAGGTTACGCTTTTACAAATAGATACACATATGTACCGCACACTCTCTTAAGCACTAGAGAGTGTGTTTGAGCTTGTAGTTCGTAGGCTTATAGTGTTCTTGCATAGAATATTGAAAAAAGTGAGTTGGTGAAGCGGTTATTTTCAATTAATCGGCAAGGTCTCCGGTATTGAAATCTCCCTATTGGGCGAGAAATCCACAGCGCACACGGATTGGACCGGAAGAGGTCTGACATTATCATTTCATCGGAGCTCCTAACAAACTGAAACACTCTTCTGTGTATCGGAGAACTGTGAGTTTTTAGTATTTAAGCTGTGCACAGCTGAAAATAACCGCTTCACCAACTCACTTTCTTCAATATTCTATGCAAGAACACTATAAGCCTACGAACTACAAGCTCAAACACACTCTCTAGTGCTTAAGAGAGTGTGCGGTACATATGTGTATCTATTTGTAAAAGCGTAACCTTTTGATACCAAATTGTCTAATTTCAATAGCACAATAGTGTTCTGATTTATCACTACATAAACGTGTATAGTAATGTTATATATGGATATAGCCTTTTTATAACCCTTTTAATTACTTTGATGCCGGCATCTTACTTTTAATATTAATTTTAGAAATTCACTCTAGTATGATATATTAGTGATGGTATTTTTCAAATAAATTTGATATTACTAGATTTGCGCATTTTGTCACATCCTAACATCAGATATTTACCTTGTCATTAAGATATAGCTTATTTATACTTATATTATATTTTTTTCTTTTTTGGGTGCATTCAAACTGGCAATTAAAGCACATTAATCCACTGTTCTGTCACACACACAAATAACTTTTTATCCAATCCCAGGACCCATATATATTATATTTTTATTATATAATTTTTATAGGAATATCATTTTTTATATATTCTTATTTTTTGAATATCACTTTCATATATATATATATATATATATATATATATATATATATATATATATATATATATATATATATATACTGTATATATATCCACTATCACATGCAATTGTTTGCATGGTAAGCTCCGCTTTTTAGGAGCGCTTCTGTTCCACACACACATTTCTTTTTTGAAGCTGTAGAAGCCATCGACAGAGTGGTAGTGGGAGAACAAGGTGAGATCAGGGTTGGGGGGCACAAGGGGAAGGCAATCATTATACTAGGGTTGCCCCCTGCTGACACCACTGCTTTGAGTTAACTTGTATTTACTGTTTGTGATCTAGATTTTTCTTGTTTTTCTGCATCTAGACAGAGTATGCTTATCATTATCTAGTCTTGATGACACGTGTTGCTTGCTCTGCTTTTCTAGGATTTTTCTTTGATGGTTCTATGCATAGATGTAAAAAGAAAAACTGTATTGTGGCTGTCAGGGATAGATAACTCTCTCAAAACATGTATAGATTTTTGCATATAACGAGTTCAGTCTCTTTCATATATAGTCCTTCTTTGAGAAATCAAATCAAAGGCAGGCCAAATTAACACTCACACACACCCTATCACCTATAAATTAAGGGTATATTGGCAAAAAAATAAAGACTGTCCTTTAAGTCTGAGCAAATGGTATTCCAAAACTGCTTTTGACACTATAGAAATGTTTTCTGTATCACTTGGTCAAGAGGTGATAACACCATTTTCCACTCCTAGGTGCCCTCTTTAAAAATGAATTGTCATCAAGAGAGTTATAGTGCTTCTGTTCAGTCTTTATAAGTGTCTGCAGATATAAACACGGACAAGGCTGTATTTCTATACCCAGTTTACACACAAACACCTTAGGATATTCAGAATATACTCAGGAATGAGCTATCTCTTTTATTCTTAATGCGTGGTAATAAACCTGCTTCCAGCAATTCACTATTTACACTGCTTTAGTGCTTACTTTCCACACTGCTATAGTGCTTACCAGGCCCTTATTCAAATGATATACATATTTCATATCAAATGAATGTATATCTATCAGCGCCACAATAATACCATACAAGCTATATCTGATATAGGCGGAGTCTCCCAACCAGACTCCAAAAGTTAAGAGTAAAAAGAAATGCCAAGATACAGCGCTACACTACCCTCAGATGAGGGTTGGGTTGCTAAAGATGGTGTCCACGACTAGGAATGTGTATACATAAAGGTTAATATATAATATTGTGTTACACAAAGAATATATATAAAACCATGTGAAAAAGTACTTAAAAGGTAAAAGATTAAAAACAATATATATATATATAGGATGTGATATTAAAATGTATTAAACAAATATTTTATTAACATAAACTGACAGTTAAAAATACAGTTAAAAATAGATTCAACAATCTAATGGATTGCCCCATACAATGTCCAAGAAGTTATGTCCTATGTAACATACAAGTGTTTAAGTCCCATACCAAAATGTCCAAAGCAAATGTTCAAGGTTAATATCCAAAAAAATAAAATAAAAATAAAAATGATAATATGTCCAAAGTTGGTGTAAAAATCAAAAAGGTGAAAAAATGTAAAAAATATAAAAAATATATTAAATATTTTTTGAAAAGATGAAAAAATGAATAAAAATATATAAAAAATATATGAGTTGTGATCAGCAACCCATATGGAAGGAATATAATATATGTGATAGTGAATAATTCTCGTGAGGTGTACACCTAAAAAGTGTGTATAAAAATGTGTGTATATAAAAGGGTGTGGTAAAAAATGTGTCATAAAAAATGTGTCATAAAAAAGGATTCAAAATCCTGGTGAAATAAATAAAGTCCAAATTCCTCCAAAAAAATGTGTATATAATTCCAAAGTGATTTTATTGCACTATGTCTATTTTCTGTACACTTTTTTAGGTACAGGAGGATATCCCATTACATTTGATAACCTTTTAAGAAGAGAAACATCAACCCAGCACTTTCTACACTCACATTTGGAATACTTGGAATTATATACACATTTTTTGGAGCAATTTGGACTTTATTTATTTCACCAGGATTTTGAATCCTTTTTTATGACACATTTTTTATGACACATTTTTTACCACACCCTTTTATATACACACATTTTTATACACACTTTTTAGGTGTACACCTCACGAAAATTATTCACTATCACATATATTATATTCCTTCCATATGGGTTGCTGATCACAACTCATATATTTTTTATATATTTTTATTAATTTTTTCATCTTTTCAAAAAATATTTAATATATTTTTTATATTTTTTATATTTTTTCACCTTTTTGATTTTTATACCAACTTTGGACATATTATCATTTTTATTTTTATTTTATTTTTTTGGATATTAACCTTGAACATTTGCTTTGGACATTTTGGTATGGGACTTAAACACTTGTATGTTACATAGGACATAACTTCTTGCACATTGTATGGGGCAATCCATTAGATTGTTGAATCTATTTTTAACTGTATTTTTAACTGTCAGTTTATGTTAATAAAATATTTGTTTAATACATTTTAATATCACATCCTATATATATATATTTTGTTTTTAATCTTTTACCTTTTAAGTACTTTTTCACATGGTTTTATATATATTCTTTGTGTAACACAATATTATATATTAACCTTTATGTATACACATTCCTAGTCGTGGACACCATCTTTAGCAACCCAACCCTCATCTGAGGGTAGTGTAGCGCTGTATCTTGGCATTTCTTTTTACATATTTCATATCAACTCATGCAGCGTTCAGCTTGTATCACTCATTGGTGTAAACATATAGGTATGCGGTCAAGAAAAGATAGAATCAGCCTGCTTCATACCACCCACTTTTTACACTGCTATAATGCTTGCTTGGTGTTTATTTAGCATTTACTTAAATTGTGTATGCTCTATGGGGCATACGATCGGGTTGATTGACACCCCCTGCTAGCAGCCATTTACCCGGGAATCTGCAGGGGGCGTCATTGCACCAGCAGTTCACCAGAACTGCTGGTGCAATGATAAATGCCGGCAGCATTTGCTGTCTGCATTTATCGATTTTCAGTGGATATGATCCGTTATATCGGATCATGTCTGCTCGCACCATAGTAAATAGGCCCCATTGTATCAACCCATGAAGCGTTCATCTTATATCAACTCATCAGTGTCCAGCTTGTCAGTATGTGCGTAGGCGATCAGAGAGATGTTCAAAAAGACATAACAATCCCACCAATGTTCATATGATTATAGAATGTTAGATTGAAATGCAGCCTTTCTTACCCAAAAAAACAACGGCTGATGCGTTTCAGCTTAACGCCATACTCCAAGCCACTTAGAGTACGGCGTTAAGCCAAAACGCGTCAGGCGTTTTCTGACTAGCTGGGGAGGTTTCCCTGTAATTTCTGTCTGAATGCTTTGAGAAATTTTTAATTTTGTTATCAATAAAGCCTTGTAATTTTTATTCGCTAATCCGGTGCTCCTTTTCACTCATCATAACTTTCTATGCATAGATCCTATCATCATATATCTACCTTTACGGATGGTTCTATCTTATCAGACTGATTAAATATACTGAACCCCACCTTTTTAACAGCAGCAAACACTTAGGTGTCATCTCAATGTAAAATTATCTGCAGAGTCCTCCTACTCACTCACTGGAATAGTTTTGCTATTAGCATTAAAAGGCAAATGTATGTTTTGCATGTCTTGTTTAATATACTTTTGACTAATTTTGCATACAACTGGGCTATATTACCGTATATGTTCAACAAGCAGATGCCACATTAACAACTGAAGCAAAAACTAAGCCGCTTTAGGCTTTAAGTGTCTTAGGGGACAATTATCTAAAGTTCTCTGGGCAGGCAAAATTATTTAAGATTGCTCGCCAGCCGTTCTATTTCCCTGGTGGAATTATATAAAGTCACAGGATGTATCACTAAGAGGGGGGGGTATACTACATTTACATATGGGAATAAGATGCATACATTACACAATTAAAATTAGTTACGGTTAAAATGGTAATTTAAGTTGAGAGCCGGCTTCCATAGGCTCCAAAGTGAGCCTTGTTCTGATGCCGTGAGACACAGCAAAGAAACTAGCGCAGCACAGGAGGTTAGTCGCACAGCGTTGGGCAGCAAATGTAAAATGTATATGAATATTTATGTGTTTATATGGGTAAATACACATATTAATATATGAAAATATATATGTGTATAAGCATATACATATATATTAACAGTATAATAACAGTCCCCATAGACCGCAATGTAAAGGCACTTTTTAGTTCCTTTGTTTCTAACATCCCCTCACTTTAACCTATTATAACTGCTTCATGCAGTTATATTAATAAAAGAAAGATGCTCATATATATATATATATTAGAAATTAACTGTACACTTTATTTTGGGTGAAGTTGGGGGGTCATTTATTTTCATTAACCAGAGATCTGATCTCTGGTTAATGAATTTGGGCACAAGGTGCTACCGCAAGCTCGCGGTTGCATTAACCAGCTGCTACTGTAATGGCTGGTTATTAAATGTGCATCCGTAAACAGACAAAATTTGCCCGTTTACTGGCGCACGTTAAAATTGCGATCCAGTTGTAATCTAGCCCTAAGGGTTTTACATGACTAAGTATGTAGAAACATGATCTTGGAGTCACAGATATTTCTTTTTAATTGTAGTTTTTAATTAAATTCTCTTTATATGTTATATGTGCGTATGTATCTTTTGGTCCTTTTGTGTATGTTCAGATAATGGCAGGATAATAACTATTTAATGCATCAGATCAAATAAAGGAAATTAAAAAAACAGAAAAAAACAACCTATATGCTACTTCTATTTTCACTTATAAGATATGAGTTTGGATATGGCATTTAGAACATAGTAATAGTGCAATAATAAAGTGCTCTAACACATTTTTGGAATTTTATTTCCCTTTAAAGTGACAGTCAACACCAGAGTTTTTGTTGTTTTAAAAGATAGATAATCCCCTTAATTACCAATTCCCCAGTTTTGCATAACCAACACAGTTATAATTATACACGTTTTACCTCTGTAATAACCTTGTATCTAAGCCTCAGCAGACTGCCCCCTTATTTCAGTGTTTTTGAGAGATTTGCATTTTAGCCAATCAGAGCTGTCTTCATGGTAAATTCACGTGCATGAGCTCAATGTTATCTATACAAAACATGGGAAATAATGCCCTCTAGAGGTGGAAAACTATCAAAATGCATTTAGATTAGAGGCGGCCTTCAAGGTCTAAGAAATTAGCAGATGAACCTCCTATATTTAGCATTCAACTAAGAATATCAAGAGAACAAAGCAAAATTGGTGATAAAAGTAAATTGAAAAGTTGTTTAAAATTACATGCCCTATTTGAAACATGAAAGTTTTTTTTGGACTGACTGTCCCTTTAAGTAGTTTTGCAACAGTGTTTCTGCATATACCATACTAAAAAATCTGTTCATCCCATTGAAAAAAATAAATAAAAAAAAAGAATCCTTCAAGACCTAAGGTAATAACTTCTCAGTAGTCTATGTGTTTCTAATTTTTTATATACACATTTTTTGGAGCAATTTGGACTTTATTTATTTCACCAGGATTTTGAATCCTTTTTTATGACACATTTTTTATGACACATTTTTTACCACACCCTTTTATATACACACATTTTTATACACACTTTTTAGGTGTACACCTCACGAAAATTATTCACTATCACATATATTATATTCCTTCCATATGGGTTGCTGATCACAACTCATATATTTTTTATATATTTTTATTCATTTTTTCATCTTTTCAAAAAATATTTAATATATTTTTTATATTTTTTATATTTTTTCACCTTTTTGATTTTTATACCAACTTTGGACATGTTATCATTTTTATTTTTATTTTATTTTTTTGGATATTAACCTTGAACATTTGCTTTGGACATTTTGGTATGGGACTTAAACACTTGTATGTTACATAGGACATAACTTCTTGCACATTGTATGGGGCAATCCATTAGATTGTTGAATCTATTTTTAACTGTATTTTTAACTGTCAGTTTATGTTAATAAAATATTTGTTTAATACATTTTAATATCACATCCTATATATATATATTTTGTTTTTAATCTTTTACCTTTTAAGTACTTTTTCACATGGTTTTATATATATTCTTTGTGTAACACAATATTATATATTAACCTTTATGTATACACATTCCTAGTCGTGGACACCATCTTTAGCAACCCAACCCTCATCTGAGGGTAGTGTAGCGCTGTATCTTGGCATTTCTTTTTACATATTTCATATCAACTCATGCAGCGTTCAGCTTGTATCACTCATTGGTGTAAACATATAGGTATGCGGTCAAGAAAAGATAGAATCAGCCTGCTTCATACCACCCACTTTTTACACTGCTATAATGCTTGCTTGGTGTTTATTTAGCATTTACTTAAATTGTGTATGCTCTATGGGGCATACGATCGGGTTGATTGACACCCCCTGCTAGCAGCCGTTTACCCGGGAATCTGCAGGGGGCGTCATTGCACCAGCAGTTCACCAGAACTGCTGGTGCAATGATAAATGCCGGCAGCATATGCTGTCTGCATTTATCGATTTTCAGTGGATATGATCCGTTATATCGGATCATGTCTGCTCGCACCATAGTAAATAGGCCCCATTGTATCAACCCATGAAGCGTTCATCTTATATCAACTCATCAGTGTCCAGCTTGTCAGTATGTGCGTAGGCGATCAGAGAGATGTTCAAAAAGACATAACAATCCCACCAATGTTCATATGATTATAGAATGTTAGATTGAAATGCAGCCTTTCTTACCCAAAAAAACAACGGCTGATGCGTTTCAGCTTAACGCCATACTCCAAGCCACTTAGAGTACGGCGTTAAGCCAAAACGCGTCAGGCGTTTTTTGACTAGCTGGGGAGGTTTACCTGTAATTTCTGTCTGAATGCTTTGAGAAATTTTTAATTTTGTTATCAATAAAGCCTTGTAATTTTTATTCGCTAATCCGGTGCTCCTTTTCACTCATCATAACTTTCTATGCATAGATCCTATCATCATATATCTACCTTTACGGATGGTTCTATCTTATCAGACTGATTAAAGATACTGAACCCCACCTTTTTAACAGCAGCAAACACTTAGGTGTCATCTCAATGTAAAATTATCTGCAGAGTCCTCCTACTCACTCACTGGAATAGTTTTGCTATTAGCATTAAAAGGCAAATGTATGTTTTGCATGTCTTGTTTAATATACTTTTGACTAATTTTGCATACAACTGGGCTATATTACCGTATATGTTCAACAAGCAGATGCCACATTAACAACTGAAGCAAAAACTAAGCCGCTTTAGGCTTTAAGTGTCTTAGGGGACAATTATCTAAAGTTCTCTGGGCAGGCAAAATTATTTAAGATTGCTCGCCAGCCGTTCTATTTCCCTGGTGGAATTATATAAAGTCACAGGATGTATCACTAAGAGGGGGGGTATACTACATTTACATATGGGAATAAGATGCATACATTACACAATTAAAATTAGTTACGGTTAAAATGGTAATTTAAGTTGAGAGCTGGCTTCCATAGGCTCCAAAGTGAGCCTTGTTCTGATGCCGTGAGACACAGCAAAGAAACTAGCGCAGCACAGGAGGTTAGTCGCACAGCGTTGGGCAGCAAATGTAAAATGTATATGAATATTTATGTGTTTATATGGGTAAATACACATATTAATATATGAAAATATATATGTGTATAAGCATATACATATATATTAACAGTATAATAACAGTCCCCATAGACCGCAATGTAAAGGCACTTTTTAGTTCCTTTGTTTCTAACATCCCCTCACTTTAACCTATTATAACTGCTTCATGCAGTTATATTAATAAAAGAAAGATGCTCATATATATATATATATATTAGAAATTAACTGTACACTTTATTTTGGGTGAAGTTGGGGGGTCATTTATTTTCATTAACCAGAGATCTGATCTCTGGTTAATGAATTTGGGCACAAGGTGCTACCGCAAGCTCGCGGTTGCATTAACCAGCTGCTACTGTAATGGCTGGTTATTAAATGTGCATCCGTAAACAGACAAAATTTGCCCGTTTACTGGCGCACGTTAAAATTGCGATCCAGTTGTAATCTAGCCCTAAGGGTTTTACATGACTAAGTATGTAGAAACATGATCTTGGAGTCACAGATATTTCTTTTTAATTGTAGTTTTTAATTAAATTCTCTTTATATGTTATATGTGCGTATGTATCTTTTGGTCCTTTTGTGTATGTTCAGATAATGGCAGGATAATAACTATTTAATGCATCAGATCAAATAAAGGAAATTAAAAAAACAGAAAAAAACAACCTATATGCTACTTCTATTTTCACTTATAAGATATGAGTTTGGATATGGCATTTAGAACATAGTAATAGTGCAATAATAAAGTGCTCTAACACATTTTTGGAATTTTATTTCCCTTTAAAGTGACAGTCAACACCAGAGTTTTTGTTGTTTTAAAAGATAGATAATCCCCTTAATTACCAATTCCCCAGTTTTGCATAACCAACACAGTTATAATTATACACGTTTTACCTCTGTAATAACCTTGTATCTAAGCCTCAGCAGACTGCCCCCTTATTTCAGTGTTTTTGAGAGATTTGCATTTTAGCCAATCAGAGCTGTCTTCATGGTAAATTCACGTGCATGAGCTCAATGTTATCTATACAAAACATGGGAAATAATGCCCTCTAGAGGTGAAAAACTATCAAAATGCATTTAGATTAGAGGCGGCCTTCAAGGTCTAAGAAATTAGCAGATGAACCTCCTATATTTAGCTTTCAACTAAGAATATCAAGAGAACAAAGCAAAATTGGTGATAAAAGTAAATTGAAAAGTTGTTTAAAATTACATGCCCTATTTGAAACATGAAAGTTTTTTTTGGACTGACTGTCCCTTTAAGTAGTTTTGCAACAGTGTTTCTGCATATACCATACTAAAAAATCTGTTCATCCCATTGAAAAAAATAAATAAAAAAAAAGAATCCTTCAAGACCTAAGGTAATAACTTCTCAGTAGTCTATGTGTTTCTAATTTTTTTTATATATAATCCTGCGTAAAACAGTAGGTGGTGATATAGCATCAATAATCTGCAGAGGGGTTTTCTTCCTAAAATGTTGTTGCATCTTTATTTTTGGAAAGTATATTCTGTTATCAGCTAAAAACAGCTATTAATCAAGTTTTGACAGTATAAATTGCACAATTATGAAGTAAATAAAAGTTGCAGACTTGTATACAGTGTTATTTGACAGTAGGTTGGTGAAATGTTCATATTCTCATTTTTAATAATTTATAAAAATTCAGACTTTCAAAGGGGAATTAGAGTTGAAGTAAGAGAAAGAATGAATCATATGTCAGAAGGAATAAGTTGGGTTATCGTTTACAGAGTACAGTAACTTCAACAATTAAAGGGATAATAATCAATAAGCACTGTAAATAATCTGCATACAAAATTATTATAAATACATTAAAAGCTGTCATTTTTTAAGTCAAGGGACAGTCCTTTTGAATATTAGTTTCCTCCTTTTCTGTGGTCAGTCAGGGAACAAGGAAAGTAAAGTCAAAATTAAACCTTTATGATTCAGACAGAGCATTCAAAAACATATTCTTTCGATTAAAGGGACAGTAAACCTTAAAAATAATGTTATATAATTCTGCACATAGTGCAGAATTATATAACATTATTTAGGTGCTATAGCCATAAACGCCTTTTTTACCTTTTAATTTGCTAAAAATATGGCGCTTTTACAGACCCGCTCTCTGCTCTCTGCTGAGCGGGTCTGTTATTTTTAGTCAGCGCATCGGGCTAGCTGTATAGTAACAGCCCGGCCCGACCGCGCCATAGCACTAAGTGCAGCTCGCTCCTGTGACAGGAGCGAGCTGCACTTAGTCTTATGGCGCGGTTGGGCCGGGCTGTGACTATACAGCTGGCCCGATGCGCTGACTAAAAATAACAGACCCGCTCAGCAGAGAGCGGGTCTGTAAAAGCGCCATATTTTTAGCAAATTAAAAGGTAAAAAAGGCTTTTTTTGGCTATAGCACCTAAATAATGTTATATAATTCTGCACTATGTGCAGAATTATATAACATTATTTTTAAGGTTTACTGTCCCTTTAACTTGTAAAAGCTAAATGATATGAAGGTGTAACTTTCTCTCTGGGAGACACTGAATACAGGGGCAGAACTATCTATCTATCTATCTATCTATCTATCTATCTACCTATCTATCATCGATCTATCCTCAAATTCATTATACAGAGAAGCATGTATGTTATTAATGATAAGGACATCTGATTTCCCTGCAAGCTCTACCAATTTTGATGGGTTGTAGTTTCAAAGAACAAAACCAGCTATTTAAAATATAAAAATAAACATAAAGAAACAATTTCTCATACATTTTATACTTGGTAGCTGGTATAACAAGTTATTTAAAACAAATTAAGATAAAAACAACTGTACAGTACACTGTCCCTTTAAGGGAAATTCATTCACACACAGCCCTATACACTGATGCATTAGAAAAGGAGATACTAGAGGAGCGCCTCAAAAAGGGGCAAGGACTCAACTATCCTTCAGAGTTAGAATGTGATTGTGTGGGGGGTCTAATATGCGTGTAACCTAATGCGCTTACAATTAATACATCTTATATTGTTAGTATAGATATAACATTTAATGGGTTACACCAGCAGCATAAACAATATAACAATATACGATCATAACAATAATGATAACATTCATGGATCCATGATTTTTAAAACACTTTAAATGAATTCCACTCTAAATGGCTTTAAAAAAACTTAAAAATAATTAGAAACAATTAAAAACAATATATAGGCGAGCAATGTAGGATACGTCAAAGGTGCACCTGTATAGATATATTAATGTCAATGTTTCCAAATTATGCAATAGTCCATCAAGTGTAGACTGTCAAAAAGTCCAATTTATAATCAATCCAAATAGTGATGTGAAGAAATATATAAAAATGAAAAATTGTAAAAAGTTATAAAAATGCGGTGTCCAAAAAAATGCGGTGTCCAAAATTTTTTTTTCCCACAGATAAGTGTGAAGAAATAAAAAATGTGAAAAAAATGTAATATATTGCAAAGATTACAGAAATATAAAAATAACAGTCATACAAAAGATACCCCAACGGGTAGTAGATATCTATAGATAACAGTGTATATCACAATAGATGTGCAATAAATCTCTTTGTGTAAATAATTAGTCAACTCTATCTGAGTGTGTTGATCCCAATTAGGAAAATAGTGATGAAAAAATAATAAATACAATGAAATCCCAATGATGTAAAAGGAAATTTGATGGGTTCCTGCATGTTTATAGGAGATCCTCAAAACCTATGGATAAAGAACAATATCGACATAGAACAGTATTGTTTTCAATAAAAATAAATTGATTGAAACAAAACTCACCATGTAGTGTCAACGCGTTTCGGGCCAATTTAGAGCCTTTTTCAAGACTTTTTATTCAAAACAATACTGTTCTATGTCGATATTGTTCTTTATCCATAGGTTTTGAGGATCTCCTATAAACATACAGGAACCCATCAAATTTCCTTTTACATCATTGGGATTTCATTTTATTTATTATTTTTTCATCACTATTTTCCTAATTGGGATCAACACACTCACATAGAGTTGACTAATTATTTACACAAAAAGATTTATTGCACATCTATTGTGATATACACTGTTATCTATAGATATCTACTACCCATTGGGGTATCTTTTGTATGACTGTTATTTTTATATTTTTGTAATCTTTGCAAAATATTACATTTTTTTCACATTTTTTATTTCTTCACACTTATCTGTGGAAATTTTTTTTTTTGGACACCGCATTTTTTTGGACACCGCATTTTTTGGACACCGCATTTTTATAACTTTTTTACAATTTTTCATTTCTCCAACATTGGTGTGTCCGGTCCACGGCATCATCCATTACTTGTGGGAAATGTTCTCCCCCACAGGGAAAGGCAAGGAGAGCACACAGCAAGAGCTGTCCATATAGCTCCCCCTCTGGCTCCGCCCCCCAGTCATTCTCCTTGCCGCTCTGAACAAGTAGCATCTACCACGGGGATGGCGAGGAGTTTGTGGTGTAGTTGTAGTTTTTTATTCTTCTATCAAGAGTTTGTTATTTTAAAATAGTGCTGGCTTGTACTATTTACTCTATAACAGAAAAGTGATGAAGATTTCTGTTTAAGAGGGCTATGATTTTAGCACAAGTAACTAAAATCCATTACTGTTACCACGCAGGACTGTTGAAACAAGAGAACTTCAGTTGGGGGTAACAGTTTGCAGACTCATCTGCTTCAGGTATGACTAGTCTCCTTCTAACAACACAGGCTAATGCTAGATGACAGTCATTTTTCCCCTCAGGGGAAACGGTAAGCCATTTTTATTTCATCTCAGCAAAAAAGATAACAGGCTTCCCCTTTTTGTTTTTTATGCTGGTAGACACTGTTAGGGGCTAAATCGATTGGTTTTTATTACAATATTATACCATTTGAAATATTTTATAAGCTCACATACACTTGGGAACGTTTTTTATTGATCTGGCTTGTTTTAGACACCTAAATCTAGTCAGGAAGGCCCCTTCACTCTACTGTGCTGAGGGAGGAAGCCTCATTTTGGCACTTCAGCTGTGCAGTTGAATTTCAAGGCAGTGCATGCAGATTCATGTGAGAGGGTCCTGTGGTTCAGAAAGTGACTCCAAAAGGCTTTTTTCTGTGAATGGTGACCCCTAAGGAAGGTAAAAAGCTGCAGCAAGGCTGTAGCTGGGATTGTGGTGTGTAAAAACGGCTAAATCCAACAATTAGCTCCGGTTTGCTTGTTTTAAGAGCTAGAGTCTCCATATTTTCTGTGCAATACTTTCTAAGCATTAAGACACTGGGGTCCAAATTTCAGAAAAATCGGATATTGCCTTTATAGTTTTTTGAACATTCAGAAATAAATGTGTCATTTTATTATTTAAAGAGACAGTAACGTTTTTGTTTAAAATCGTTTTTATTGCATTGTTTGCCTGCCTAAATCTGTTTAACATGTCTGTTCCATCAGATAACCTATGTTCTGTGTGTATAGAGACAAATGTGGTTCCCCCTTCGTGTGTTTGTGATAATTGCGCCATAGCGTCCAAACAAAATCAGGACAGCTCTGTTATTTTTCATAATGTTGCCCAAGATGATTTATCTAATGAAGGTAGTGGGGATAGCTCTACATCCTCTCCTTCTGTGTCTACACCAGCTTTGCCCGCGCAGGCGACACCTAGCGCGCCAGTGCTTATTTCTATGCAACAATTATCAGCAGTAGTGGATAATTCTATAGCAAATCTTTTATCCAAACTGCCAGTTTTTCAGAGAAAGCGTGATTGTTCAGTTTTAAATACAGATAAAAAGGATGAACAATCAGACGCTGACGATGCCTTATCTATTTTACCCTCACATCAATCGGAATTGGCTGTGAGGGAAGGGCTGTCTGAGGGTGAAATTTCAGACTCAGGAAAAATTTCTCAACAGGCAGAACCTGATCTAGTGGCATTTAAGTTTAAGCTAGAACATCTCCGCGCTTTGCTTAAGGAGGTATTAGCTACTCTGGATGACTGTGATTCCATGGTAGTACCAGAGAAGTTGTGCAAATTGGACAAATTTTTAGAGGTCCCAGTGCACGACAACGCTTTTCCAATACCTAAGAGGGTAGCGAACATAGTGGAAAAGGAGTGGGAGAAGCCAGGTGTACCCTTTGCCCCACCTCCTATATTTAAGAAAATGTTTCCCATAGTAGACCCTAGAAGGGACGCATGGCAAACGGTCCCGAAGGTTGAGGGAGCTGTTTCAACACTAGCGAAGCGCACAACTATTCCTATAGAGGACAGCTGCGCTTTCAAAGATCCTATGGATAAAAAATTGGAAGGATTGCTTAAAAAGATTTTTGTTCAGCAAGGGTTCATCCTTCAACCAGCTACGTGTGTTATTACTGTCACTTCAGCGGCGTCCTTTTGGTTCGAAGAACTAGAAAGGTCGCTCCAGAAAGAGACTTCCTATGAAGAAGTCATGGACAGAATTCACGCATTAAAGTTAGCTAATTCCTTTATATTGGATGCCGCCTTTCAAATAACGAAATTGGCGGCAAAAAACTCAGGTTTTGCTAAAGTAGCGCGGAGGGCGCTTTGGCTAAAATCCTGGTCGGCAGACGTGTAGTCCAAGACTAAGTTACTGAATATTCCTTTCAAGGGTAAGACCCTTTTTGGGCCGGAATTGAAGGAAATTATTTCAGACATCACTGGGGGTAAGGGCCATGCCCTCCCACAGGATAGGCCTTTTAAGGCTAAGAACAAGTCTAATTTTCGTTCCTTTCGCAATTTCAGGAACGGACCGGCTAATAACTCCACTGCCGCTAGACAAGAAGGTAACGCGGCCCAGCCCAAACCCGCTTGGAAGCCCATGCAAGGCTGGAACAAGGGTAAACAAACCAAGAAACCTGCTGCTGCTACCAAGACAGCATGAAGGGGTAGCCCCCGATCCGGGACCGGATCTGGTAGGGGGCAGACTATCTCTCTTCACTCAGGCTTGGGCAAGAGATGTTCTGGATCCCTGGGCACTAGAGATAGTTTCTAAGGGATACCTGTTAGAATTCAAGGGACTTCCTCCAAAGGGAAGGTTCCACCTGTCTCGCTTATCTTCAGACCAGATAAAGAAACAGGCATTCTTACATTGTGTAAGAGACCTATCAAAGATGGGAGTGATAAACCCAGTCCACTCCGGGGAACAAGGTCTAGGGTTTTACTCAAACCTGTTTGTGGTTCCCAAAAAAGAGGGAACTTTCAGGCCAATTCTGGATTTAAAGATATTAAACAAGTTCCTCAGAGTTCCATTCTTCAAGATGGAAACCATTCGGACAATCTTACCAACAATCCAGCAGGGTCAATTTTTGACTACCGTGGATCTGAAGGATGCGTATCTGCATATCCCAATCCACAAATCTCATCATCAGTTCCTGAGGTTCGCCTTTCTGGACAAACATTACCAGTTTGTGGCTCTTCCATTCGGTTTAGCCACCGCTCCCAGAATTTTCACAAAGGTGCTAGGGTCCCTTCTAGCGGTCCTAAGACCGAGGGGCATCGCTGTAGCACCTTATCTAGACAACATCCTAATCCAAGCATCGTCTCTTTCCAAAGCGAGGGCTCATACAGACATTGTGTTGGCTTTTCTCAGATCTCACGGGTGGAAAGTGAACATAGAAAAAAGTTCACTGTCACCGTCCACAAGGGTTCCTTTTCTGGGAACAATAATAGATTCTGTGGAAATGAAGATCTTTCTCACAGACGTCAGAAAGACAAAGCTTCTAAAAGCTTGTCGAGTTCTTCACTCTATTCCTCAACCCTCCATAGCTCAATGCATGGAAGTAATAGGACTAATGGTCGCAGCAATGGATGTGGTTCCTTTTGCTCGAATTCATCTAAGACCATTACAGCTGTGCATGCTCAATCAGTGGAATGGGGACTATACAGACTTGTCTCCCCAAATTCAAGTAGACCAGGTAACCAGGGACTCACTTCTCTGGTGGTTGACCCAGGATCACCTGTCTCAGGGAATGAGTTTCCGCAGACCGGAGTGGGTCATCGTCACGACCGACGCCAGCCTCTTGGGGTGGGGCGCGGTCTGGAACTCTCTGAAAGCTCAGGGCCTATGGTCGCGGGAAGAGTCGCTTCTCCCGATAAACATTTTGGAACTAAGAGCTATATTCAATGCGCTCCTGGCTTGGCCTCAGCTAGCGGAAGCCAGGTTCATAAGATTTCAGTCGGACAACATAACGACTGTTGCGTACATCAATCATCAGGGGGGAACAAAGAGTTCCCTAGCGATGAAGGAAGTAACCAAGATAATCCAATGGGCAGAGAATCACTCCTGCCATCTATCTGCTATTCACATCCCCGGAGTAGACAACTGGGAGGCGGACTATTTGAGTCGTCAGACTTTCCATCCGGGGAAGTGGGAACTCCATCCGGAGGTCTTTGTTCAGTTAACCCAATTATGGGGCATTCCAGACATGGATCTAATGGCGTCCCATCAGAACTTCAAGATTCCTTGCTACGGGTCCAGATCCAGGGATCCCAAGGCGACTCTAGTGGATGCATTAGTGGCGCCTTGGTCGTTCAACCTAGCATATGTGTTTCCACCGTTTCCTCTCCTCCCCAGGCTCATAGCCAGGATCAAACAGGAGAAGGCCTCAGTGATTCTGATAGCTCCTGCGTGGCCACGCAGGACTTGGTATGCAGACCTGGTGAATATGTCATCGGCTCCACCATGGAAGCTACCTTTGAGACAGGACCTTCTAGTACAAGGTCCATTCGAACATCCCAATCTAGTTTCTCTGCAGCTGACTGCTTGGAAATTGAACGCTTGATTTTATCCAAGCGTGGGTTTTCAAATTCTGTGATTGATACTCTGGTCCAAGCCAGAAAACCTGTGACTAGAAGGATTTACCATAAAATATGGAAAAAATATATCTGTTGGTGTGAATCCAAAGGATTCTCCTGGAGTAAGATTAAAATTCCAAAGATTCTCTCCTTTCTCCAAGAAGGTTTGGATAAAGGATTGTCAGCTAGTTCTCTAAAAGGACAGATTTCTGCATTATCCGTCTTGTTGCACAAACGACTGGCAGCTTTGCCAGATGTACAAGTTTTTGTTCAGGCTTTGGTTAGAATCAAGCCTGTTTACAGACCCATGACTCCTCCTTGGAGTCTAAATTTAGTTCTTTCAGTTCTTCAAGGGGTTCCGTTTGAACCTTTACATTCCATAGATATTAAGTTACTATCTTGGAAAGTTCTGTTTTTTGTTGCTATTTCTTCTGCTAGAAGAGTTTCTGAATTATCTGCTTTGCAGTGTGACCACCCTATCTGGTATTCCATTCAGATAAGGTTGTTTTGCGTACAAAGCCTGGTTTTCTTCCAAAAGTTGTTTCCAACGAGAACATCAACCAGGAAATAGTTGTTCCTTCTTTGTGTCCGAATCCAGTTTCAAAGAAGGAACGTTTATTACACAATTTAGATGTTGTTCGTGCTTTAAAGTTCTATTTAGAAGCAACAAAAGATTTTAGACAAACCTCATCCTTGTTTGTCGTTTACTCTGGTAAGGGGAGAGGTCAAAAAGCTACTGCTACCTCTCTCTCTTTCTGGCTGAAAAGCATTATCCGCTTGGCTTATGAGACTGCCGGACGGCAGCCTCCTGACCGTATCACAGCTCACTCTACTAGGGCTGTGGCTTCCACATGGGCCTATAAGAACGAGGCTTCTGTTGACCAGATATGTAAGGCAGCGACTTGGTCTTCTCTGCACACTTTTGCCAAATTCTACAAATTTGATATTTTTGCTTCTTCGGAGGCTGTTTTTGGGAGAAAGGTTTTGCAAGCCGTGGTGCCTTCTGTTTAGGTAACCTGATTTTCTCCCTCCCTTCATCCGTGTCCTAAAGCTTTGGTATTGGTTCCCACAAGTAATGGATGACGCCGTGGACCGGACACACCAATGTTGGAGAAAACAGAATTTATGCTTACCTGATAAATTACTTTCTCCAATGGTGTGTCCGGTCCACGGCCCGCCCTGGTTTTTTTTTAATCAGGTTGAAAAATGTTTTCTTTATACACTACAGTCACCACGGCACCCTATAGTTTCTCCTTTTTCTCCTAACCGTCGGTCGAATGACTGGGGGGCGGAGCCAGAGGGGGAGCTATATGGACAGCTCTTGCTGTGTGCTCTCCTTGCCTTTCCCTGTGGGGGAGAACATTTCCCACAAGTAATGGATGACGCCGTGGACCGGACACACCGTTGGAGAAAGTAATTTATCAGGTAAGCATAAATTCTGTTTTTTATATATTTCTTCACATCACTATTTGGATTGATTATAAATTGGACTTTTCGACAATCTACACTTGATGGACTATTGCATAATTTGGAAACATTGACATTAATATATCTATACAGGTGCACCTTTGACGTATCCTACATTGCTCGCCTATATATTGTTTTTAATTGTTTTTAATTATTTTTAAGTTTTTTTAAAGCCATTTAGAGTGGAATTCATTTAAAGTGTTTTAAAAATCATGGATCCATGAATGTTATCATTATTGTTATGATTGTATATTGTTATATTGTTTATGCTGTTGGTGTAACCCATTAAATGTTATATCTATACTAACAATATAAGATGTATTAATTGTAAGCGCATTAGGTTACACGCATATTAGACCCTCCACACAATCACATTCTAACTCAGAAGGATAGTTGAGTCCTCGCCCCTTTTTGAGGCGCTCCTCTAGTATCTCCTTTTCTCCTGTATTTCTCTTTCTGGTAACTAGAGACCAGAATTACTTTAGGAGCCACAGGACACAAAGTTAAGCACTGTCTGATATATTCTTTATTATCTACACTGGTGCATTAGACAGAAGGGTACAGATATTGGGCTAGATTTACAAGTGGAATGCTAATTTTTTGTGCGCCCAAAAATGGGAAAATGTGGGTTTGTGGGTGTGCAATAAATAACCATCTCATTCATTTTATAAATGTGCCACAAAGGCCCCCAAAATACAGTGGTGTGTATTTTATTAAAAATAAAAATTGTAGCATTTTTATTTTTTAATAAAATAACTACACTAGGCAATATTTTAAGGGTAAAGTTGACGGGAGTGGGGTGTTAGAAAAAAAAAACGGCATTGAAAAGTGCTTTCACATTGCTGTCTATGGGAACTGTGTGTTCCCAGTAATTATCTATGTATATGCTAATAAACATATATATTTATGTGTTAATATGTGTATATACACATATTAACACATAAATATATATATGTATATAAGCATATACATATAGATTTAAAATGAGCTGCAATATCTGTGCGATTTACCCACTTTGCTGCGCTTTGGTTCTCTGCTGTATAGGACAGCTTCAGAATGAGGCTCCCTTTGGATCGCAATGCTTCCCAGCTCTGGTATTTCTCAGTGGAGCACAAATATCACTTTCAAGAAAGCAATATTTAGCGCTCCACTTGTGATCTGGCCCACTGTGTTTTGATGTTAAACTCACATAGAACCTGGGGGGCGGAGTCAGCCAGGAAGGTGAACGGTCATGCTGGAAAACAGCTCCGTTACTACTACACTAAAGTGGCCGGTACAGGTCTGCTAGCTATATAGAAAACAATGCCCCAAGGTTGCCTTATAATATGGAGCCAAAGATACTTGGTTGATTTTCTGAAGAAACCTGTATCCATAGAGCTGGGCATAATTTTCAGTCTGCGAATGGAGATGAGAGAGTACGAGTGGCGGCCATCTTGCTTGAATTTAACAGATGCGCAACTTCACGTGTAACCTTTATTCTACTCCAATCTTGTTGCATTATAGTTATAGCAATAGCTGGAGGACCCTATCACTTCTTATAGCTGGATAACATCTTTAAACATTAGAGTTTTGGGTGCTCTCACCCCATACACTAGAACAAAGCTACAGATGACCTATGCACATTAACCACGGTGCTAACAAATTATCACCCTTTTCTATAGACAACTGTCGCGTTATACTATACAATGCTGGCAGAACATATTCTTATGGAGATTGGGAGTCGCAAGCAGCTATTCATCCAGCCATGCAAGATGAGGAATATACCATTACGGGCATGCATTGTGGAGGCAGCGATGCTAAAGGGCCCTGGCAGGCACCGCTATTGACTTTGTGTGCACTTAGAGATTTGATAACCAGTAGCAAGACTCATGGCGGGATTAGAACATCGTTGGAGCTTTCAACTGCTTGCGACATACAGGAGATGGACAGTATGGCTGACACTTCAAAGTTTCAAATGTTAGCACCTGAACACAGAAACAAGGTCCCTGATGAGCACCCAACCTACATACCACACCCAAGTCTACATTTAGTGGAACAGCTGTGTAGATATAGCATATTACCTTCTATTATGGAAATCCCACTTGATATCCCTACGGCTGTGGGGAATCCCTATAAACAAACCCGGAATCTAGAAGTACCTATGTTGAGATTTGCTCTACTGCTCTGGTCCATGTGCAATATGCCTTGGAGATTGTATGGAGTCCTGTGGACTAATATTACTGAGATGAAACACTTGCTGACCTTTTCCGTTTGGAGCACACTACAGCGCCACAAAAGAAATTTGTCCTCTGGACTTTTGTCAAGCATTCTGAACAGCATAGTACTGGGGTAAGCCCGTGCGGTTAATCTCTAATAAGACTCATCACTAGTGGCATTTGTTAATATTGAAGCAACAGACTTAATGAGGACTCTGGTTCTATTATCTTCTGTTTCTAAATGATGGTTTATGGACCTGATACATTATAATATTGAAGAATGTCCTGTACAGTTAAATGCCACATTAGTTAACCTCTCACATTTTAGTCATCCACCTTATAGGTCGCGTTATGTATGATAAAAGCAGGCTAGATTTTTTGACAATGCGCCTTGTGCTTCTACACTTTTTAATTTAATTTATTAAGAGTATTATTGGTTTATAGTACCTGTGCCGGCATCGCAGCTGGTATGATCTGTATAGGCTAGTCCTAAATAAGAAATGTTTATGCAGCCTGTTTTGCTTACATAGAGCTTTGCATTGATAGATGATATTTTGTGACAGACTATAGAGCTCATTATATTCTCTAAACTTAGCTCAAGCTGCTTTCCCAGGCCTTGTAACTATACTTTAGACAGTAAGATATTTATATAAATATTTGCCGTGGGACTGCTCATATGTCTCTTATTGGGAGCTTGCCAGACACTATTATAAGCTAAATGTTATAATCTACACGCTACTAAGTTTAGCTGTATATAAAGTCATATTGTGTATGGCTGACTCCTACCTTTCTCCCCCCACCAAATTATAGTTTTCTGGAACTCTTTGATTGTTCACAGAAACTTAATATGCGGTTTATCTTGCAAATACTGCTAACTAATCACAACTTACCACTCACATATATATATATATTTATGGTTCTTACAAAATTTCATATATATTATAGCCAATATATAGTAGCATTACAAATATTTCTGATACTGTGCTTTATGTAATATTCCACTGAGAATTTGCTTACCTCTGGTTAAAATACCGCTACTAATCTAAATATATCTCTAAGCTACTCACTTGTGTTATTATTTCACACGTAAAGTTTATAATATTTATGTTATACGATACACACAAATTTGTTTGCATAATTATCAGCACACTCTTATATATACTTATCAAGGGTCCAAAAGTGGCCCTGCATACTTAATGTTCATAAGTGACCCCTACTATACCCCCCTATTAATACACGCTATTGTTAAAGGTCCAAGAGAGGCCATTAGTTCTTTTAAGGGGATTTTATGTTCATAAGCCTTGACATCCGCAAGTAGGGGTTACCTTTGTTTATTGTAGCTTCTCTAAATAAAAATACAAATGAGGATACTACAGTTAATAAGTGCCTATTTGAAACCACATCTAGCCATATACTGAGAAATTTAACCTACTATAAAGTGTACCCTAATCCTTATATTTCTTACTGATACTCTGTAATTTTACTGTACTTATTGTAATGCAATAACAATGTATATGTGAATTGTTTTTGAAATTTGTAAGTTATATCCTCAATAAAAATATTATAAAAAAAAAAATCACATAGAACCCTTTGTGTCTTTGCCTCATGACATATTGGGGCCGATTTAACAAGGGCCGAATGGCCCCTGTTCCCCTTGATTCCGCGTGAGCCTTCAGGCTCACCAGAAGCAGGAGTTAAGAAGCAGAGGTCTTAAGACCGCTGCTCCTTAACTCGTCCACCTGCTCTGAGTGGCGGACAGCAATCAACCCAATCAGATACGATCTGGTTGATTGACACCCCTGCTAGCGGCCAATTGGCCGCAAATCTGCAGGGGGCAGCATTGCACAAGCAGTTTCCTAGAACTGCCTGTGCAATGTTAAATGCTAACAGCGTACGCTGTCTGCATTCAGCGATGTCGGGCGGACATGATCGCTGCAGCATATCTTGTCCGTCCGACAGGTGGTAAATCGGCCCCTTCATCTTAAAGGGACAGTTTACTCAAAAATTTTCTCCCCTTTAATTTGTTCCCAATGATCCACTTTACCTGCTGGAGTGTATTAAATTGTTTACAAATAGCTCCTTTAATCTTATATTGGCATTTGAAATTGTTAATTTAGCATGTGGTATCCCCACCTAGTCTGAAAGTTTGTGGCCGCGCGTACCAGCTATAGATAAGCTTTGTAAACACAGCCAGCAGAAGAAAATACACTCCCAGTGTGATAAAGCAGAGATAAGGTAATAAAATGTTGATTTTCCATTGTTCTCTCAAAGTATTGGTGATTGTTTTAAGGACAGATATAAGATAAAGAAGCAGGTATATTTGCACAATGTGATAAATTAATGAGATCTGATTATACCTACAAGCTCAACCTATTTTATTAGGCTGTGGCTTCAAAACACAAAATCAGAGCTTTAATA
The DNA here is from genome assembly GCF_027579735.1 of Bombina bombina. Taxonomy (NCBI): domain Eukaryota; kingdom Metazoa; phylum Chordata; class Amphibia; order Anura; family Bombinatoridae; genus Bombina; species Bombina bombina. The sequence goes on along the minus strand of NC_069503.1, from coordinate 283,196,243 downwards.
TACAGAAATAAACCTTAAAAAGCAAATTTTCATACATTTTTTACTCTGCAGTTGGTAAAAAAAGCAATTGTAAACACATTAAGGGAAAAACTATTTTACAGTATACTGTCCCTTTAAGCTTTCTTAAAGGAAAGTTTTCCCTCTGATAACAAACTGTGTGTTAACATATAACAGTAAATAAATGCTAGACATTTTGATGGATTCAAAGCCTAATAATAATATGCTGTTGTATTTTTTAAATAATATTAGTTGTTTAAATATTGAAAAAATATGTGTAAAATGTTAGTCTCCATAAACTAAATGCACCACCATGTTGATACCAGGGGTTTCATTATTATTATTATTATTATTATTATTATTCTTTATTTATAAAGCGCCAACAGATTCCGCAGCGCTGTCCATGGGTACAAAGATAAAAGTACAGTACAATACAATATAGAAGACACCAAAGTTTAACAAAACAAATACAGGGGGAATTGAGGGCCCTGTTCCCGGGGGAACTTACAATCTAGATGGTAGGAGGGTGAGAAACAGGAGGTGGGGACTGCAAAGGTGAGAATGATGTTAGTGTGGAGTTAGATGGGGCAGCAGTTAGACAGGTAGAATTCATTTTTTACTGATTTAGAGATAGGCTTCCATGAACAGAAAGGTCTTTAGGGAGCATTTAAAGGAGGAAAGGTTAGGGGAAAGTCTAACAGCTCTGGGAAGTGCATTCCAGATGGTTGGTGCTGCATGAGAGAAGTCCTGTAGCCTGGCATGGGAGGAGGTGATGGTAGAAGATGCAAGGAGCAGGTCATTGTTGGATCTTAGGGGGCGGGCTGGAGTATATTTCTTGATGAGTGAGGACAGGTAGGGGGGGGGGGCTACGTTGGTAAGGGCTTTGTAGGTCAGGATGAGAATTTTGAATTTAATTCTGCTGTGGATGGGTAGCCAGTGAAGGGACTCGCAGAGAGGTGCAGCAGATACAGAGCGTCGGGAGAGGTGGATTAGCCTAGCAGAGGCATTTAGGATGGATTGAAGAGGGGAGAGGCGGGTATCTCTTCTGCTGATACCAATTTGTAATAGATATAAATGAGTTACGACGCTGAGCTAGCATTTGATGTGTGGAATATAGCAGTATTAAGCTTGTGAAGTCAGGGGTCTGCACTTTTCGTTCCCATTGGAACTGGAAAGAAAACACAATTTTCAAAGTTAAATTACTGGAAAATGTGACGTAACAAATAATAAGGTAATGTCTATTTAAATGGCTTGATTTAAGCAGGTTTAGAAAATTATTAGCGGTATCTAGTTTTTAAAACAGCTTGCATTTATTATAATTCATTTATCTGTTCTATTATATAGTGAATTAGTATCTGGATGGGATTGTGATATAAAGAAGGACTAGTTATACAAACAGAAAAAAAACAGTATTGTTACATTAAAATCTAACTACAATAATTACTAAAAACTTAAATTTGGACCATTTTGTATTTAAACAACATTTGGAACTTAATAACCAGCTAAGAATCTTGTATCAGTTTAATGAGGACGGTATTATTACTACAGTTTTTCACAGATAAGTTTATTTTTTTCACATGTGAAATACAAAATTATTAACACATAAAATTGCTATTTCTGTACACTTCTTGTTTTTCCTGAATTTTGTGCAAACATACTGAGATTGGTTAGCAACAGAGCTTAGCAGGAGGAGGTGGGTACAAAGAATAGGTACAAATTCAATAGCTTTCCTTGAATGAAAAGGGAAAGGACCAGTTGAAAACTCTGTTGGAGCTTCATGTTCGACTGTGAATCATGAAAATAAATCAAAACCAACATAATGATAGAAATAAGAATAACCGAAGATGGATAAGACAACCGCAAGAAAATATCATAAATTCCTCTATACCATTCAATGGTACAAAAAGATTGTGTAGGCCCCCATTTACACATACAGTTATTTTTGTGCTTATCTGCGCTGGAGGGCGTCTGTTAAATCCATACAAGAAAAAAATAAAAATGGTATAGAGTAGAGAGTAAAATTTAAATGATATGTTGTGCCACTTTTTCCATGTGAGTTTTGTGACTGTGACTCTTATGCCTCAGGTGATAAGTGTCATAACAATGTATATTTATTGATTTGAGGCAGATATGGCCGACTGTTGTAATTTGTGCGACATTTATGTAACACAGGAGTATTGTTTTGGTGTGAATTGTCTAATACATTTATATAAACAGATACAAATGCAATATTGTTCTTATAGTATGAGTCATATTTTCACAAAACATATTTAAAGGGATATGAAACACAAATCTTTTCTTTCATGCTTCAGATAAAGCATTCGATTTTAAGCAACTTTCCAATTTACTTATATTATCTAATTTGCTTGTTTCTTTTAGTATTATTTGTTGAAACCAAACAAAAGCATTGAGAGTCCCATATATGCACTAATTAGTATACACTCCGTTGTGCTCCTTTATCCTTAAGCAAAACATGTACATATAACAAAAAGTCCCCAGTTCCAATATGCCTTATTACTTAAATAATCTTGTCAGAACTTACATAGTATGTCTTGTGCTCCGGATCCTATGTCTCCGTACAAGCTAGGTACACATTCTGCGCCTTGTCGATTTCCCTTTTCACCATTAAGCCACTGAGTACGGTAAACGCTCCACCAGACCTTCTGTCTATCTACTCATTGCAGATGAGGGTATCACGTGAAAACAGTCACATGAAACTTGCTAATCCATTCATTAACACTGTCGCTGCTCACATCAAGTGGAGGGTTCCATAGGCAATTCAAAGAACCACTTTTTATCTCCTAAACCATGGCCATGGCTGCTTACTCAATGGAAACGGCAATACCAGAGAGGAAGACAGGAATCTCCGGGAGTAGCCGCAGCATAGAGCTCAACTGGCACTCTGGCAATATGAATCCAAAGCAAATAAAGATTGTCCGGGAGCTCTATAATAAGTAACACTTTGCTATTATTAGTACTAAAAATAGAAACGGCAAAGAGATACAATAATGGTTAAAGGTCCCTGGATGAGCTAACAGGCAGTTTTTTTGTTGAAAAACATACCTAGGTAGGCTCGGGAACAGCAAAGCACTACTGGGAGCTAGCTGATGATTAGTTGCTCCATATGAATACCTCTTTTTTATTGGCTAATTCAATATTTTAGCTAGCTCTCAGTAGTGCAATACTGCTCATTCAAAAAATATTACCAAACGAATGAAGCAAACTTGATAATGAAAGTAAACTCTGTCTGAATCATGAAAGAAAAAAATGTCCCTTTTAGAAAACATAATGCAATGTCTAATGAAAGAAAAGAATAAAAGAAGAATAAAATATGTAAAAGTTACAGGGTGGGGTAATTATGTGAGATTTTCAGTTTGCTATGCCGGTGGTACATCGGAAAACAGTGACGTTCTATTGCAAGAATAGATATTGCAAACAGAATGATCATGAGAAGAAAAGGAAGCAATAAATAGAATCAATTGCCAGCAGGATGTAATTGTTTGTTTCAAGACCAATTAGACTTAATACTGCCCTAGGTATTTAGGCCATATCTACAATCACATAAATAGATACTCTTCAGCAAGTGTAGCCTATTTGTTTAATCTTAGTGGTGTTCAGAAACAAATAGCCAATGACCTAAAGTGGGTGATTCATCAGGTGCATTGGATTGTCATTATCAGGATTAAAAACAGAATTACATATAACTGGCTGCTATCAAAAAGGTCACTGTGGCCTTTAACTTCTACTATAGTTGCAAAAAACACGTGACATCAGCAAAAAAATAAAATATTACAAACTTTACATAGTACCTTGTAACAAAAACAAAAAGAATCACTGCTGGTATACTGTAGTTATACAGCACTAATAATATTTTGCAACAATAAGAAGCTGGCATGCTGAGAACTTAAAGGGATTGGTTTAGCACCTGGGCAGCGCTCGCTTGCTGCTTGGTGGCTAAATGTAGCCACCAATCAGTAAATTCTACCTAGGGTGCTGAACCAAAAATGGGCCGGTTCCTAAGCTTACATTCCTGCTTTTTCAAACATAGATACCAAGAGAACGAAGAAAAATTGATAATAGGAATACATTAGAAAGTTGCTTAAAATTATAATAAAAAATGGGGTTCATATCCCTTTAATTAAACCACTTTTTATTTAACATTTTTCATGTCATCTAAAAAATATTTTTAACATTTAACAACTGCTGCTCTTTCATATCGATGACAGAAAATATTACGCTCCTTAAAATAAAAGTTTTACTGAATAACTTAAACTGGATTTCATCTGGGGTTTTTTATACCATAAATACAATTTCTAATGTATACTTAAATAATTTGCCCGAGTGAAGAGCTTTAAAGAAGCAATAAGGACTAGTAAGCAATCCATGGTTTTAGCAAGCAAACAATGATCACCGAAACGGATATGTGCTCTGTCTGCCTGTTAAAGAACCTTTAAAGGGGCATAAAACTCAACATATTTATTTTGTGATTTAGACAGAAAATACAATTTTAAACAACTTTCTTATTTACTTCTATTATCAAATGTTCTTTGTTTTCTAGTTTTCCTTTGTTGAAAAGTAGTAAGGTAAGTTCAGGAATGTGCACTTGTCTGCAGTCCTATGGCAGCAGTTTCACAACAATGTTATACATTATCAATAGCACTAGATGATAGCACTATTTCCTGTCATGTAGTGCTGCAGACATATGCACGCTAGCTATCTGGATATCTATTTAACAAATAATATTATGAGAATGATGCAAAGTTGATAATAGAAGTAAATTGGAAACTTTTTTAAAATTGCATTCTGATTCATAAATGTTGGGGTTTCATGTCCCTTTAAATACAATATAATTGCATAATAAACAAATGCATAAGAAAAAGGCAATTACACTCTGAATTACAAATTATATAAATATATATATTTCCCTGCTCCATATCATGTGACAGCCATCAACAAATCAAAGACTCATATACATATCTGTGAACTTTTGCACATGCTCAGTAGGAGCGGGTACCTCAGAAAAGGTGCATAGAAATAGATATAAGTAAATTGGAAAGTTTTTTTTACAATTGCATACTCTATTTAAATAATGAAAGTTTAATTTTTTGTCAATTAAACATTAAAACCTGTAATCACAGACACAATTATCTACTTTTTTTTAGTTCAACTACATTCAGTTAGAGGTGGTGAATGGAAATTGCTTTTTGGACCATCAAAAATCCAAAAAATAGATGATTTTGTTGGTGCTTGGAACTGCATAATTAGACAAGCACATTGTGTTTTATTAGCAACTTGCCTATGGTAATTCATTTTCTATGAAAAATATTTTTTAATAAATATGTGAATGCATTTGACAATAAATACAAGCTTAATGTTTTATTTCTGATATTATAAATATGGTATAGATCATTTTGCATAACCTAACTCTAACTACAGTATTAAACTTGTGCTCAAGCTGATGAACATTTGAGCAGCATACTGCACCACATAATGGGCGAGATTACATATGCGGCATCGCCTGCAAAAGCCGGCGTCGGCTATTTTTAGTCAGATATTGCTATTACATATATGGCGCCGCATATAAAACCTGCGCGTATATTTCACCCGTCGGCCACTATTTTTACTCCCATAAACTAACATAGAACCGGCCTCAAAAGTCGGTATCACATATTGAGCCTAAGGACTTACGCGACAAAAATTGAGAAATTTTACTCAATTTTCACCTCACCACACATAGGCAGGCGCAGCAAGCCTTGCGCTGAATATATAAATAAAGTAACTCCCTGGAAGTCTGAACAAACATCTAATGCATGCGCAGTATCTACCTGTCAACCACCATCCCCCCACTGCAATAACTCAGTAAAATGTATGAAGGATAAAAGAAGAAAAGGCTGCGCTACATTACCATAAAACGTGTGTCCAAGAATATGGTAGAAACTTGGAAGGTAATCCCACAGTGATAATGAGCAGACCGGGAATAACCAGGTTCAGATTGATTGGAGTGCTGTTATACAAAAATCCAAGGCTTTCCTGTCCACGGATATGAAGAGAATAGCATTGAAATACAAGAGAGGGAGACAGCGTACCTCTGATTCAAGGTAGAAGTTTATTGACACAGTAGACACACACTAGTAATCAAACTTACTAGAAGGCAAAGTAAAAACAGCTCAAAGAAATGGTAAGGTAAGAAGACCTCACAGCGTCCATGTAAACATCAAATGGAGCTGGCAACGAGCAGTTCCTGGCTGTAGCAGCGTTTACATCACTGTCAGGAAACGTCACTCAGCGTCTTTCCTCCTTACTCTACGGATCCACAACACGACCAAAAGACCTCAACGCGTTTCGCCGGTGACACCCCAGCTTTTTCAAGAGTAATGGGTCATGGTTACCGAAGCTCCTTAAATACCCAATGGCTTAATTAAAATTGGTACAAAGGATCGTGTTTAAAAGTTCAAAGGTAAATTAACAGTTTGTTAATATTTCAAAAGAGCACCGCAAACAGATTACAAACGATTAAAAAATACAATTGATGAATAAAATGATCACTAGAAATGGTGTTAAAAAATTGTCAAGAAAAAAACATAATATATCCATATAAAATACATTTAGTATATTTAAAAACATTTCATAACTCACACAATAGATATATACAAATAACTATATAAAAATAGTATTTAATATAACTTTAAAGAGACAAAATAGATTGTATAAAAAGCAATTTGATTATAGGAAAGCTTGTACATCAAGATCAATGTTAAGACCCAGGGGAGCCAAGCTTTTCAACTGTGTATCCATTTAGTTTCTTTTCTCCTTAAGTTAAGTAATCTATTAGTGATTCTTGGAGGTACCCATTCTATGATTTGTACACTAAGACCCCTGGTATCGCTACCGTGAACTGCAGAGAAATGGACTGGTACACTATGTTTATCAAACTTAGTTCTGATATTATAAAGATGTTCACTGAACCTTTTGGAAGTTTTCCTTTTTGTATGCCCAATGTAGATATGGTCATATTTACAGGAGAGAAGATATACTGTATATGTAGTTTGGCAATTACACCTATGTTTCATATTAAATGACTCAGATCCATTATGGTTAAAAAATAGATCACCCTTTTTAACATATGGACACATGGGGCAATTAGGTTTATTACATTTAAAAGTTCCTCTCGGGGCTAATAACCAATTTTGTAAGCTACCTTTACATGTTTATTTCCCATCATCAATTTCCCTTAATTTACTGGGTGCTAAATCATTTTTTAAATTTTTATTTTTCTTCAATGTAATAGTTGGTCTATCCCCTATTAAATTACCTAAAATGGGATCAGATTTTAAAATTCCCCAATGTTTGTTTAAAATTTTACTGATTGCAGGGGCCCCTTCATTAAAATTGGTAACGAAATTGATAGGATTCATAGTAGTATTATTAGGATCAACAACACTGTTAAATCTATTAAAAAAATGTTTGTTTTTCTTAGTTAGTAGTTTCTCTCAATCACAATTAGCAGCTTTAATTTTAGCTTTATTTAAAATATCCAAATTGTAACCTTTCCTAATATATTTTCCATCTAATACAGAAGCTTCCTTATCAAAATCTTTTGGATCTGTGCAGTTGCGTTTGATGCAAATATACTGACTTACAGGGATATTATTTTTCCAACTTCTTAAGTGCGCACTACTAGCATGTTTAATTTACATTTATTTAGTTCAACTTCAAGATCCCTGCAGACCAATTTATTAAACATAGAGAGCTGTTCACCTTGCATCTGGTGAGGATAAAAACGTGATTTACCTTTAAAATCTGTGTGTCTTATCTGCAACTCCTCCTCATATGTGGAGAAGTCAAGTATATCATTATCATTTAGACTATCTACTTCAAGGTTAGGCACTTAGGTATTAGAAACATTTTCTGCCTCTAAACTTTTAAGGGTACGGAGTGTTTGAATATCTCTCCCCTTTAAGTAATTGTTAGGATTAGGTTTATCATAACTTTTCGTATCTTTAACAAAATACCTTTTAAGTGTCATCTTTCTGATGTACTTCTGGATGTCCATATAGACCTCAAATTTATTGGGCTTCGATTTTGGGGCAAAGTTCAAACCCTTGCCCAATAATCTGACATCATCATTAGACAGAACTACATCAGAAAGATTCGCAATATCTTTTTTCAGTTGTTCTAATTCAACCTTCTTTTGTTCCCTCCTCTTAATTCTAAGTCCTCCTCTTCCCCCTCGTCTATTTCTAACGCTCTTTTTTGGGGTCTCTCTCTTGTTTCCCAATTTATTGCTTTTTTCATCTCCCCAAGATCCATAAAGATCCTGTGAATCCTCCGGGACGCCCTATCATTTCTGGCATAGGTTCTCTTTGCCACAATTTGTCGAAATATGTGGACTATTTTTTGCAACCCCTGGTAGTTAAAACCAAAGCATTTCTAAAGGATACGGCAGAAACAATTAGAATGTTTGAGGGGCGGACTTGGGGAGATGATTTAAGGTGGGCTACCTTTGATGTGTCTTCATTATACACAGTGATCCCCCATAATAATGGGATAGATGCTATCAAACAGGCATTTTTGGGTTAGATATCCCAAAAATTCATCTAGAGTTTTTATTGGATTCAATCTCATTTATTTTGTCCCATAACTATTTAGAATTTTTGGGGAAATTTTATTTGCAACTAAAAGGGACTGCGATGGGGACTACTTTTGCCCCATCGTATGCAAATCTTTTTATGGATAATTTTGAAAGGAGTTTTATCTGGAATAATAACCCATATAAAAGTAATATGTTGGAATATTTTAAATATATAGATGATGTAATTGTTTTATGGAAAGAGACAGAGGAATCTTTAGCCAAATTTACTGAATATATTAACAGGAACAATTACAATTTACATTTTAGTGGAAGTAGCTCAACTAGGAGTATCCAATTTCAAGATATTATGTTTTATGTGGATGAAAGTAATAACAAAGTATCTGATCGGAATTATAGGAAAACAGTTGACAAAAACAGTTTCGTTGATGCTAGTAGTGCGCACTTAAGAAGTTGGAAAAATAATATCCCTGTCAGTATATTCGCATCAAACACAACTGCACAGATCCAAAAGATTTTGATAAGGAAGCTTCTGTATTAGATGGAAAATGTATTAGGAAAGGTTACAATTTGGATATTTTAAATAAAGCTAAAATTAAAGCTGCTAATTGTGATCGAAACTACTAACTAAGAAAAACAAACATTTTTTTAATAGATTTAACAGTTTTGTTGATCCTAATAATACTACTATGAATCCTATCCATTTCGTCACCAATTTTAAATAAGGGGCCCCTGCAATCAGTAAAATTTTAAACAAACATTGGGGAATTTTGAAATCTGATCCCATATTAGGTAATTTAATAGGGGATAGACCAACTATTACATTGAAGAAAAATAAAAATTTAAAAAATTATTTAGCACCCAGTAAATTAAGGAAAATTGATGATGGGAAATCCACATGTAAAGGTAGCTTACAAAATTGGTTATCAGCCCCGAGAGGAACTTTTAAATGTAATAAACCTAATTGCCCCATGTGTCCATATGTTAAAAAGGGTGATCTATTTTTTAACCATAATGGATCTGAGTCATTTAATATGAAACATAGGTGTAATTGCCAAGCTACATATACAGTATATCTTCTCTCCTGTAAATGTGACCATATCTACATTAGGCGTACAAAAAGGAAAACTTCCAAAAGGTTCAGTGAACATCTTTATAATATCAGAACTAAGTTTGATAAATATAGTGTACCAGTCCATTTCTCTGCAGTTCATGGTAGCGTTACAAGGGGTCTTAGTGTACAAATCATAGATTGAGTACCTCAAAGAATCACTAATAGATTACTTAACTTAAGGAGAAAAGAAACTAAATGGATACACAGCTGAAAAGCTTGGCTTCCCTGGGTCTTAACATTGATCTTGACGTACAAGCTTTCCTATAATCAAATTGCTTTTTATACAATCTATTTTGTCTTTTTAAAGTTATATTAAATACTATTTTTATATATTTATTTGTATATATCTATTGTGTGAGTTATGAAATGTTTTTAAATATACTAAATGTATTTTATATGGATATATTATGTTTTTTTCTTGACAATTTTTTAACACCATTTCTAGTGTTCATTTTATTCATCAATTGTATTTTTTAATCGTTTGTAATCTGTTTGCGGCACTCTTTTGAAATATTAACAAACTGTTCATTTACCTTTGAACTTTTAAACACGATCCTTTGTACAAATTGGAATTAAGCCATTGGGTATTTAAGGAGCTTCGGTAACCACGACCCATTACTCTTGAAAAAGCCGGGGTGTCACCGGCGAAACACGTTGAGGTCTTTTGGTCATGTTGTGGATCCGTAGAGTAAGGAGGAAAGACGCTGAGTGACGTATCCTGACAGTGACGTAAACGCTACTACAGCCGGGAACTTTTTATTTTACTGCTCGTTGCCAGCTCCATTTGATGTTTACACGGACGCTGTGAGGTCTTCTTACCTTACCATTTCTTTGAGCTGTTTTTACTTTGCCTTCTAGCAAGTTTGATTACTAGTGTGTGTCTACTATGTCAATAAACTTCTACCTTGAATCGGAGGTGCACTGTCTCCCTCTCCTGTATTTCAGTAAAATGTATTAACCTCTAAAACCCCCAATGGCGGCGCGTATTGAATGCAAGGTACCCACTTTATATTGGGGTACCTTGCATTCCTATTGGCTGATATTTTCAAATCAGCCAATAGGATGAGAGCTACTAAAATCCTATTGGCTGATTTGATGTTTCTGCGGCCGCCGGTCCTGTTCCGCACCACCTTCGCTCCAGATGAAGTCCCTGTGCTGGATGAAGATAGAGCTGCCTGGAAGAAGACCTTCACCGCCGGACTTCAGGAATAGTGAGTACCTATTTCGGGGTTAGAGTACGTTTTTTTTTTTTTTTGGTGTATTTCTTTTTTTAATGGGCAGCAAAAAAGCTGATTATCATTTTAAGGGCAATGCACATACAAACGCCCCTTTTAGATTTAGATTTTAGATTTTTTAATTTATTTTTTTATTTTGGGGGTTGGGTGTTTTACTTTTAGGGGGTAATTTGTCATTTTTAACGGTAAAAGAGCTGATCGGTTTAGGGCAATGCCCTACAAAAGCCCCTTTCAAGGGCTATTGGTTGGTAGTTTATTCTTAGATTAGGGGATGTTTTTATTTTGGGATGGCTTTTTTATTTTTATAGGGGTATTAGATTAGTTTTACATTTTATTATTTTGGATAATTTCGTTTATTTTTTTAAAAATTTTTTTATATAATATTTTTATTGAGGTGTTAAAGTGAAAACAGAAAGAATAAAAAACATGGTACAGGTAAATAAAGACTTGGTTTCAAAAGCATAGGTTAATCACTATACGATATACATATTAAATTTCACAATGTTCAAACAGTTAATCACCCAAATATACAAATATAAGATAACCTCAGGTTTTCGATTTAAGGAGAGTCCCCTTGAAATATAGTATGCAGTCGTAAACAATGGCTTCCCTCTATGATAAATAGAGGCCTCTCTTGGACCTCCTGTAAAGATTTTAAAACATAATAGGGAACAGTTAGGGGGTGCAAAGGAAATAACTGAATGGGCCACTTTTGGACCCCAAATGCAAGCAACTGGTTTGGGAAATAGTAAACTTTAAGCACATTTAATGACTATGGAAAGCGCTTAATTGAACCCATAAGAAGGAAACAACTATACTAATAACTATTGGTATACAAAACATATGGGCATGGATAATATAAGTAAAATAACAAAATAAGTGTAGGGGTGCATGGGTTAGGGAGATGTCCTAAATATTCCAATCAGAGAACTAATTTGGTTAACGGCATAAGGAGTCATTTGCTATAATGGGTAAGGGATTCTTAAGGATACATATCTGTGGTATAATAGGCAGCAGGTGCTGCTGTTACGGAGGTGTTCAGGAGAAAGACTACAACCTAAACATTAGAGAGCTCACAGTGAGGTTTTCTAATTAGTCCCGTAGCAAGTTATTATATTAGGGGGGCATATGGCTCAGTACCATGGCTAAGCAGAGACGTGGCTTATAATCTATGAGTGCATTGACCCTGCAATTGCCCATCATCACTCCCAAAGAGCATGCATGTTTTGTAGGAGAACTGACTCGCAAGAGCATTGCTGAGGCTGAGTGTAAAATCTTAACTCCCTTTTAAGCGGCTATCCCACAATGACCTAAATTGATATATGCACGAACACATTAATGAACTAACAAGCTTTGTCAGTAAACTTGAAGGAGGTTATGCGGACAGATTTAGGAGGATATTTGTCATATTAAGTGAATATAAGATGTCAAAGTAGGAGTTCCTGTGGGGCAGGTAATCGTAAGCAGGCTGTCTACTGCAGTGTCTATGGCTCCCACCTTTGTAAAAGTAAAATATCTAGCCGATTCCGGATCGACCTCTCATGTCCAAAAGTCCCCGGTATCGTGTATAGTTCAACAGGCATGGACCTCCAGGGTCCCAGTTAGGTAGCACTGAGATCAACAGCAGATCTTGTTGTGTAACAGGCAAGGATATAATTTCCCCAGCTCTTGCCATAGGGCGATCCTGACAAAAAAGCCCTCCAAACACTGTAGACATATTGTAATTCATTGCGGACTTCATGTCTGTATATCGTGACTGCTCTGTGTATGCAGGAGCACTGTACTTCTTCGGTATTAGTACCTCAGCCGATCTCCTCCAAGACAGACTCCCCTCTGTAGACAGTTCCCAAAATATTGGGAATGAGCCAGTCCTCTCCACTTTTGTTTGGCCGGTCGATGGCGAAGGTGCATAGGAGACCGGTGATTGCAGGGGGTAAACAGAAAGATCCGTAGGTCCCGCTGTAACAACAGGAGTGCTCAGGGAGACTTTGCAGTTGCTCTGAATCAGCTGGAGCGGTCCGGATTTCCACGCTGTACTAGGTGGGCTCGGGGAACGTTGAGGCATATGTCGCTCCGGCTCCGAGATCTCCCCAGCTGGTTCTGCAGCCCTTTCTACAATGCCTGAGGCTGTTGATTCCTCCCGGGGCATAAGTCCTCCTGACTCCAAGATCTGGCATAGCTGCCTCTCCAGGTCCTCAAAATGGTGCCGTATCAGATTCTGCATCTCCTGATCCCATCTATCCACCGCTGCCATAGCCATCTGGGTAGTAATCATCAGTGTTCCCTTTTCTGCTATAGAAACTTGTACGGTTCTTGCAATTGCAAAGATTGTTATCCAAATACTGGATATCGTAACCCCGGAGTACAGGGGGGGGGGGTCAATGTGCGGCAGCCCCAGACCCACACTTCACAATCCACACAGGGTTCGTGTTTCTTATTTAGTACTGCGTAGCTGTATAATGGCTTCTAGGCCTGTGTGAAAGTCTGCAGCGTGGCTGACTCAAAGAGCATAGGCAAAACACAGTCCTATCTTCCGCTCTTAGAGTCTAACAAACCACAAGAACTTAATCCTGTTTGTGAGTTTAGGATAGCATCAGTTTGCTGTAGGTAATTTGCCATAAATTTATAAAAACTCACATTTCGTTTATTTTTTTTCTGTAATTTTAGATTTTTTTATTTTTTGTAATAGATTTTTTTATTTTAATTTAGTCTTATTTTTTTATGTAATGTTAGGATTTTTTATTTTAATTTTAAGTTAGGATTTTTTTATTTTGGTACTTTTTAAATATTTTATTAGTAAGCTAGTCTTTTTTTATTTTATGTAATTGGGGTTAATTTAGAGGTTGTTAGGGCGCTTAGTGATTAGAATAATTCTTTGCTTTGTGAGGGGATGGCGGTTTAGGGGTTATTTAGGTAGATTGCATTGTGGGGTTTGGCGGTTTAGGGGTTAATACTTTAATTAGGTTATTTGCGTTGTGGGTGAATGTCGGATTAAGGGTTAATCACTTTATTAGGTAGATTGCAATGTGGGTGTTGGCAGTTTAGTGGTTAATAACTGTATTAGGTCAATTGCAATGTGGGGGTTTGGTGGCTTTGTTGTTAATAATAATAATAATAATAATAGTTGCGCTGAAGCCTACGCCATTTATGTAATCTCGCACAATATGTTAACATTTTATAAATAAAGATTATTTATAAAAGAAAAAAAATAGCTTTTATAGGCCTTTACATCTGCAGCAAGGAATAAAGGGGGGTAGTTATCAAGCCGTCAACCTCAAATATGCTGGAATTCCGCAGCGTATTTGTGGCGAGGCTGATTCGCCTTAGGTATCAAAGGCTAGAGACCGGCAAAAGTAGAATTTTGTGATGTAAGCTTCGATCCGCCGGACTCAGTCCGACACAGATCGATTCTTACGTCACTCCAGATGTTACGCACACAAGTGCGGCACAATCTGACTACTTTTGCTAGTTATCAAAAAACTAGCAGGTACGCTCGGCACTTTTCCGGCCCTGGAGGCGGCGGATCCCATAGGAATCAATGTGAGTCTGACCATATTGAAAGTTCATGTTCGCTGCTGCCAGATATCCCATTGATTTCTATGGGAGATGTCTGCACCTAACACCCTAACATGTACCCCGAGTCTAAACACCCCTAATCTGTCCCCCCTACACCGCCGCAACTAAATAAAGTTATTACCCCCTAAACCGCCGCTCCCGGAGCCCACCGCAAGCTATAATAAATATGTTAACCCCTAAACCGCCACTCCCGGTCCCCGCCGCAACTATAATATATGTATTAACCCCTAAACCGCCGCTCCCGGAGCCCACCACAAGCTACATTATACCTGTTAACCCCTAAACCGCCACTCCCGGTCCCCGCCGCAACTATAATATATGTATTAACCCCTAAACCGCCGCACCCGGAGCCCACCACAAGCTACATTATACCTATTAACCCCTATCCTGCCCCCCCTATACCGCTGCCCTCTATAATAAAGTTATTAACCCCAATCCTGCTGATCCCGCACCTCGCCGCAACTAAATAAATAGTTTAACCCCTAAACCGCTGCTCCAGGACCCCGCCGCAACCTATATTAAACTTATTAACCCCTAATCTGCCCCCCTACACCTATAATACATTTATTAACCCCTATCCTGCTCCCCCTACACCGCCGCCACTGTAATAAAATTATTAACCCCTAAACCTAAGTCTAACACTAACCCTAAAACCCCCCTAACTTAAATAATAATTAAATAAATCTAAATAATATTTCTCTTATTAACTAAGTTAATCCTATTTAAAACGAAATACTTACCTTTAAAATAAACCTTAATATAGCTACAATATAAATAATAATTATATTGTAGCTATCTTAGGATTTATTTTTATTTTACAGGTAACTTTCAATTTATTTTAACTAGGTACAATAGTTATTAAATAGTTAACTATTTAATAACTTACCTAGCTAAAATAAAGAGAAATTTACCTGTAAAATAAAAACTAACCTAAGTTACAATTACACCTAACACTACACTATCATTAAATAAATTAATCCTATTTAAAAATAAATACTTACCTATGAAATAAACCATAAGATAGCTACAATGTAATTGATAATTACATTGCAGCTATTTTAGGATTTATATTTATTTTACAGGTAACTTGGTATTTATTTTAGATAGTTAGAATAGTTATTAAATAGTTATTAACTATTTAATAACTACCTAGCTAAAAGAAATACAAAATTACCTGTAAAATAAATCCTAACCTAAGTTACAATTAAACACTACACTATCATTAAATTAATTAAATAAATTAACTACACAGAACTACAATTAAATACAATTACATAAACTAACTAAAGTACAAAAAATAAAAAAGCTAAGTTACAAAAAATAAAAAAAATAAGTTACAAACATTTAAAAAATATTACAACAATTTTAAGCTAATTACACCTATTCTATGCCCCCTAATAAAATAATAAAGCCCCCCAAAATAAAAAAATTCCCTACCCTATTCTAAATTAAAAAAGTTCAAAGCTCTTTTACCTTACCAGCCCTTAAAAGAGCCTTTTGCGGGGCATGCCCCAGAGAAAACTGCTCTTTTGCCTGTAAAAGAAAAATACAACCCCCCCAACATTAAAACCCACCACCCACACACCCCTAACCTAACCCAAACCCCCCTTAAATAAACCTAACACTACCCCCTGAAGATCATCCTACCTTGAGTTGTCTTCAGCCAGCTGACCATCGATGCAACCGAAGAGGAGTTCCGGAGCGGCAGAAGTGATCCTCCAAAAGGCGCTGAAGAAGTCTTCCATCCCATGAAGTGATCCTCCAAGCGGCGCTGAAGAAGTCTTCCATCCGGGTGATGTCATCTTCCAAGCGGCGCTGAAGAAGTCTTCCATCCGGGAGATGTCATCTTCCAAGCGGGGTCTTCAATCTTCTTTCTTCAGGATCCATCTTCATTCCGCCGACGCGGAACATCCTTCTTTCCCGACGGACTACCGACGAATGAAGGCTCCTTTAAGGGACGTCATCCAAGATGGCGTCCCTTCAATTCCGATTGGCTGATATCTATCAGCCAATTGGAATTAAGGTAGGAAAAATCTGATTGGCTGATGGAAGCTAAATACTTACCTGTAAAATAAACCCAAATATAGCTACAATATAAATTATAATTATATTGTAGCTATTTTAGGATTAATATTTATTTTACAGGTAACTTTGTAATTATTTTAACCAGGTACAATAGCTATTAAATAGTTAATAACTATTTAATAGCTACCTAGTTAAAATAATTACAAAATTACCTGTAAAATAAATCCTAACCTAAGTTACAATTAAACCTAACACTACACTATCAATAAATTAATTAAATAAAATACCTACAATTATCTACAATTAAACCTAACACTACACTATCAATAAATTAATTAAATAAAATACCTATAATGAAATACAATTAAATAAACTAACTAAAGTAGGGCCCTTTGCGGGCATGCCCCAAAGAATTTAGATCTTTTGCCTGTAAAAAAAACATACAATACCCCCCCCAACATTACAACCCACCACCCACATAACCCTAATCTAACCCAAACCCCCCTTAAATAAACCTGTTGGCTGTTCCGATTAGCCAATAGAATTCGAGCTCAATCTGATTGGCTGATCGGATCAGCCAATCGGATTGAACTTGATTCTGATTGGCTGATTCCATCAGCCAATCAGAATTTTCCTACCTTAATTCCGATTGGCTGATAGAATCCTATCAGCCAATCGGAATTCGAGGGACGCCATCTTGGATGACGTCCCTTAAAGGAACCGTCATTCATCGGGAAGTCGTCTGTGAAGATGGATGTTCCGCGTCGGCGGGATGAACATGGTTCCAGAAGAAAGAAGATTGAAGATGCCGCTTGATAGAAGACTTCAGCCGGATCATGGACCTCTTCAGCTCCCGCTT
Organism: Bombina bombina; assembly: GCF_027579735.1. Taxonomy (NCBI): domain Eukaryota; kingdom Metazoa; phylum Chordata; class Amphibia; order Anura; family Bombinatoridae; genus Bombina; species Bombina bombina. The sequence goes on along the minus strand of NC_069503.1, from coordinate 283,178,847 downwards.
GGATGAAGACTTCAGTCGGATCATGGACATCTTCAGCCCCCCGCTTGGGCTTGGATCAAGACATCGGAGGAGCTCTTCTGGATCGATCGGTGAACCCGGCGTGGTGAAGTTAAGGTAGGAAGATCTTCAGGGGCTTAGTGTTAGGTTTATTTAAGGGGGGTTTGGGTTAGATTAGGGGTATGTGGGTGGTGGGTTGTAATGTTGGGGGGGGTATTGTATGTTTTTTTTTACAGGCAAAAGAGCTGAATTCTTTGGGGCATGCCCTGCAAAGGGCGCTTTTCAGGGCTGGTAAGGTAAAAGAGCTTTGAACTTTTTAAATTTAAAATAGGGTAGGGCATTTTTTTTATTTTGGGGGGCTTTGTTATTTTATTACGGGGCTTAGAGTAGGTGTAATTAGTTTAAAATTGTTGTAATATTTTTCTAATGTTTGTAAATATTTTTTTATTTTTTGTAACTTAGTTCTTTTTTATTTTTTGTACTTTAGTTAGTTTATTTCATTGTATTTATTTGTAGGTATTGTATTTAATTAATTTGATAGTGTAGTGTTAGGTTTAATTGTAGATAATTGTAGGTATTGTATTTAATTAATTTATTGATAGTGTAGTGTTAGGTTTAATTGTAACTTAGGTTAGGATTTATTTTACAGGTAATTTTGTAATTATTTTAACTAGGTAACTATTAAATAGTTATTAACTATTTAATAGCTATTGTACCTGGTTAATATAATTACAAAGTTGCCTGTAAAATAAATATAAATCCTAAAATAGCTACAATATCATTATAATTTATATTGTAGCTATATTAGGGTTTATTTTACAGGTAAGTATTTAGCTTTAAATAGGAATAATTTATTTAATAATAGTTAATTTATTTCGTTAGATTTAAATTATATTTAAGTTAGGGGGGGTGTTAGGGTTAGAGTTAGACTTAGCTTTAGGGGTTAATACATTTATTATAGTAGCGGTGAGATCCGGTCAGCAGATTAGGGGTTAATTATTGTAGGTAGGTGGAGGCGACGTTGTGGGGGGCAGATTAGGGGTTAATAAATATAATATAGGGGTCGGTGATGTTAGGGGCAGCAGATTAGGGGTACATAGGGATAACGTATCTGGCGGCGGTGTACGGAGCGGCAGATTAGGGGTTAATAATAATATGCAGGGGTCAGCGATAGCGGGGGCGGCAGATTAGGGGTTAATAAGTATAAGGTTAGGGGTGTTTAGACTCGGGGTTCATGTTAGGGTGTTAGGTGCAGACTTAGGAAGTGTTTCCCCATAGGAAACAATGTAGCTGCGTTAGGAGCTGAACGCTGCTTTTTTGCAGGTGTTAGGTTTTTTTTCAGCTCAAACAGCCCCATTGTTTCCTATGGGGGAATCGTGCACGAGCACGTTTTTGAAGCTGGCCGCGTCCGTAAGCAACACTGGTATCTAGAGTTGCAGTGGCGGTAAATATGCTCTACGCTCCCTTTTTGGAGCCTAACGCAGCAATTCTGTGAACTCTAAATACCAGCAGTATTTAAAAGGTGCGGGAGGAAAAAAGCCAGCGTAGCTAACGCACCACTTTGGCCGCAGAACTCTAAATCTAGCCGTTAGGGTTTATTTTTCAGGTAAGTATTTAGTTTTAAATAGGATTAATTTATTTAATGATAGTGTAGTGTTAGGTGTAATTGTAACTTAGGTTAGTTTTTATTTTACAGGTAAATTTCTCTTTATTTTAGCTAGGTAAGCTATTAAATAGTTAATAACTATTTAATAGCTATTGTACCTAGTTAAAATAAATTGAAAGTAACCTGTAAAATAAAAATAAATCCTAAAATAGCTACAATATAATTATTATTTATATTGTAGCTGTATTAGGGTTTATTTTAAAGGTAAGTATTTAGTTTTAAATAGGATTAACTTAGTTAATAAGAGAAATATTATTTAGATTTATTTAATTATTATTTAAGTTAGGGGGTTTTTAGGGTTAGTTTTAGACTTAGGTTTAGGGGTGAATAATTTTATTACAGTGGCGGCGGTGTAGGGGGGCAGGATAGGGGTTAATATATGTATTATAGGTGTAGGGGGCAGATTAGGGGTTAATAAATTTAATATAGGTTGCGGCGGGGTCCGGGAGCGTCGGTTTAGGGGTTAAACTATTTATTTAGTTGCGGCGAGGTGCGGGATCAGCAGGATAGGGGTTAATAACTTTATTATAGAGGGCGGCGGTATGGGGGGGCAGGATAGGGGTTACTAGGTATAATGTAGGTTGCGGCGGTGTCCGGGAGCGGCGATTTAGGGGTTAATACATTTATAAGAGTTGCGGCGGGGTCTAGGAGCGGCGGTTTAGGGGTTACTAACTTTCATCAAATTTACTTTGTCCTCGTATCATTTGCTGAAGAGAATGACTATGGTCTAGTCAAAGTGGAGTGTTATTTTGCACAAGATTTCTACCGTAAATTGCACTCGTGAAACTGCTATCATGGATGTATTGCAAGTATCTCTGTAGTCTTATTACAAGCTAAAAGTAGGGGTTACTTTGTCATTTTTGTATGTAAAATAGCTGTTTAACTTTGGGCAATGCCCTACAAAAGGCCCTTTTAAAGGGACATGGAACCCACATTTTTTCTGTCATGATTAAGAAATAGCATGCAATTTTAAACAACTTTCTAATTTACTTCTATTATCTAATTTGCTTAATTCTTTTGATATCCTTAGCTGAAAAGCATATCTAGATAGGCTTAGTAGCTGCTGATTGGTGGCTGGACAGAGAGGCTTCGTGTGATTGGCTCATCCATGTGCATTGCTATTTTTTCAGCAAATATATCTAAAGAATTAAGCAAATTAGATCATAGAGGTACATTTAAATGTTGTTTAAAACTGGATTCTCTATCTGAATCAAGAAAAATAAATGTGATTTAATGTCCCTTTAAGGGCTATTGGCAGTCCATTGTTAGATAAGGGGGTGTGTTAGATAAGGGGGTGCTTTTAATTTTGTGTTGATTTGTTTTCATTGGGGTATTAGATTTAATTTTTAGTATTTTGGATAATTTTGTTTATTATTTTCTGTAATCTTAGATTTTTTTATTTTTCGTAATTTTAGTGTTTTTTTGTATTGTTAGTTTTTTTTCGTAGTGTCAGGATTTTTTAATTTTCTAACTTAGTTTTTTTTTTTCCTTTAGTTTTTTTTTTTAATTTTAATAGTCAGGTTTATTTATAGATTAAAAAAAAAATAGTTTATTTATAGTTTAAAAAAAAAAGTTTTTTTTTTATTTCACAGGTAAGTTTTTATTTATTTTAAATTAATTTACGGCTAGATTTAGAGTTCTGCGGCCAAAGGGGTGCGTTAGCTGCGCATGCTTTTTTCCCCCCGCACCTTTTAAATACTGCTGGTATTTAGAGTTCACAGAAGGGCTGCGTTAGGCTCCAAAAAGGGAGCGTAGAGCATATTTAACGCCACTGCAACTCTAAATACCAGTGTTGCTTACGGACGCGGCCAGCTTCAAAAACGTGCTCGTGCACGATTCCCCCATAGAAAACAACGGGGCAGTTTGCGCTGAAAAAAAACCTAACACCTGCAAAAAAGCAGCGTTCAGCTCCTAACGCAGCCTAACGAACCCCGAGTCTAAACACCCCTAACCTTACACTTATTAACCCCTAATCTGCCGCCCCCGCTATCGCTGACCACTGCATATTATTATTAACCCCTAATCTGCCGCTCCGTACACCGCGGCCACCTACGTTATCCCTATGTACCCCTAATCTGCTGCCCCTAACACCGCCGACCCCTATATTATATTTATTAAACCCTAATATGCCGCCCCCAACTTCGCCTCCACCTACCTACAATAATTAACCCCTAATCTGCCAACCGGAGCTCACCGCTACTATAATAAATGTATTAACCCCTAATCCGCCTCACTCCCGCCTCAATAACCCTATAATAAATAGTATTAACCCCTAATCTGCTCTCCCTAACATCGCCGACACCTAACTTCAAGTATTAACCCCTAATCTGCCGACCGGAGCTCACCGCTACTCTAATAAATGTTTTAACCCCTAAAGCTAATTCTAACCCTAACCCTAACACCCCCCTAAGTTAACTATAATTTTTATCTAACTAAATAAATTAACTCTTATTAAATAAATTATTCCTATTTAAATCTAAATACTTACTTGTAAAATAAACCCTAATATAGCTACAATATAAATTATAATTATATTGTAGCTATTTTAGGATTAATATTTATTTTACAGGCAACTTTGTAATTATTTTAACCAGGTACAATAGCTATTAAATAGTTAATAACTATTTAATAGTTACCTAGTTAAAATAATTACAAAATTACCTGTAAAATAAATCCTAACCTAAGTTACAATTAAACCTAACACTACACTATCAATAAATTAATTAAATAAAATACCTACAATTATCTACAATTAAACCTAACACTACACTATCAATAAATTAATTAAATACAATACCTACAAATAAATACAATGAAATAAACTAACTAAAGTACAAAAAATAAAAAAGAACTAAGTTACAAAAAATAAAAAATATTTACAAACATTAGAAAAATATTACAACAATTTTAAACTAATTACACCTACTCTAAGCCTCCTAATAAAATAACAAAGCCCCCCAAAATAAAAAAATGCCCTACCCTATTCTAAAATTAAAATAGAAAAGCTCTTTTACCTTACTAGCCCTGAAAAGGGCCCTTTGCGGGGCATGCCCCAAATAATTCAGCTCTTTTGCCTGTAAAAAAAAACCATACAATACCCCCCCCAACATTACAACCCACCACCCACATACCCCTAATCTAACCCAAACCCCCCTTAAATAAACCTAACACTAAGCCCCTGAAGATCTCCCTACCTTGTCTTCACCTCACCGGGTTCAGCGATCGGTCCAGAAGAGGGTCCAAAGTCTTGATCCAAGCAGCGGCTGAAGAACTCCATCATCGGGCTGAAGTCGGAAGTCCATCATTGGGATGAAGTCTTCTATCAAGTGGCATCTTCAATCTTCTTTCTTCCGGAGCGGCCAATCAGAATTAAGGTAGGAATATTCTGATTGGCTGATGGAATCAGCCAATTAGATTCAAGTTCAATCCGATTGGCTGATCCAATCAGCCAATCAGATTGAGCTCACATTCTATTGGCTGTTCCGATCAGCCAATAGAATGCGAACTCAATCTGATTGGCTGATTGGATCAGCCAATCGGATTGAACTTGAATCTGATTGGCTGATTCCATCAGCCAATCAGAATATTCCTACCTTAATTCCGATTGGCTGATAGAATCCTATCAGCCAATCGGAATTCGAGGGACGCCATCTTGGATGACGTCATTTAAAGGAACCGTCATTCGGCGAGTAGGCGTCGGTTGAAGAGGATGGATCCGCGTCGGCTGGGAAGAAGATGGTTCCGCTCCGGAAGAAAGAAGATTGAAGATGCCGCTTGATAGAAGACTTCATCCCGATGATGGACTTCCGACTTCAGCCCGATGATGGAGTTCTTCAGCCGCCACTTGGATCAAGACTTCGGACCCTCTTCTGGACCGATCGCTGAACCCGGTGAGGTGAAGACAAGGTAGGGAGATCTTCAGGGGCTTAGTGTTAGGTTTATTTAAGGCGGGTTTGGGTTAGATTAGGGGTATGTGGGTGGTGAGTTGTAATGTTGGGGGGGTATTGTATGTTTTTTTGTTTACAGGCAAAAGAGCTGAATTATTTGTGGCATGCCCCGCAAAGGGCCCTTTTCAGGGCTGGTAAGGTAAAAGAGCTTTGAACTTTTTTAATTTAGAATAGGGTAGGGCATTTTTTTATTTTGGGGGGCTTTGTTATTTTATTACGGGGCTTAGAGTAGGTGTAATTAGTTTAAAATTGTTGTAATATTTTTCTAATGTTTGTAAATATTTTTTTATTTTTTGTAACTTAGTTCTTTTTTATTTTTTGTACTTTAGTTAGTTTATTTCATTGTATTTATTTGTAGGTATTGTATTTAATTAATTTGATAGTGTAGTGTTAGGTTTAATTGTAGATAATTGTAGGTATTGTATTTAATTAATTTATTGATAGTGTAGTGTTAGGTTTAATTGTAACTTAGGTTAGGATTTATTTTACAGGTAATTTTGTAATTATTTTATTTAGGTAACTATTAAATAGTTATTAACTATTTAATAGCTATTGTACCTGGTTAAAATAATTACAAAGTTGCCTGTAAAATAAATATTAATCCTAAAATAGCTACAATATAATTATAATTTATATTGTAGCTATATTAGGGTTTATTTTACAGGTAAGTATTTAGCTTTAAATAGGAATAATTTATTTAATAAGAGTTAATTTATTTAGTTAGATTTAAATTATATTTAAGTTAGGGGGGTGTTAGGGTTAGATTTAGCTTTAGGGGTTAATACATTTATTATAGTAGCAGTGAGATCCGGTCGGCAGATTAGGGGTTAATTATTGTAGGTAGGTGGAGGCGACGTTGTGGGGGGCAGATTAGGGGTAAATAAATATAATATAGGGGTCGGCGGTGTTAGGGGCAGCAGATTAGGGGTACATAGGTATAATGTAGGTGGCGGCGGTGTACGGAGCGGCAGATTAGGGGTTAATAATAATATGCAGGTGTCAGCAATAGCGGGGGCGGCAGATTAGGGGTTAATAAATATAACATAGTGGTCAGCGATGTTAGGGGCAGCAGATTAGGGGTACATAGGGATAACGTAGCTGGCGGCGGTGTACGGAGCGGCAGATTAGGGGTTAAAAAATTTTAATAGAGTGGCGGCGATGTGGGGGGACCTCAGTTTAGGGGTACATAGGTAGTTTATGGGTGTTAGTGTACTTTAGAGTACAGTAGTTAAGAGCTTTATAAACCGGCATTAGCCCAGAAAGCTCTTAACTACTGACTTTTTTCTGCGGCTGGAGTTTTGTCGTTAGATTTCTAACGCTCACTTCAGCCACGACTCTAAATACCGGCGTTAGAAAGATCCCATTGAAAAGATAGGATACGCAATTGACGTAAGGGGATCTGCGGTATGGAAAAGTCGCGGCTGCAAAGTAAGCGTTAGACCCTTTCCTGACTGACTCCAAATACCAGCTGGCGGTAAAAACCAGCATTAGAAGCCTCTAACGCTGGTTTTGACGGCTACCGCCCAACTCTAAATCTAGGCCGTAGTGTGTCGCGATGTGGGCGGCCGGTGGTTTAGGGGCTAATGGGTTTAGTTTAGAAGTTGCGATGTGGGGGGCTGGCTGTTTAGGGATTAATAGCTTTATTTTTTTTTTATTTTTTTTTAATAACTGTTTATTGATTTTTGAACAAGAGTTATACAGAGCTTTGACAAAAAGCAGTTATCAGTAATCAATAAAACAAACATAAAGTCAACAAATAATAGTTTTTCGTCTTTAGACACATCAATCAATATGGTTACAAAAGTGTTATAAGTAACGGCACAACAACATTACAGAAAGAAAAATTCATAGGCATAAACATAAAGCTGTCACAAAACCAGTGGGACTGCAGATGGCGGGGTAGGTGTGGAATTAGATGGCCTCTTAAATTTATCTCTTATGTAAGATTCCCATAGAAGTTTAATTTCAAGGTACACATCTAGACGTCTAGTTTTCATATAGTGAAACTCTTCCAAGTTTAACACATTTTGGCATTGAGCAATCCATTGCGCTGGGGAAGGAGTTGTGGGCATTTTCCAATACTTGACTATCAATGTTTTAGCACTATTAATTAGGATGTGTAGCAATTTAGTTTGGAAAGTGGTATATTTTTTAGGGGTAAGGTGAAATAGCCATAAAAGGGGATACAACACAAGAAGGTTTTTCTGTAATTTGTAATGGCAGTGCTATGGAAAGCGCGGTAGCACTAAATTTTTAGTGTTATTTAGTAACCGGGTTTAGTGCACAACTTGTAATCTTGGTGCTTGTGAATTAGTCATACACTTGAGCTGGGACATTATGGGTGTACAGTACATGTGTGTATGATATGTAATTTAAATGCATTATAGAGTAAAATTGTTAATTATACATTTTTTATAACTTAAATTATTGTAGAAACATGTTTTTTTTGTTGTTTTTTTATAAATGGTAGGGGATATTAATATCTTGCATAAACAATGGCCAAGGCTTTTCATGGTCATGATAGTGCGTTTTGAACTTTTTCTGTAAAACGTGTTTTGTTAAAAGTAGCAATTTTTAACCACTTAAACTTGTTAGATCATTTTCACATGCAGATTATTGAGGGCATATTTGGTTTGAATTTTCATTAAAGGGACATGATACTCAAATGTTGACACATTTGAAAGTAATGCAGCACAGCTTTAAAAAAGCTGACTAGAAAATATCACCTGAACATCTCTATGTAAAAGAGGAAGATGTTTACCTCAAAATATTCACAGAACTTGCAAGGGAGTTTGTATCTGGCATGTGCAGGCACAGTCATGTTATTTTCCTATTTAGCTTAAGGAAGTTTTCTGTGAAATCTAATGACATTTAAGTAAAATCTCATGAGATCACAGCAAAGAAATGCATGACTATCACTATTGATGCTGATTAACTATTGTTTTTTTTTCTCCAACCTACAGCTTTACAGCAACTGTAAAACTGCTCACATAGCACTCTGGTGAGCTAAATAAATTTTGAGGTAATATATCTTACCTTTTTACATGGAGATGATCAGGTGATAGTTTCATGCCAGCTTTTTACAGTTATGCTGCATCACTTTCAAGTGATTTGGCATATGAGTATTATGTTCATTTAAGAGACAAACCACAGACAACTATGCTACAAGCAAAAAAAAAAAAAAGAGATTCAAGAGTATCCAGTTATAAAGGAATCAAAGTGACTTTATTAAGGATAAAATCCAAAACTATACCAGCACGGTAACAGAGAGACAGCTGGCCCTACTAGTTTCGGCGGTGTGCCGTAATCTAAGACCTGCTGTGTATTTACAAGTGGGTGTTTAAAAGTAACTCTCTACACAATCATTGGCTACAGAGGGGTTAGAAATACCACTCCCCTTTAACCCTTGATCTGGTTGGAAACAAATGGAGGAAAATGTTAACATAAATGTAAACAAATATAGTGTGATACATAATTTGAAGTACATTAATAAGAGTCAAATTTCAATTGTAAGGGGGAAAGAAGGAAAATTATGACATTAATAATCTGTAACTGGAACTGCATGTCATATTAAAGAATAACAATGTTTTTGTTACCAACAATGGATTGAATATATACACATATGTGCAATAGTATAAATAAATCAATCAATAACAAGCAAAGTAAACAAGCTGGAAATTAGAAATTAGAAAAATGCAATTTGTGAGCATACAAAAACCATTCAGAAAAAGCCAGAACACATAATGGCATATATAACTATAGAGCCTGGTTATACTAGAAAACCGATGTAAAAGATGTAATCTGATGAGGAAAATTTCTCAAAAGTAGTGGTACATAATGGGGTACTGAGATAAACCATTGAAAATATATAAACATAAGGCAGTCAAAATTAAGACTTCTCAAATATGAATATGTATATCTATGTACCCTCATATTTACCAAAACAGGAACAATCAGAATACAATACATAAACAGTATAATTTATTTATTATTCAATCAAATCTAATAAAATAAAAAGCCCTAATAGTGGGAATATGAACACATGATATTGAACCTAAAACAACATAATATGATGTTGATTATAAAAAGGTTTTTATTATTAGGAATGTGGTTTCTCCAAAGAATGTGAATGGCTGAAAATATACTGAATGTTGTTTACCAGTGTAAAAGTTAACTATACGGTAAGGGACAATGCTAAATTATATGTTATATATTATATTCAGCACCAGTGATTAATCAGATCAAATTCCGAGTTGAAGCCATTAGGGACCTGAGTGCGTAGTCTGAAAATCCAGAATGCTTCCTGGCGTCCAAAAGGGGGAGGGAAGGATGGGGTCCAGAAACATCGGTATACCCTGAGGGAGACCAAACGTCTAACTTAGGTAGTGTTATAAATTTATCGTCACATTCACTTAATCAAGTTGAAATCAAAGTGTTGAATTATGGCTTGGGATTTTGCCCTGACAATAGCTTTAATCTATTTAACACCATAGTGGATGTGAATAAATTTATAAGGAAGCTTACCTTACAAAAGTATTTCAACAATCCTGAATCCATACATCCTAATACTGAAATTGAACAAGCAACCAACAGAGCTCCCTCTAGAAGGTCTGCTTTGCCCATGTCTAATATAAATAACTTTCAAGATGTTTGTGATTTAACAACTCTTGAGAGTCTACAAGCAGAATCTGCAACTACAGAAACAACAACAAATGTTTTTCCTAAATTCAAACCCCAGTCTAAATTCTACCCTATTCACAGTAGAGGTAAAAATCTGGAACTTTATCACAAGAGAGTGGTGGAGGATCTAACCTCTCTCCACTATTCTAGAAAAACCAGTAAACACAACTTGTCTTTACGCGAAAAAGAAGCACTAGCTGCTCTTAAAAACAACAATTCCCTTGTCATTAGGAACTCTGACAAGGGTGGAAGTGTTGTACTCCTTGACAAGGACACATATGTCCATGAAGCCATGAGACAATTGAGAGATCCTGATACATATTCAGTTCTCTCATGTGATCCCACTAAAAGATTCCAGAGAGAATTATCACAATTGTTGGATGATGGAAGATTTTTGGACCTCATGGATGACGATACTGTTCAATATCTATATGTTGAGAACCCAGTGGTCCCGATCTTCCATCATTTGCCAAAAGTTCACAAGAGTCTTGAGGAGGTTAAGGGACGTCCGATCGTTTCTGGCATTGGCTCCCTTCTTGAGCCATTGTCAGAATGGTTGGACGCCATCCTGCAACCCATTGTACATTCCTTACACAGTTACATCAGGGATACTACGCATATTTTACAAATACTCGATGGTTTTGTCTGGACACCATTGGATAGTTGGTTCACCATTGATGTGGTGTCATTATATTCCACTATCCCCCATGAAATGGGCATCATTGCCATTAAACACTTTTTGGAATCTTTTTACTCCATGGATAACCCTGCGGCTAACTTTATCATCAGAGTGACCTCTTTTTTGTTAAAACATAATTATTTTATGTTTGAGGGGGTATTCTATCTGCAGAGACAAGGTACTGCCATGGGGGCAAAATTTGCCCCATCATATGCTAACATATTTATGGGATGGCTAGAGATCAACTTTGTCTATGCAGATAGAAACCCCTTCATTCATCATATACGATTGTATAAACGTTTTATTGATGATTTGATTATTATTTGGTCCTCTGATGGTAAATCGGCTGAGGATTTTACAGAATTCCTGAACACAAGTGACAATGGAGTGAAATTCACCCATGAATGGCATAAATCAGAAATCCATTTATTGGATGTTAACCTTAGAGGAGATACTGACACTGGCACCATTATATCCAATTTGTACAGAAAACCTATTGCAGGAAATACCCTTTTACATCACAAAAGCGCCCACCCTAAACATGTTTTTAAGGGTATCACAAAAGGACAGCTACTTAGGGCTAAAAGGATCTGCAATAGGGAATCTGATTATAAAAAGGAGAGCCAAGAGATAAAAAACAGGTTGCTTGAAAGAGGGTACAACCAATCTTTGGTTGATAATGCCTTGGATGAAGTAACCAAAATGAAAAGAGGTGATGTCCTTCAGAAAAACAAACTTACAAAGTCTGATCACAAAACCAAGAATTGTACACTCTTCATCACCAAGTATTCAACGGAATTCTACGAGATTTGTGGAATTCTCAAGAAATACTTCCCCATGTTATATGGGGATAAACAATTAAAACCGGTAGTGGAGAGAGGTTTCAAATGTGTTTATTCCAGAAATGTCACATTAGGAAATATCCTATCTCCAAGTCAAATAACACAGAATACCAGGCCCACTACTTGGCTCTCTGTAAATGGGACATACAAGTGTGGAGTTTCAAGATGCAAGGCCTGTGATTTTATCACAGAAGGTAGAAACTTCTACTCTTGTGTTACCAACTACACATATGAAACAAAGGGTTGCATAAAATGCTCAACTAACTATGTAGTTTATGTCATTGAATGTGTCTGTCATAAACTACAGTATGTGGGCATGACGTCTCGAGACATCCGTACTAGAGTACGGGAACATTTGGGCTATATCAGGAACGAAAAGACATGTTCAGAATTAGCCAGACATTTCATTGAAATTCATCATGGTGATGTCAGATCTTTCAAGTGGCGAGCAATTGAGGCCATTAGGAGACCATCAAGAGGTGGGGATAAAGATGCTATTTTAGCACGCCAGGAAGCATTCTGGATTTTCAGACTACGCACTCAGGTCCCTAATGGCTTCAACTCAGAATTTGATCTGATTAATCACTGGTGCTGAATATAATATATAACATATAATTTAGCATTGTCCCTTACCGTATAGTTAACTTTTACACTGGTAAACAACATTCAGTATATTTTCAGCCATTCACATTCTTTGGAGAAACCACATTCCTAATAATAAAAACCTTTTTATAATCAACATCATATTATGTTGTTTTAGGTTCAATATCATGTGTTCATATTCCCACTATTAGGGCTTTTTAGGTTATTAGATTTGATTGAATAATAAATAAATTATACTGTTTATGTATTGTATTCTGATTGTTCCTGTTTTGGTAAATATGAGGGTACATAGATATACATATTCATATTTGAGAAGTCTTAATTTTGACTGCCTTATGTTTATATATTTTCAATGGTTTATCTCAGTACCCCATTATGTACCACTACTTTTGAGAAATTTTCCTCATCAGATTACATCTTTTACATCGGTTTTCTAGTATAACCAGGCTCTATAGTTATATATGCCATTATGTGTTCTGGCTTTTTCTGAATGGTTTTTGTATGCTCACAAATTGCATTTTTCTAATTTCTAATTTCCAGCTTGTTTACTTTGCTTGTTATTGATTGATTTATTTATACTATTGCACATATGTGTATATATTCAATCCATTGTTGGTAACAAAAACATTGTTATTCTTTAATATGACATGCAGTTCCAGTTACAGATTATTAATGTCATAATTTTCCTTCTTTCCCCCTTACAATTGAAATTTGACTCTTATTAATGTACTTCAAATTATGTATCACACTATATTTGTTTACATTTATGTTAACATTTTCCTCCATTTGTTTCCAACCAGATCAAGGGTTAAAGGGGAGTGGTATTTCTAACCCCTCTGTAGCCAATGATTGTGAAGAGAGTTACTTTTAAACACCCACTTGTAAATACACAGCAGGTCTTAGATTACGGCACACCACCGAAACTAGTAGGGCCAGCTGTCTCTCTGTTACCGTGCTGGTATAGTTTTGGATTTTATCCTTAATAAAGTCACTTTGATTCCTTTATAACTGGATACTCTTGAATCTCTTTTTTTTTTTTTTGCTCATATTTACGGACTACAAGGAGTCCGTTCACTCTCAAGAGCCCACAGAGCCTCCACTCCTATTGGTTTTTTACCTGCCGTTCAGTATTCCTTTCCCCATGTGTTAGCTGAAGATTTGACCGGCGCCGGAGCAATCGGATTGGATAAGCCTCACACACCCCCTTTCGGCATGTCCCGATGATGACGTCAGACGCCCAGAAGACTCGGGTGGCGCTTAGAGGAAGGCACGTCTAGTGTATAATTCCGCACAGGAGCTGCGGTTCACCGGGATGACGAAACCTGTAACCTGGAAGCTGCCACAACGTCCAGAGTGAAACGTAAAAGTAAAGCTGACCATCAGTTGGGTGAGTGCAGAGGCTTATACCCTTGTTTGAATTGAACTTGAATGTGAATTCATTTCCACTTGCGCTGAGATAAATGGACTTGTGCTTACCATGGGGATAATAAACATTATTACACTATAACGGCAGGTATTTGTTTTGGAGTATTTATATATAGCTACACTTTGAGTTACAGTGATTGTGAACCCTGGGGAATACTACTGTGTTTTTGCAACTATGCTACAAGTCTTTGTAAATGTTGACCATTTCTTTATTAGTTCTAACACATTAAGGGTCAGATTATGAGTAGTGATGTCCCGAACTGTTCGCCCGCGAACGGTTCACAGCGAACATAGCTTGTTCGCGTTCGCGTTTGTGGGCCCCTATGTGTCATCATTGTGGAAACTTTGACCCTTTATGTCATGTCATTAATAGGAAAAACATAGCTAGGCTAGTGTATTTACAGTCCAGAAGGACTCCACTCATCTCTGCTGCAAGCACAGCACCCCAAAAAGCCCTTTTTAGGGCTATATTTCGTGCCGTTTTTTTTCCGTTTTTTTTTTATTAGCATTTGCCTGGCTTTCAGCTGTGTGTTTATGGCTCACAGCATATGCTGTGACTACTGCCACCACTGATATCTCCCTAACAACATTAGTTTAAATTTAACTAACCCAAAAATATAATTATTTTTCTAGAGTAATTTTTTTTCATTTTCTATCAGGCCAGTGTCACACAGCATATACTCTGGTTCATTGCTCTGTGCCAGCCAGCAGCCACCAGTGTTAATATCCGTTTATAACATTATTTTAAATTAAAAAAATAAATAAAAATATTTTGCTAGTTTAATCTAATTACATTTACTATCATGCCTGTGTCTGTCAGGCTCACTCAGCATTAATATACCTCTTTTTTTTCAGTCTTTTGGTTAACTGGTCTGTGCCAGGCAGCCACCCAGCACTCATATCTATTTTTCTTTCACCTTAATTTTAATATATAAAAAAAAAAGTTTAAATTTGTTTGCTAGTGTAATCTAATATAATTTTCTATCCGGCCTGTGTGTTTTGCTGACATAGAGAGCCTACTGTGTTTACTTGCTGCCCTCCCTAGTCTATGAGCCACGACTCATATGTGTTTAACCTTTTTTTAATTCCCCCCCCCCAAAAATTATTTCAATAATTTTTCTAGTGTAATCTAATAGTATTTTCTATCAGGCGTGTGTGTATCTGACATACAGAGCCTACTGTTTTTAATAGCTGCCCTTCCAAGGCTATCAGCCACGACTCATATGTATGTGCTTAACCTTTTTCTTAAAATTTCCAAAAAAAAGTCTTTAAATCATTATGCTAGTGTAATCTAATTGTATTTTCTATCAGGCCTGTGTCTAACTGTCTATCTGACTTACACAGCATACTGTTGTTATAATTGCTGCCCTACGTAGCAGCCAGCCAGTGGACCACTCATAGAGTCATATGTGCATTGCACTTCTTAACATAATTTTAATATTAAAATCTAAAATTTTCAAATATTTTGCTAGTGTAATGTAACTTAATTTTCTATCAGTCCTGTGTTTTTGTCACTTACACAGCATACTGTGTTAAATCGCTGCCCTACCTACCATCCACGACTCATATCTGCCAGCCTGTCTGCCAGGCCCAAGTAGCCAATTAGTGGCACCAATCACAATTCTTGTAACAGTAATAAAAAAAAAAATCATAATTTTTTGGACTGCAAATATTCAGTCTCCTAGTGCCATTGAATTTCATTTACCTCCTGCCTGCCACTGCCAGCCTTTTGTGCCAGGCCGTCTAGCCAACTATTTACACCAATCATAATTGTTGTCACAGTCAGACAGTATAGTTATTAATTTAAATAAAAAAATTTTTTAGTGTTGATCTTAATCCTCAATTTGCTCGTGCCTTTGAATTGCACTTTTCTACAGCCTTCCAAGCCTGTGTGCCAGGCCTACTTAAAAAATATTTACACCAATCATATTTGTTGTGACAGTATTCTAATAATTAA
Organism: Bombina bombina; assembly: GCF_027579735.1. Classification (NCBI taxonomy): domain Eukaryota; kingdom Metazoa; phylum Chordata; class Amphibia; order Anura; family Bombinatoridae; genus Bombina; species Bombina bombina. The sequence continues at coordinate 283,163,051 of NC_069503.1, read as the reverse complement.
AAATTAAAATTTTTGGTAATAGTTGCTGTGATTTGAATCCTCAGTTTGCTGGTGCCATTGAATAGCACTTTCCTCCTGCCTTGCAGCCTGCTGTGAGCCAGGCCCACCTAGCCAATTGTTGTCAGCAATCATATTTTTGTTAACAGTATTGCAAAAATTGTCAATCATCACTGTTTAGACTGTCAGTAATCAGTCTCCTAGTGTCCTTGAATTGCATCTCCCTCCTGCCCGCCATCCTTTTTTGCCAGGCCGTCTTGCCAACTATTTACACCAATCCTAATTTTTTGTCACAGTATAGTTACTAATTAAAATTAAAAAAATCTTGATTGTTGATGATCTTAATCCTCAGTTTGCTCGTGCCTTTGAATTGCACTTTTCTACAGCCTTCAAAGCCTTTGTGCCAGGCCTACTTAAAAAATATTTACACCAATCATATTTGTTGTGACAGTATTCTAATAATTAAAAATTAAAATTTTTGGTAATAGTTGCTGTGATTTGAATCCTCAGTTTGCTGGTGCCATTGAATAGCACTTTCCTCCTGCCTTGCAGCCTGCTGTGAGCCAGGCCCACCTATCCAATTGTTGTCAGCAATCATATTTCTTTTAACAGTATTGCAAAAATTGTCAATCATCACTGTTTAGACTGTCAGTAATCAGTCTCCTAGTGTCCTTGAATTGCATCTACCTCCTGCCTGCCATCCTTTTGTGCCAGGCCGTTTTTCCAACTATTTTCACCAATCCTAATTTTTTGTCACAGTATAGGTACTAATTACAATTAAAAAAATCTTTATTGTTGATGATCTTAATCCTCAGTTTGCGCGTGCCCTAGAATAGCACTTTTCTACAGCCTTCCAAGCCTGTGTGCCAGGCCTACTTAAAAAATATTTACACCAATCATATTTGTTGTGACAGTATTCTAATAATTAAAAATTAATATTTTTGGTAATAGTTGCTGTGATTTGAATCCTCATTTTGCTGGTGCCATTGAATAGCACTTTCCTCCTGCCTTGCAGCCTGCTGTGAGCCAGGCCCACCTAGCCAATTGTTGTCAGCAATCATATTTCTGTTAACAGTATTGCAAAAATTGTCAATCATCACTGTTTAGACTGTCAGTAATCAGTCTCCTAGTGTCCTTGAATTGCATCTACCTCCTGCCTGCCATCCTTTTGTGCCAGGCCGTCTTGCCAACTATTTACACCAATCCTAATTATTTGTCACAGTATAGTTACTAATTAAAATTAAAAAAATCTTGATTGTTGATGATCTTAATCCTCAGTTTGCTTGTGTCCTTGACAGACACCTGACTGTGGGCAGATGACCAGGAACTGCTACGTAAGAGAGACTGAGTGGAGGATGGTTGTTTCTGACAATGGAAGTAATTTGGTGGCGGCATTGATATTGGGCAAGTTGACACATGTGCCGTGCATGGCACATGTGTGTAATCTAATTGTACAACGATTTGTCCATAAGTACCCAGGCTTACAGGACGTCCTGAAGCAGGCCAGGAAGGTGTGTGGCCATTTCAGGTGTTCCTACACGGCCATGACGCACTTGTCTGATATCCAGCGTCGAAACAACCTGCCAGTGAGGCGCTTGATTTGCGACAGCCCGACACGGTGGAATTCAACACTCCTAATGTTTGACCGCCTGCTCCAACAAGAAAAAGCTGTTAATGAGTATTTGTATGACCGGGGTGCTAGGACAGCCTCTGGGGAGCTGGGGATATTTTTGCCAAATTACTGGACGCTCATGCGCAATGCCTGTAGGCTCATGCGTCTTTTTGAGGAGGTGACAAACCTTGTCAGTCGCACCGAAGGCACCATCAGCGACATCATACCATTTGTTTTCTTCCTGGAGCGTGCCCTGCGAAGAGTGCTGGATCAGGCAGTAGATGAGCGTGAAGATGAAGCGGGAGAGTTGTGGTGTCCATCACCCCCGCAAACAGCCGAATCAGCATTGCTTGCTGGACCTGCGGCAACGCAGGAAGAGGATTGTGAGGAAGAGGAGTCAGAGGAGGAATGTGGCTTTGGGGAGGATGAGGAGGAGGAAGACCGAGCACAACAGTCATCCCAGGGTGCTCGTTGTGGTCACCTCTCTGGTACCCGTGGTGTTGTACGTGGCTGGGGGGAAGAAGATACCATCAGTGAGATCAGTGAGGAGGAGGAACGCGAAATTTTGAGTGTCCAGGACCCTCTTATAAAAAGGCCTAAGGAGAAAGAGGTATACTGGTTGGCCACTCATTTGTATTTTTCTATTTAACAATTGACCAAAATGATCTCTGGGTTTGTAAAATCAATGCCGTACCTGTACTCTATTGTTCAAAAGGATGCCATACGTCCTCTTTCCTGCTGGTTTTTTTTTTGAGGGTCCAGGACCCTCTTATAAAAAGGCCTAAGGAGAAAGAGGTGTACTGGTTGGCCACTCATTTTTATTTTTCTATTTAACAATTGACCAAAATGATCTCTGGGTTTGTAAAATCAATGCCGTACCTGTACTCTATTGTTCAAAAGGATGCCATACGTCCTCTTTCCTGCTGGTGTTTTTTTTGAGGGTCCAGGACCCTCTTATAAAAAGGCCTAAGGAGAAAGAGGTGTACTGGTTGGCCACTCATTTTTATTTTTCTATTTAACAATTGACCAAAATGATCTCTGGGTTTGTAAAATCAATGCTGTACCTGTACTCTATTGTTCAAAAGGATGCCATACGTCCTCTTTCCTGCTGGTGTTTTTTTTGAGGGTCCAGGACCCTCTTATAAAAAGGTCTAAGGAGAAAGAGGTGTACTGGGTGTCCATCGAATCATTTTTTTTAATTCAAATTTCCATTTGCAAAAAATTATCTATGGGTTTCTAAAATAAAGGCCTTTCCTGTACTCTATTGTTCAAAAGTATGCCATATGTCCTCTTTCCTGCCGGTGTTTTTTTTTGAGGGTCCAGGACCCTCTTATAAAAATGCCTAAGGAGAAAGAGGTGTACTGGCTGTCCATCGAATCATTTTTTTAATTCAAATTTCCATTTTAAAAAAAAATTCTATGGGTTTCTAAAATCAATGCCTTTCCTGTACTCTATTGTTCAAAAGTATGCCATATGTCCTCTTTCCTGCTGGTTTTTGTTTGAGGGTCCTGGACCCTCTTATAAAAAGGCCTTATGGATAAAGAATTGTACTGGGCGTCCATCCAATCATTTTTTTTAATTAAAATTCACGGTTGCAAAAAATTATCCCCGGGTTTCTAAAATCAATGCCTTTCCTATAATCTTTTTTTCACAAAGGATGCCATATGTCCTCTTTCCTACTGCTGGTTTTGTTGAGTGTCCTGGAGCCTCTGCTAAAAAGGCCTAAGGATAAAGAAGTGTAATGGGTGTCTATTCAATGTTTTTTTAGATTTCCCGGTTGTAACAAATTTTTTCTGTCTTTCAAAAATCAATGCCTTTCCTGTAATCTATTTTTCAAAAGGATGCCATATGTCCTATTTCATGCTGTTCTTTCTGTTGAGGCTCCGGGACACTCTTATAAAAAGGACTAAGGATAAAGAAGTGTACTGGGTGTCCAATCAATGTTTTTTTTCTATTTCCCGGGTCATATAACTGATCTCTGTGTTTCTAAAATCAATGCCTTTCCTGTAATCTAATTTTCAAAAGTATGCCATATGTCCTCTTTCCTGCTGGTGTTTTTTTTGAGGGTCCAGGACCCTCTTATAAAAAGGCCTAAGGAGAAAGAGGTGTACTGGGTGTCCATCGAATCATTTTTTTGATTCAAATTTACATTTGCAAAAAATTATCTATGGGTTTCTAAAATCAATGCCTTTCCTGTACTCTTACTCTATTGTTCAAAAGTATGCCATATGTCCCCTTTCCTGCTGGTGTTTTGTTTGAGGGTCCTGGACCCTCTTATAAAAAGGCCTAGGGAGAAAGAATTGTACTGGGTGTCCATCCAATCATTTTTTTGATTCAAATTCACGGTTGCAACAAATTATCCCCGGGTTTCTAAAATCAATGCCTTTCCTATAATCTTTTTTTCACAAAGGATGCCATATGTCCTCTTTCCTACTGCTGGTTTTGTTGAGTGTCCTGGAGCCTCTGCTAAAAAGGCCGAAGGATAAAGAAGTGTACTGGGTGTCTATTCAATGTTTTTTTAGATTTCCCGTTTGTCTTTCTAAAATCAATGCCTTTCCTGTAATCTATTTTTCAAAAGGATGCCATATGTCCTCTTTCATGCTGTTCTTTCTGTTGAGGCTCCGGGACACTCTTCTAAAAAGGCCTAAGGATAAAGAAGTGTACTGGGTGTATAATCTATGTTTTTTTAGATTTCACGGTTGCAACTAATGATCTCTGTGTTTCTAAAATCAATGCCTTTCCTGTAATCTAATTTTCTAAAGGATGCCATATGTCCTCTTTCATGCTGCTGGTTTTGTGGAGGGTCCTGGAGCCTCTGCTAAAAAGGCCTAAGGATAAATAAGTGTACTTGGTGTATAATCAAAGTTTTTTGTGATTTCACGGTTGCAACTAATGATCTCTGTGTTTCTAAAATCAATGCCTTTCCTGTAATCTAATTTTCTAAAGGATGCCATATGTCCTCTTTCATGCTGCTGGTTTTGTGGAGGGTCCTGGAGCCTCTGCTAAAAAGGCCTAAGGATAAATAAGTGTACTTGGTGTATAATCGAAGTTTATTGCGATTTCACGGTTGCAACTAATGATCTCTGTGTTTCTAAAATCAATGCCTTTCCTGTAATCTAATTTTCTAAAGGATGCCATATGTCCTCTTTCATGCTGCTGTTTTTTTGGAGGGTCCTGGAGCCTCTGTGAAAAAGGCCTAAGGATAAATAAGTGTACTTGGTGTATAATCCAATTTTTTAGAGATTGCATGGTTGCAACTAATGATCTCTGTGTTTCTAAAATCAATGCCTTTCCAGAAATCTATTTTTCTAAAGGATGCCATATGTCCTCTTTACTGCTGCTGGTTTTGTTGAGGGTCCTGGAGCCTCTACTACTAAGGCCTAAGGATAAATAAGTGTCCTGGTTGTCTAATCCATTTTTTTTTAGATTTCCCGGTTGCAACAAATTATCTCCGGGTTTCTAAAATCAATGCCTTTCCTGTAATCTATTAGTCACAAGGATGCCATATGTCCTCTTTCATGCTGTTGTTTCTGGTGAGGCTACGGGAGACTCTTCTAAAAAGGCCTAAGGATAAAGAAGTGTACTGGGTGTATAATCTATGTTTTTTTAGATTTCACGGTTGCAACTAATGATCTCTGTGTTTCTAAAATCAATGCCTTTACTGTAATATAAATTTCTAAAGTATGCCATATGTCCTCTTTCATGCTGCTGGTTTTGTGGAGGGTCCTGGAGCCTCTGCGAAAAAGGCCTAAGGATAAATAAGTGTACTTGGTGTATAATCAAAGTTTTTTGCGATTTCACGGTTGCAACTAATGATCTCTGTGATTCTAAAATCAATGCCTTTCCTGTAATCTAATTTTCTAAAGGATGCCATATGTCCTCTTTCATGCTGCTGGTTTTGTGGAGGGTCCTGGAGTCTCTGCGAAAAAGGCCTAAGGATAAATAAGTGTACTTGGTGTATAATCCAATTTTTTAGAGATTGCACAGTTGCAACTAATGATCTCTGTGTTTCTAAAATCAATGCCTTTCCAGAAATCTATTTTTCTAAAGGATGCCATATGTCCTCTTTACTGCTGCTGGTTTTGTTGAGGGTCCTGGAGCCTCTGCTACTAAGGCCTAAGGATAAATAAGTGTCCTGGTTGTCTAATCCATTTTTTTTTATATTTCCCGGTTGCAACAAATTATCTCTGGGTTTCTAAAATCAATGCCTTTCCTGTAATCTATTAGTCACAAGGATGCCATATGTCCTCTTTCATGCTGTTGTTTCTGTTGAGGCTACGGGAGACTCTTCTAAAAAGGCCTAAGGATAAAGAAGTGTACTGGGTGTATAATCTATGTTTTTTTAGATTTCATGTTTGCAAAAAATTATCCACGGGTTTCTAAAATCAATGCCTTTCCAGTAATCTATTATTCACAAGGATGCCATATGTACTTTTTGATGATGTTGTTTCGGTTGAGGCTCCGGGAGCCTCTTATTAAAAAGGCCTAATGAAAAATAAGTGTACTGGGTGTCTAATCAATGTTTTTTTCGATTTACCGGTTGCAACTAATGATCTCTGTGTTTCTGAAATCAATGCCTTTCCTATAATCATTTTTTCAAAAGGATGCCATATGTCCTCTTTCCTGCTGCTGGTTTTGTCGACGGTCCTGGAGCCTCTGCTGCGCATAATAAAGAAAAAAAAAAATAATTTAACTTGACTTAATAACTGAAGCATGACTTCAGGAGTCAGGTGTGGTCGTAGGTAGTGGTTGTTGTTAGCAGATTATTTTTATTGCAAATTGCAATTGCCACAGCGTGCATAAAATGTGCGTCACTAGTCCAAATTTTAATTTTTCTTTTTTCATTCAGGATTAGTTTGGGGTACGGCGCAATATTGGAAACGCAAAAAACAGGTCTCCGTACCCGTTGATATAAGGGGTGACTACTAGTGCTTTTACCAGGCTCCTCTTGGATAGCCCCAGAAAGTGTGAGTATGAATCCCAAAAAGAAAATTAAATTAAGGTTGAAAAATTACTCCTAAGTAAATTGTAAGACCTGGAGCTCCTCAAACAAACGTCCTACCGCAACAGGTATAGGCTCCGCCCACCCAAATCTTACCTTTTTAATGCCAATTGATATTGCCACAGCTGGAACAACAGTAATTAACATGTGCGTCACCACAGTCTCCGAAGCTATTGTCGGATGTATACAAAAACAACAATAAAGAATTCCTTTTGGGGCGCAAAGAGATGGCTACCGGAACACTCCAGGAACTTCACAAAAGTGGCTGTCTTGTGTTTCTGGTGATGTTGTAGACATCTGGCTAGTGTACAGGGAGGGAAAAAATCCTCTCCATCTCTGTGCACCACAGGACAGGACGTCCTTGTCATCCATAAGCACATGAAATTGCTGGCATTTTCGTTGCTTCAAGAAGTTCAGTTTTTGTGGTGATAGTACAGAATTAAATAAACTTTGGTTTCCTACCATACTCAAGACAATCTTGTAGTTCAATCTTCGGACTTGCTGTGGGAAACAGTGGGCTGTCCATAGCAGGAAGATGATTTAGACAGAAGTAACGGGCTCTGATTGCAGGTGACACATGTTTATCGTCAATCATCAAAGGGGTTGCGTGCAGAATATGGCTGATGGCCCCTTATTCACATGTTTGTCCAGAGCAACAACATTTGCAAACAGCCAGAAGAGAGGTCGGTTCTCACCAGCCTTAAGTTGAGCTTCAATTACCAAATGCTGATATTAAAAAAATAGACAAACAGTGCCTTAAAAAACACATTTGCAATATGGATTCACCAGAGCAAGGTCATTGCAAGTATTTCCCACAATAACAAAATTAAAATGACACAACTCCGCAATCTTCCCCTTCACATTATTATTGTCACACTCCATTGTACTCCTATGCCCACCTCCCTGCTCTTGTTTTTGTTGAGGGTCCTGGAGCCTCTGCTAAAAAAGCCTATGGATAAATAAGTGTACTGGGTGTCTAATCAATGTTTTTTTCTATTTCACGGGTCATATAAATGATCTGTGGGATTCTAAAATCAATGCCTTTCCTGTAATCTATTATTCAAAAGGATGACATATGTCCTCTTTCATGCTGTTGTTTCTGTTGAGGCTCCGGGACCTTCGTATTAAAAAGGACTAAGGATAAAGAAGTGTACTGGGTGTCCAATCATTTTTTTTTCTATTTCACTGGTCATATAAATGATCTCTGTGTTTCTAAAATCAATGCCTTTCCTGTAATCTAATTTACAAAAGTATGCCATATGTCCTCTTTCCTGCTGCTGGTTTTGTTGAGGGTCCTGGAGCCTATGCTTAAAAGGCCTAAGGATAAAGAAGTGTACTGGGTGTCTAATCTATGTTTTTTTAGATTTCACGGTTGCAACTAATGATCTCTGTGTTTCTAAAATCAATGCCTTTACTGTAATCTTTTATTCACAAGGATGCCATATGTACTTTTTAATGCTGTTGTTTCTGTTGAGGCTCCGGGAGCCTCTTAATCTTATTAAAAAGGCCTAATGAAAAATAAGTTGCAACTAATGATCTCTGTGTTTCTGAAATCAATGCCTTTCCTATAATAATTTTTTCAAAAGGATGCCATATGTCCTCTTTCCTGCTGCTGGTTTTGTCGAGGGTCCTGGAGCCTCTGCTGAGCATAAAATTTTTTATTTTTTTATTTAACTTGACTTAATAACTGAATCATGACTTCAGGAGTCAGGTGTGGTCGTAGGTAGTGATTGTTGTTAGCAGATTATTTTTATTGCAAATTGCAATTGCCACAGCGTGCATAAAATATGCGTCACTAGTCCAAATTTTAAGGTTTTTTTTTCATTCAGGATTAGTTTGTGGACCGGCACAATATTGGAAAGGCAAAAATATTGATATAAGGGGTGACTACTATTGCTTTTACCAGGCTCCTCTTGGATAGCCCCAGAAAGTGTGACTATGAACCCCAAAAAGAAAATTAAATTAAGGTTGAAAACTAACTCCAAAGTAACTTGTAAGACCTGGAGCTCCTCAAACACACGTCCTACCGCAACAGCTATAGGCTCCCCAACCCACAAATCTTAACTTTTTCATGCCAATTGATATTGCCACAGCTGGAACAACAGTAAATAACATGTGCGTCACCACAGTCTCCGAAGCTGTTGTCGGATGTATACAAAAACACTGATAAAGTATTCCTTTAGGAGCGCAAAGAGATGGCTACCGGAACACTCCAGGAACTTCACAAGAGTGGCTGTATTGTGTTTCTGGTGATGTTTGAGACATCTGGGTAGTGTACAGGGAGGGCAAAAATCATCTCCATCTCTGTGCACCACAGGACAGGACGTCCTTGTCATCCATAAGCACATGAAATTGCTGGCATTTTCGTTGCTTCAAGAAGTTCATTTTTTGTGGTGATATATAGTACAGAATTAAATAAACTTTGGTTTCCTACCATACTCAAGACAATCTTGTATTTCAAAATTCGTACTTGCTGTGGGAAACAGTGGCCTGTCCATACCAGGAAGATGATTTAGACAGAAGTAACGAGCTCTGTTTGCAGGTGACACATGTTTATCGTCAATCATCAAAGGGGTTGCGTGCAGAATATGGCTGATGGCCCCTTATTCACATGTTTGTCCAGAGCCACAACATTTGCAAACAGCTAGAAGAAAGGTCGTTTCTCACCAGCCTTAAGTTGAGCTTCATTTACCAAATGCTGATATTCAAAAAAATAGACAAACAGTGCCTTAAATAACACATTTGCGATATGGATTCACCAGAGCAAGGTCATTGCAAGTACTAAGTTCCCACGATAACAAAATTAAAATGCCACAACTATGCAATCTTCACCTTCAGATTATTATTGTCACACTCCATTGTACTCCTATGCCCAGCTCCCTGCTCTTGTTTTTGTTGAGGGTCCTGGAGCCTCTGCTGAAAAGGCCTATGGATAATAGTGTACTGGGTGTCTGTTCAATGTTTTTTTTTATTTCCCGGTTGCAAGTAATTATCTCAGTGTTTCTAAAATCAATGCCTTTCCTGTAATCTATAATTCAAAAGGATGACATATCTCCTCTTTCATGCTGTTGTTTCGGTTGAGGCTCCGGGACCCTCGTATTAAAAAGGCCTGAGCATAAATAAGTGTCACGGGTGTGTAATCAATGTTTTTTTCTAATTTCACGGTTGCAAATAATGATCTGTGGGTTTCTAAAATCAATGCCTTTACTGTAATCTTTTATTCAAAAGGATGACATATCTCCTCTTTCATGCTGTTGTTTCGGTTGAGGCTCCGGGACCCTCGTATTAAAAAGGCCTGAGCATAAATAAGTGTCACGGGTGTGTAATCAATGTTTTTTTCTAATTTCACGGTTGCAAATAATGATCTGTGGGTTTCTAAAATCAATGCCTTTACTGTAATCTTTTATTCAAAAGGATGACATATCTCCTCTTTCATGCTGTTGTTTCGTTTGAGGCTCCGGGACCTTCGTATTAAAAAGGCCTGAGAATAAATAATTGTGTAACGGGTATCTAATTTTTTTTTTATTTCACGGGTCATATAAATGATCTCTGGGATTTTAAAATCAATGCCTTTCCTGTAATCTATTATTCAAAAGGATGACAGTACTACCAAAATACAGCCAATGAAGGGCCTTAGGAAGACTGAGCCAAGGTTGGATTGTAGTATTTGGTTAGGCTAATCATGATGGCCATGTAGACCACCACCACCGAGAGTCCTGGAAGTAACAGGGATGATGAGATGAAAGAGCTAAGAATAGTATAACTTGAAACAACAGAGTTAGCCATGGGTGTTAGTGCAAAACCGCTTGGCTTTTTTTTGGCTTTGGGTGCGGCTATTCATGCAGGCCATATAGAGCTGACAACATTCGGTGTCGTATCAGCTATTAAACTAATAAGAACAGTACTACCAAAATACAGCCAATGAAGGGCCTTAGGAAGACTGGGCCAAGGTTGGATTGTAGTATTTGGTTAGACTAATCATGATGGCCATGTAGACCACCACCACCGAGAGTCCTGGAAGTAACAGGGATGATGAGATGAAAGAGCTAAGAATAGTAGAACTTGAAACAACAGAGTTAGCCATGGGTGTTAGTGCAAAACCGCTTGGCTTTTTTTTGGCTTTGGGTGCGGCTATTCATGCAGGCCATATAGAGCTGACAACATTCGGTGTCATATCAGCTATTAAACTAATAAGAACAGTACTACCAAAATACAGCCAATGAAGGGCCTTAGGAAGACTGAGCCAAGGTTGGATTGTAGTATTTGGTTAGGCTAATCATGATGGCCATGTAGACCACCACCACCGAGAGTCCTGGAAGTAACAGGGATGAGATGAAAGAGCTAAGAATAGTAGAACTTGAAACAACAGAGTTAGCCATGGGTGTTAGTGTAAAACCGCTTGGCTTTTTTTTGGCTTTGGGTGTGGCTATTCATGCAGGCCATATAGAGCTGACAACATTCGGTGTCGTATCAGCTATTAAACTAATAAGAACAGTACTACCAAAATACAGCCAATGAAGGGCCTTAGGAAGACTGAGCCAAGGTTGGATTGTAGTATTTGGTTAGGCTAATCATGATGGCCATGTAGACCACCACCACCGAGAGTCCTGGAAGTAACAGGGATGATGAGATGAAAGAGCTAAGAATAGTAGAACTTGAAACAACAGAGTTAGCCATGGGTGTTAGTGCAAAACCGCTTGGCTTTTTTTTGGCTTTGGGTGCGGCTATTCATGCAGGCCATATAGAGCTGACAACATTCAGTGTCGTATCAGCTATTAAACTAATAAGAACAGTACTAGCAAAATACAGCCAATGAAGGGCCTTAGGAAGACTGAGCCAAGGTTGGATTGTAGTATTTGGTCAGGCTAATCATGATGGCCATGTAGACCACCACCACCGAGTGTCCTGGAAGTAACAGGGAAGATGAGATGAAAGTGCTAAGAATAGTACTACTTGAAACAACAGAGTTAACCATGGGTGTTAATCCAAGACCGCTTGGATTTATTTTTGTATTGGGTGCGGCTAATCATGCAGGCCATATAGAGCTGCCACCATTCGGTGTTGTATCAGCTATAAAAATAATAAGAACTGTACTATCAAAATACAGACAATGAAGGGCCTATGAAGACTGAGCAAAGGTTGGATTGTAGTATTTTGTTCGGCTAATCATGATGGCCATGTAGACCGCCCGTAACAGGGATGAAAGTGCTAAGAATAGTACTAATTGAAACAACCGAGTTAGCCATGGGTGTTAGTCTAAGACCACTCGGCTTTTTTTTGGGCTTGGGTGCAGCTAATCATGAAGGCCAGATTGACCTGCCACCATTTGGTGTTGTAACAGGTATGAAAATGCAAAGAACAGTAACTACTTAACACAACCTACTTACCATGGGTCCCAGAGCATATGTTTGGTTGTTATATTTTGTAAGGGTAATCATGCAGGCCATATAGACCTCCACCGATAGGGTGAGTATGAGTAACAGCTATTAAAATGCGAAGGACATTACTAATTAACACAACATAGTTACCATGGGTGGCAGACCAAAAGCAGATGTCTTATTATTATATTTTGTATGGGTAATCATCCAGGCCATATAGACCTCACCAAATAGGGGGAGTTACAGAGATTAAAGTGTTAAGAATGGTAGTACTTAAAACACAACCTCGTTAAAATAGGTAGCAGACCACATGTCTTATTATTATAATTTTTCAGGGTAATCTGGCAGGCCATATAGAACTCCCCCGATAGGGGGGGGGGGGACAGGGATTAAAGTGCTAAGAAAAGTACTAATTGACACAAGATAGTTGGGTCCAAGAACGCATGTTTGATTATTAGAATTTATTAGGGTAATTATATATCTAACAAATCTATCTATTTATCTTCTATCGATTCTATCTAACTATCAATCTATGTATATCTATCCATCCTATCTATCACTATCAATCTATCTTCTGTCCGGGATGTTTTGAGACAGCCACTTTGGGAATGTTAGTTGATTTAGACCCATTATGGCTTAAAAGCAGACTCTGCATCAACTATGTAATTTTCCATGGGAGTTTTGCCAGGGATCCCCCTCCAGCATGTAACAGTCCAGGTGTTAGTACCCTTGAAACAACTTTTCCATCACTATTGTGGCCAGAAAGAGTCCTTGTAGGTTTTAAAGTTCGCCTGCCTATTGAATTCAATGGTGGTTCGCGCGTTCGCGAACAATACCGGAAGTTCAGTCCGCCATTCGCGAACCGAAAATTTTAGGTTCGTGACATCACTAATTATGAGTGGCTAACAGTTACACGCAAGCGATAAGAGGTTAATCTTGTCTGTTTGTGTCAGGTTTTTCACCAATATTAAAAGTTGAAAGTAAAAGGAGCCCTGGAAGGAAATCTTTGAGAGGAGGGGCTTATGACCACTCTGCAGGCCATTGTAGTAGATGGTTGCTGGGCAGAATAGGGAAGGGGGGAGCTGGTGGGGGATCATAACGGTCTGGGAGCGGAAGCCATAACAAGTTAGTTAGCAGAGCGGGAAAGAAGCTCCCTCCCTAATTTAAGGACATGAAGGTTGTCGCAGCTGTGGCGGGTGCTGGCCTTGTGAGGCAAGTTTTAAGCAGAAGTGGTACCTCATCGGAGGATGGGGGAGAGTTTAAGAAATGGGGGCGTGCCTGGCAGTAGCCAGTGGAAGGCATGTGTGGTGGTTGATAGGCGGCACCCTAGTTTGGAACCATAATGGTTAATTGGATGTTATATTTATTAACTACCTGTTGTTTGAGTTAATAAATGCGGGCTGCGGCATTTTTACCCCAATATTGGAGTTGTGTATTATTTGAGTGAATGAAGAGTGCCGAATGAGTGGGTCAATGCGATCACTTGAGATTTTCACTAGAATAATGATCTCATCCACAGAGCTCTGGTTTACTTTCCCGAAACAAAAAAGTGTCATAGAACAGAAACAAAATATATTACAGAGTACACATACACTCACAATAAAACTATCTAATACAAATTATTAAAATAAAATTACATTAAAAAGTTATAATGGATCAAAGATATGAGGTAAAAAGGCAGGCAAAGGGCTTTAACATAGAGATACATACATACACGTCTAAATATGGATATGTATGTATACTATATGCATGTACATATGTATTTATAAGTATGTATATATATTTATTGAGATAATCAAGCCTTCTGGCCTATCTAGATTTGTTAATGAACTACACAATGAGTTATTTTCTCTATATTTTGTGCGTAGTGGAGGATTTTAAACTTACTTTTTACCTCCCCCTAATTTTAAATGTTGTTTTATATTTATTTAAAGACATATATACACATATAAACACATAAATACATATGTACACATATATAGACACATATATAATTACATTGTAACACTGCTAATAAGTTGATGAAAACATGAAAAAACATAATTATGCAATATTTATTTTTAATAAAGTGTTATACTTTGTATTTAATGTAAATATTTCACATTCGAATGTTCTGCACATAGCTGGATACAGTATGTTCTTCACATTTTATTAATAGATATTAATAATGTTTTGTTTATATCTATAACTATATATAATCCTGTATACAGTCATGGTCAAAAATTTTTGGCACTCCTACATTTCTGTCAGATATGCACCACTTCGCCCAGAAAAAATGTTTAGGCATTCTCATGTTTATTTCTTTTGTTTGTATTGGTATGACACACAAAAAGTGGAGGAAAAAAAAAAGCAAAATCTGACACATTCCACGCAAAATGCCAAAAATGGTCTCAACAAAATTATTGGCATCTTCTCAAAATTGTAAGAAATAATTGCATTCCTAGTTTTTGATGCACCTGTAATTTGTAATTAAACTCACCTGTATTAATTAACAGATGCTGACAATATAGAAATCACACCAGCAACCAGTTAAAATGGTGAAAAATTGATTGACTCAACCTTTTTGTTGTGTGTCTGTGTGCCACACTGAGCATGGAGAAGAGAAAGAGCAGCAAAGAATTGTCTGAGGATTTGAGAACAAAACTTGTGGAAAAGCATGGACAATCTCAAGGTTACAAGTCCATCTCCAGAGATCTTTATGTTCCTGTGTCCACTGTGTGCAACATTGTCAAGAAATTTACAGCACATGGCACTGTAGCTAATCTCCCTGGACGTGGACAAAAGAAAAAAAATGATCAAAGATTGCAACAAAAGATTGTTCAAATGGTGGATAAAGAACTTCGATCAACTTCCACACAAATTCAAGCAGACCTTCAGGCACAGGGTACAAATGTGTCAGCTCACGCTATACGTCACCACCTGAATGAAAAGGGACGCTATGGTAGAAGACCCAGGAGGACCCCACTGCTGACACAGAAACATGAAAAAGCCAGATTGGATTTTGCCAAAATTTACCAGAGGAAGTCAAAATCATTTTTGGAGAATGTGCTGTGGACAGACGAAACAAAATTACAGCTTTTTGGTAAAGCCCATAATTCTACTGTTTTCAGAAAAAGAAATGAGGCTTTTAAAGAAAAGAATACAGGCACTGGGGGTTGCTTTGCTGCTTCAGGCACTGGATGTCTTGACTGTGTGCATGACATTATGAAATCTGAAGACTATCAAAGAATTCTGTGGTGCAATGTAGGGCCAAGTGTTAGAAAGTTGGGTCTCCATCAGAGGTCATGGGTCTTACAGCAGGACAATGACCCAAAGCACACGTCAAAAAGCACCCAGAAATGGTTTAAGACAAAGCACTTGAGAGTACTGAACTGGCCAGCAATGAGTCCAGATCTCAATCCCATAGAGCATCTGTGGAGAGATCTGAAAACCATAGTTTGGAAAAGAAACCCTTCCAATCTGAGAGACCTGGAGCAGTTGGCGAAAGAAAAGTGGTCCAAAATTCCAGTAGAGAGGTGTAAGAAACTCATTGATGGTTACAGGAAGCGATTGATTTTAGTTATTTTTTCCATGGGGTGTGCTACCAAATATTAAATTGAGGGTGCTAATAATTTTGTCCAGTCCATTTCATTTTGTCCAGTCATGTGTCAGATTTGGCTTTTTTCCTCCACTTTTTTGTGTCATACCAATACAAACAAAAGAAATAAATATGAGAATGCCTAAGCATTTATAATTGCAACAATTTTCTGGGCCTGAGTGGTGCATTATCTGACAGAAATGCAGGGGTGCCAATATTTCTGGCCATGACTGTATATATATATATATATATATATATATATATATATATATATATATATATATATATATATGCATCTCAATGCTCGTTTTTACTAGGGGAGATTCTGTGTACATGCACTTCCAATACTTACCTATTGCAGCGAGACTCTCTGCAATAGACAAAGCAGGTCTCGTCCTCTTGAGTATGCAGAAGCTGGGCCGGTGACATAAGTGATTGCATATAGTTTGCTAACTGTGCACGCGCACTGATGAATCCAGATGGCATATTCCTACCTGGGTAGCCTCCTGTGATAGGATTCGTATGAGTCCCACCTGGGGAGGGGGTTGGACAATTCCTAATGTTTAAAGTGAAATAAAGAAAAAAACGTAAGAAAAAATGCAGCATGTAAGTATATGACAAAAATAATGCATAATAACATTCCGTGCACTACTTCAGTTTTATTTCCAGTTTCATGTCCCTTTAAATATTAATATTGAATAAATATGCTTTTAAATGTTTTCAGGTATTTGACTGCAAAGGGCTCCAATGCACAAACATATACTGTATATGTTCACACATAAATATATATGTATATATATATATATATATATATATATATATATATATATATATATATATGTGTGTGTGTGTGTACATATAAATACATAAATACATCTGTACATACACGCATATATATACAGTATATACACACTGTATATATATATATATATATATATATATATATATATACATACAAATATTTAGACATGTGTATGTATGTATATACAGTATATGTTAAAGCCATTTGCAGCCCTTTTTTCAAAAACTTTATAACATCTATCTTTGAACCCTTATAACTTTTTTATTTTTTCTAAAATAATTTTTATCAGACTGTGTTTATATGAGTATTACTGTACTTATACATGCATTTATATTGTGTTTAATGCAATCTTTTTCTTCCCCTACCCTTTACGTGAGCTATGAAGTCACGTTAACCTAACGTACGTTAAATTCGATTGCACTCAAGCAATTGTGTTTACTTTAAACTGGTAATAGGCGCAATATTTCAATTGAGCACAAAACCCCCAAAAAACACAATATCATTTGTGAGTGACAGTTAGGTTGCCACTTGTTATCTAGCCCTTTGTGGGTTAAATTTGCAGGGCGACTAGTGCTAAAAAATAAGCTCTATCAATTTAGAGCATGTTTTGTACTACGTCTCTTCCAAAATGCCCAGAATATTCAAAATATTAAACTGTTTACTGTAATGAATACATTTGACTGGATTTTATTTTGATGATTGTTTCTTTTATTTACTTAAAAAAAAGCCTTCTCCACCCTTGGAAATCCAATAAAAAAGATTAGCTGTGAAACCTTGCAATTTACTGAATGTGCTCTAGTTCTGTGATATGCTATTTACAATTATAAATCCATTACAGTGTACTCTTTATCAATTCAATTAATTTAGGTTTGATGGGTTTGTTTTGAATTATTATTTAATTATATTAAAATTGAAATGGAAGCTGACTACATTTTATTAGCTTACACAAATAAAACATTATACTGAGCATTATACTGAGCAGCCTGCACTCTTGCAAGTATATCTTTGACAAAACACTTTCTAACTCTCTGCTTGTGACATCTTTGATTATAAGATAAATATATCTGCAACAAAATAAGTAATATTTGTAATCTGAGTGGATAACTTAATGTTACACTGAAATCCAAAGTGTTCTCTAGGTGTAGTGCCTCTCCTCAGTATCATGATGGCTATTTATCAAGGGCCACGTCTGTCACCCTATATTTATTGTTAACAGAATTAGTGAGTCCCAGGGCAACAGAAAGCAGTTTAAGTTACACTATGTTTTATAGCAGTCAATAAATCAACCATGCCAAAGTTTTCATCACAAAATCCAAAAGACATTTGTAATTCAAGAATGTGAATGCAAATGATAGCTCATTTTCCCCGTATGGATGACATTGTCATTTAATTTGATAAATGTACAGAGTAGGATCGATTACATTAATTTTCATTTGGCTAGCTTAGATATTATATATGCTGTATATACTGTGTGAGTGTGTTAATATATATATAAATATATATATATACATATATATATATACAGTATATACACACACATATATATATATATATATATTTATAACATTTTATATGCATTGTTCTATGCTACATAAATGCATCCTTCTGAAGAATATTGCATTACTATATTACATATTATGGTATGAGAGATTTGAATCATGTTTACAGCCTAAATTACAGAATGGGTTTGCTTTACATTAAAGGGCTGTTTTAGTCTACATAGATTGTCCTTTTTATCTGCTGATTATAGATTGACTTCTATCATTTTGACAAATGTCCTCAATTCTTCATCTTCATCTTTTCTCAGCTGGGGTCCATGCAGTAGTACTACTGGACTTTGTATGCCCTTTCTGGGAACCTTCTTAATGTTTGAGAATATACTGATTGGGAAAGTAGATTATTAATTAATCATTGTCACCTTAGAAGCAAGAATTTGTGTCCTCAGTTTTCCTTCTCTGATGTAAAAGAAGCCTCTGAGCATCTGTTACAGTTCCCTACTTGCCCATTATCTAGGGGTAAATGACAGTTGAAGACATGATGACTTCCCACTTTATTGCATGTGATGACATCAAATACAGGGCCTGATGATAAAAGACTTGTCAGATCCATGTGAATTGCTATTTCAGGGTTGTTAGTCTCACAACCTATCCTCTGGGTTAAATGTTATAAAAAAAAGTAGGCTGACACTGACTATCAGGATGAGTGGCAATGTGCCTTACATAGGAAACAATAGGGATCACTTCCTGTTCTGCATTCCGCCCACATTGCCAGTGAATGCAGATCTCAGCAGTGTAGTGGGGGCATCTTTTCAAAGCAAAAAGTTCCCAGCAGACACCCAGGTTGCTCGGGGGTTAACTGCCTGGGTTGCTGGGAACTTTGCAGCTGTCTGTCAGTGTTCAGGGCTGTGGAGTTAACAGTGGCTTAGGATGTGTACCCAGTCCAGTCTGTGAGTGCGGTCCATTCCTGTGTTTTGTATTTACATAGGGGAGGTTACAAAAGCCTGTGTCACCCTGGGAGGTTCCCAGTTGGTTTGTTTGACAGTATGCATTGTGTGGGTGCTGGTTAGGGTCCCAGGAAGGGGGAGACATTGTCGTGGTCCTGGGCTTGATCCTTTGGCGCCAAATGTAACTGACTTCCCCCAGTTTTGCTTTTAAACATTGCTGTGAATCTGCTAGTGAGTGCTGTTTTTTTTGTTGTGTTTTTATATATATATATATATATATATATATATATATATATATATATATATATATAGTAAAGCAAATAGCGTCAGCACTTGTAGATAAAAAAATCCACTTTATTGAGGTAACAAACAAAGTTTTGTTACCTCAATAAAGTGGAATTTTTTATCTACAAGTGCTGACGCTATTTGCTTTACTATATCCATATATGTGGGCTGGCAGATCCCACTCAGCGTGCGTGCACTATTCTAAACTTGGAAAGATGTGCTGAAAAATGCTGAAATAATAGCATAAAGAAGGGTGCTGGACTTACCTGTTAAAGTTGTATATATATATATATATATATATATATATATATATATATATATATATATATATATACAAATGTAAAGTGTAAATATATGTTTATATATGTAAGTATATACATATATAAACACATTAATATACATGTATACACATACTGTATATACATATGTGTAACATATAAATGTATATATACATACAAAAATATAGACGTGTATGTATATATATATATATATATATATATATATATTATAGCCCTTTCCATATATACATTTTAACCCTTATAAATATTTTTCATTAATATTTATATGAATAGTTTTTATTATATAGTGTATTTATGAATCTAACACTTTATTTTAATATATTTAGGTTCTGTTTGGTACAGCTTTTTATTTAGCCCTAACCCTTTACGCAAGGACTTCAGTAGCGCTAGCCAGGTGGGCACAAATTTAGTTTGTGCTTGTGTGGTCGCATTTAGTTTCAACTTTTCATACACTTTAATACGTTAACACTGGTGCAATATTGCAATATCTTGTCCGCACAAATTATATCACGCCACTTGTAATCTATCCCTATGTATGCAATAATCCCCAAGCTCATATAAATTCATTATTCATCTACTGATTTCACTATTGTTTAGTAACAAGTTGACGCATATAAATTGATGTTGAGATATAAGAGAACACAAAAATAAATAAATAAGTGAAAAAAAAATTAAATAAAAAGTTGTTTTGGCACATATAGTAAAATAAATCTTTTTTTTAAGACACGTCCTTTTCAATTGAATGATGTTATAAACAAGGCGGTTGTGACTTTATTTTTTTCTATTAGCTTTGCTGGTTGTTTTTAGAAGTTTTTGAAATGCTACAGAAGCAAATAATACAGTACACATTCCCAGCAGGAAGCTACATTTCATACCATTAGCCTTTTAGCTTCTGCCCTTAAAAATACCTGAAAGGCCTTGCAACACAGATGGATTTTACTGGCAGTAGCTGCACACATTGCAAAATCATTTCCATGACCTATTGCAGCTTTGTAAGCAAGGAATGTTTGCTTTATTTCTAGTGAGAGACTTCTATTGCAAAGTAATGTGTAAATAAGGACTACTGGTGTATATCATAGTGTGCAGGGCCAAGCATAAATCCTACATTTTTGAGCCAATGTGTTTTCTTTCTTTGTTTAAGACATTTAATAAATGCACTAATAACAAAAACAGATACAACACAGAACTGGACTTCAGTATCATTACATTATTGTGCAACAGCACTTAGTGAAAAAAAAAGGTCAAGCAAAATTAATGGTTGTCATTAATATCGCATAAATTAATGGTAGCTATAACATATGGCAGCCTACAGTGTGACACATTATTTGGAGTACTTGCTGCCAATTCACTGTGTTGATAAACATTCTCACACTATGATATTCAGTTCAAAAATCTAATTTCTATCTTGTGTGGTCTTCTAGCCTCAGAGTTCCTCAGTTCAAGTCTCATAAGTTCATTCTTGTTCTTATTCTCCGTTAGTGCAAAATGGGTAAATAACTAACATTTAAAGTTGTCTTGTAACATTACAAGCAATTACATAATTGATGATGATGATTAATTTATATAGCGCAGCAAAACTCTGTAGCGCTTGGCAAAATTCCCATTACATTGCAAAGAAGAACAGTTCGATGTTCTTGAGCTTTTGACACAAGATAAATGAGTTATAAACTGGTTTGGGCAATCTGCATCAATCTGAAAACCTATGTTGCTTTTTGGCCTCTCTAGGGAGTTTGGGAGAAAGCAGAATTTTTACACAAAAAAGTGTTTTATGTCTCTGACAACCAGGTTCAACCAACCCTGCACCAGTCACTTGTTTGGCACAGAAAGGGTTTTTAGACCCTTTCCCCCTTAACTAATTTGTCACAGTCTAGCCACTCCAGGCAAGCCTGTAAATTAGTGCAGTGGGTGCAATGGTTAACAAACACTCTCTAGTCTGTTCTTAAACTCCCCTTTAATGCTAACCACACTAAACTATCTCTAAACTGCCACCACTTAACATTTATAATATGGGAAATCTTAGTGAAAACCAAGACTAACAAAATAGAATCCCAAATTACAATTTATCAGATATTCAGCTAAAGAAAACAGTTAATATTACCAGTCTCTCTCAGTACTGTGGTTCAAATATTAGACAAAGGGGCCTAGTTATCAAGCCGTCAACCTCAAATACGCTGGAATTCCGCAGCGTATTTGTGGCGAGGCTGATACGCCTTAGTTATCAAAGGCTCGAGACCGGCAAAAGTAGAATTTTGTGACGTAAGCATCGATCCGCCGGACTCAGTCCGACACAGATCGATTCTTACGTCACTCCAGATGCATTCTCACTACTTTTGCTAGTTATCAAAAAACTAGCAGGTACGCTCGGCACATTTACGGCCCAGCGTACCTGGTTTTCAAACCGCCACCCCTGGAGGCGGCGGATCCCATAGGAATCAATGGGAGTCTGACCATAGCGAAAGTACAAGTTCGCTGCTGACAGACATCCCATTCATTCCTATGGGAGCTGTCTACACCTAACACCCTAACATGTACCCCTAGTCTAAACACCACTAATCTGTCCCCCCTACACCGCCGCAACTAAATAAAGTTATTACTTCCTAAACCGCCGCTCCCGGAGCCCACCGCAAGCAACTCTATACATATTAACCCCTAAACCGCCACTCCCGGAGCCCACCGCAACTATAATAAATGTATTAACCCCTAAACCGCCGCTCCCTGAACCCGCCGCAACCTATATTAAATGTATTAACCCCTATCCTGCCCCCCTACACCGTCGCCACCTATAATAAATTTAATAACCCCTAATCTGCCCCCCCTACACCGTCGCCACCAATAATAAATTTAATAACCCCTAATCTGCCCCCCCCTACACCGTCGCCACCTATAATAAATTTAATAACCCCTAATCTGCCCCCCCTACACCGTCGCCACCTATAATAAATGTATTAACCCCTATCCTGCCCCCCACTACACCGCCGCCACTGTAATAAAATTATTAACCCCTAAACCTAAGTCTAACCCTAACCCTAACGCCCCCCTAACTTAAATATTAATTAAATAAATCTAAATAATATTTTATTATTAACTAAATGAATCCTATTTAAAACTAAATACTTACCTATAAAATAAACCCTAATATAGCTACAATATAAATAATAATTATATTGTAGCTATCTTAGGATTTATTTTTATTTTACAGGCACCTTTCAATTTATTTTAACTAGGTACAATAGCTATTAAATAGTTATTAACTATTTAATAGCTTACCTAGCTAAAATAAAGAGAAATTTACCTGTAAAATAAAAACTAACCTAAGTTACAATTACACCTAACACTACACTATACTTTAATAAATTATTCCTATTTAAAACTAAATACATACCTGTAAAATAAACCCTAAGATAGCTACAATATAATTAATAATTATATTGTAGCTATCTTAGGATTTATCTTTATTTTACAGGTAACTTTGTATTTATTTTAGCTAGTTAGGTGTAATTGTAACTTAGGTTAGTTTTTATTTTACAGGTAAATTTCTCTTTATTTTAGCTAGGTCAGCCAATCGTATTGAACTTGAATCTGATTGGCTGATTCCATCAGCCAATCAGAATTTTCCTACCTTAATTCCGATTGGCTGATAGAATCCTATCAGCCAATCGGAATTGAGGGGACGCCATCTTGGATGACGTCCCTTAAAGGAGCTTTCATTCGTCGTAGTCCGTCGGTGAAGAAGGAGGTTCCGCGTCGGCGGAAGGAAGATTCAAGACCCGGCTTGGAAGATGACTTCGCCCGGATAGAAGACCTCTTCAGCGCCTCTTTGAAGATGACATCGGCCGGATCGAAGACTTTTCTTCAGCGCCGCCTGGATGATGACTTCATCGGATGGAAGATTTCTTCAGCGCCGCTTGGAGGATTAACTTCTTCCGCTCCGGATGTCCACTTCGGTTCCATCGCTGCTCGGCTGAGTGAAGACAAGGTAGGATGATCTTCAGGGGATTAGTGTAAGGTTTTTGTAAAGGGGGTTTGGGTTAGATTAGGGGTATGTGGGTGGTGGGTTTTAATGTTGGGGGGGGTTGTATTTTTCTTTTACAGGCAAAAGAGCTGTTTTCTTTGGGGCATGCCCCCACAAATGGCCCTTTTAAGGGCTGGTAAGGTAAAAGAGCTTTGAAGTTTATTTAATTTAGAATAGGGTAGGGCATTTTTTTATTTTGGGGGGGTTTGTTATTTTATTAGGGGGCTTAGATTAGGTGTAAGTAGCTTAAAATTGTTGTAATATTTTTAACATGTTTGTAACTTATTTTTTTATTTTTTGTAACTTAGCTTTTTTTATTTTTTGTACTTTAGTTAGTTTATGTAATTGTATTTAATTGTAGTTATTTGTAGGTAGTTTATTTAATTAATTTAATGATAGTGTAGTATTAGGTTTAATTGTAACTTAGGTTAGGATTTATTTTACAGGTAATTTTGTATTTCTTTTAGCTAGGTAGTTATTAAATAGTTAATAACTATTTAATAACTATTCTAACTAGCTAAAATAAATACAAAGTTACCTGTAAAATAAATATAAATCCTAAGATAGCTACAATATAATTATTATTTATATTGTAGCTATATTAGGGTTTATTTTACAGGTAAGTATTTAGTTTTAAATAGGAATAATTTATTAAAGTATAGTGTAGTGTTAGGTGTAATTGTAACTTAGGTTAGTTTTTATTTTACAGGTAAATTTCAGTTTATTTTAGCTAGGTAAGCTATTAAATAGTTAATAACTATTTAATAGCTATTGTACCTAGTTAAAATAAATTGAAAGGTACCTGTAAAATAAAAATAAATCCTAAGATAGCTAGAATATAATTATTATTTATATTGTAGCTATATTAGGGTTTATTTTATAGGTAAGTATTTAGTTTTAAATAGGATTCATTTAGTTAATAATAAAATATTATTTAGATTTATTTAATTAATATTTAAGTTAGGGGGGCGTTAGGGTTAGGGTTAGACTTAGGTTTAGGGGTTAATAATTTTATTACAGTGGCGGCGGCGTAGTGGGGGGCAGGATAGGGGTTAATAAATTTATTATAGGGGGCGACGGTGTAGGGGAGGCAGATTAGGGGTTAATAAATTTATTATAGGTGACGACGGTGTAGGGGGGGGCAGGATAGGGGTTAATAGGTTTAATATAGGTTGCGGCGGGTTCAGGGAGCGGCGGTTTAGGGGTTAAACTATTTATTTAGTTGCGGAGAGGTGCGGGATCAGCAGGATAGGGGTTAATAACTTTATAATAGAGGGCGACGGTGTAAGGGGGGCAGGATAGGGGTTACTAGGTATACTGTAGGTGGCAGCGGTGTCCGGGAGCGGCGGTTTAGGGGTTAATACATTTATAAGAGTTGCGGCGGGGTCTAGGAGCGGCGGTTTAGGGGTTAGTAACTTTATTGAGTTGCGGGAGGCTCCGGGGGCGCCGGTATAGGGATAGAACAGTGTAGTTTAGTGTGAGTGCTTAGTGACAGGCTAGCAATAAAGCTGGGAAAAAGCCGAAGGGCAGCGAGATCGGATGAGTGATAACTCTCACAGTCCGCTGCGCATCGCCCCGCAGCTTTTTGACAGCTTTATTTGATAACTTAGGCGTATTTTTTCAGGTCCGCGGCGGCGATGTGAGGCGAGCTTAGGCGGGCGTATTGGGCCGGCGAAGCCAGAAAAGTAGACGGCTTGATAACTACCCCCCAAAGGCCAAACTTAATAAAGGAAAATTTATAATAAGCAAAAAGAAAAATGTCATCTT
This sequence comes from Bombina bombina, assembly GCF_027579735.1. NCBI lineage: Eukaryota > Metazoa > Chordata > Amphibia > Anura > Bombinatoridae > Bombina > Bombina bombina. The sequence continues at coordinate 283,137,877 of NC_069503.1, read as the reverse complement.
GTATTTTTAATAAAAAGACGTTAACAAATAAAATTATACACAAGAAAACAGTTTTTAAAATAAAAAGGAAAAATACAGAAGCTAATATTATACTAACTTAGATGTCTGTGCCAGGGAGATTGGCAAGAAAAATTAGTCACTCACACTGTTGTTACACAGGCTTATATTGCTAGAATCAAACATATACCCTTTTCTCTGAAATCAGATTTTTTGACCAAACCTCCTTCTTGAGGGGCCAGGGAAATACCCACCGCTCTCTTTTACGACATGTTATAAAGCTCTGAATCCTTGGCTGAAATCATAGAACATCTTATAATTGCTGCTATGTATATTTAGTTCATATATACAGATAGGCAATTCCTTTGTGATGTCATGAGGATTATTTTGATACCAAATATGACATGTTCAGCAGAAGAGGCGTCCGAAAGGCCCAATATTCATTAAATCTTAATCTAATTTGATTCATCAATAACCTTAATTAACCTCAGCTGTCTCTCTGGGTAGAAGAGACTGTTTTTTTCATGTATCTACTGACATGTCTGCATCATAAAAATTACTCTCTGTGTTAAGTTGTGGCAATAAACTGACCTTAAGCAATAAAGTTTCTCTAGTGAGTCTTACAAACTATTTATATTGGGCTCTTGCTTATCTAAGAAATAAAAACACAGGAACACATTTCTTTTGAAAAAAAAAAGCAAATTATTTAACACACAAGCCAAGAAATTAACCCATTAACAACTAAAACCATGAGGCCTTCATGACTCCTTCCCCAAATAAGAGATGCAAATTAATGTGGCACACAAGCCCCTACAGGTGCAGATCAAAAGGAGCTGCCCCTTGATGTGATAACCCCATTCCCAGACAAAGTGCACATAGCAGTTTTGCCATTATTATGTACCTCCATTTAAAAATAATACAAAATCTGCTTGGTCTATGAAATGTATATCATACCCTGTTACAGGTGTGTCTGTGATGCCCAGTTTTCTGTCACACCCACTGAACATTATGTGTGTTGTTAGCTGTGGAATAGCTTATTAGATATCTTGACCCTTCACCCAAGTAGAATCCCTGTACCCCTATTCCTTGTTATGGTTGTAGGGGATTGCCTAGCTGCATTCCTCCTTTGTCTCAACTGTGGGGACTATCTGTTGGGCCTGCTGGGAACTCTGACTCTACAGTACTATCAGTGCATGTGCTGAACGGAACTGTGGTGCTGTGTAAATACTCAGTCTGGGTCAGTCTATGTCCCCTAGTCTGTGCAGTCTGCTTATAGGTCACAGCTGTGGATACTGGGGCCTCTGTCACCCATAATCTTTCACATTTATTCTGAGTGTCCCTCAAGGAGTATCCTGTACCCCCTCCCCCACACACTCTGGATTCTGGGGCACTGCTGCTTCTGGCACAGGTGGGTCTATACTCTGACCTCTCTCACAGTCTGTCTGCCACTTCACAGCCTCACTCAGAATTTGAGATCCTCCTTTTACAGACAAGCACATGTCTTCATTTTACCATTTCTCCTGTCTCTTTACACCTTCTACATCGGACTCTACTTGTTCTGACACAGACTGGCATACATCATCCAGCTGCCCATTCGTCCAGTTATTCTCTCCCCTCATATTATCACTGTTTTCTACAGACTCCACTAGTTCAAGCACAGACAGACACACATCTTCCATCTACCTCTCCTTACAGTGCATCTCTCTTTGTATATTTCCATTCTGCTCTACAGATCCTACTGGTTTGAGCACAGACAGGCACACACCATCCATCTGGCTTACTACCCAGTCAGTCTCTTCTTTTTCATTTTCACTCTGTTCTGCAGACCCCACGGGTTCAACCACACACCATCCATCTGCTTTACCTCCCCATCAAACAGTTCTCTCCCACTTCCACATATCAGCACAGACACCCCCAGTTCAAGCACAGAACTTGGCACACATGCACTCTGTCCTCACTCCTCACACACAGCCCTTTGCACACTATTTAACAAAGGCTGAATGGCCCCTGTTCCCCTTGTTTCTGCGCAAGCCTTCAGGCTCGCCGGAAGCAGGAGTTAAGAAGCAGCAGTCTTAAGACCGCTGCGCCTTAACTCATACGCCGCCTCTGAGGCGGCGTATAGCAATCCGCCCGATCATGTACGATCAGGCTGATTGACACCCCCTGCTAGCGGCCAATCTGCAGGGGGTGGCACTGCACCAGCAGTTCACAAGAACTGCTGGTGCAATGATAAATGCCGACAGTGTATTCTGTCTGCATTTATCGATGTGCGGCGGACATGGTCCGCTATAGTGGATCATGTCCGTCCGCACAATGATAAATCAACCCCTAGGGCTCATATCAAATTTAAGTAGGTCACATATAACATTGTAAGGCACATACAGTGATAACAAACTGCCCTGGTCAGTACCCAGTACTACATCATTAGGAACATTGTCAGATACTCCCACATTTCTTAGACCTCTCCCTGCTTCCCAATTAAGGTATACACATGCCATAGGCAGTGAAAGTTGCACTCCCCTATTCCCTTTTACTGCTACAGTCCTTCCAGGAATAATGTCCTTAGAGCTCACCATGCTGCTCCCTACTTGTGCAGCCAATCACGTGCAAGCAGGTGCTGTCAATCACCCCATTTAGATCTCATCAGGATGATTAAAATCCACCACACTTTAGGTCTTAAAACCACAGCTACTTAACTTGCACAAGCCTGAAATGCTGGGCCACCAGAGCTGCATTCGCAGCTTAATAAATGGAACCCAATGCCTGTTGGAAAAACTTAATTGAGAGTCCTCCTGGAGCTTCCACCCTCAGCACTGAATATCTCTAGAGAATTGGTGGCAGGGTGCAGGTGTAAAATGCTAAGAGCATATCATGAGAATTGTGGGAGAGATTCAGACAGATCCTGAAAACTTGCTCCTCCCACTTTCTGTAACTTTTTTTCTGTGTCATTTTTATTTTACATAGAACACATACAAAGTGAAATGTAATTTGTAAAAGTTACACAGAAACTTCCAAAGCATAATCAGAGTTTGTAAAATCACAATCTAAAATACACTGCTTTATACAGAATCAAAATGCATTAAAAGACAACATAGAAAGCTTAAAGGACAAAGGGTTCGATCACAATCTATTGCCAGGGGCTTTGTTTGTTTGTTTTTTTGTATGTTTTTTGTTTGTTAAAGCACCATTTCCATTTTTGCATGAACTAAAAGCTACAGCTTTCTACAGAAAGGACTTATACTATCTTATACTGCCTAGGAGATCCTTAAACAAGATTGTGCCTTTGTGACCAGGGTTCTATAGAGGACTGACCTCCATGTATGCTAAATCCAATCTGGTTCACAAGAGTATGTTTCAAGCGTAGCTACATTATTGTAAATGTAAACTGGAATGCACCTTTGTGACAGTGAGTTCAATAATGCATGGAGGAGTCTCCCCTATACAAATTCGGTCACAAAGGGACAATCTCATTTGCAAGGCAGCAGGTTAATGATTTACAGTATAGTTTCAGTAATGTTAAAATCCAGTATAAGAAGATATTGTAAGTAATTTCAATAGAAATCCGTAGTCACCATCTTCTTTTCAGTTTACAACAAAATTGAAACAGTGTTTTAATAAAGAATAGAATTAAATATTGTTAAAAAACCAGGAAGAGCAGGAAAATAGATTGACGTTTTTACTCTGCCTGTCAGTGGAAGACTGTAAAGTTTTCTAGCCAACCAGGATTCTCAAGGGAAGGGATGGAAGTGGAATGGGGATTTTTAGGTTGTTGCCTGAGACTCTGAGGCTCAGATCTGTTTGCAATCAGTGAGTTGGCCTTTGGCTTCCTTTGTGTTCTACTGTGACCCCACTGAGAAGTTCAGAACTTTGGAGAGATTTGGCTTTGCCTTGGATTAGTCAGTTAATATACCAACACCTAATGTTTATGTGTGTATTTTTCCTCCAATTTTTTTTTCTCTTCAAAAAATAAGAAGACTTTTAGCTGCAGATTAGAAAATTTAAAAAGAAAAACCAACTCTTGAATACTAGAGAGAGACTACTAGCACTTATATTTAATTTAGTTTGCTTTGCTGTAGTGCAATATAATATTTTAGTAAAGACTTTTGTTTATTACTTAAAGTTAAAAAGTCTTGTTTTTTCTGGAATTAGCAAGCAAATGAAATACACTGCGATCCTCCAAAGTAAGCATTTTCTGGAATTAGTTTACTTTTTCAGAGATTAATTTACTCAGGGCTAGATTACAAGTAGCGCACTTTTCCTTTTGCTCATATGATAACTCCACTTAAAGTTAACTTTTAATGCGGGCAGGTTAGCACTTGTATTACAAGTTGAAAGTAAAACGTTAGCGTGCAAGTGAAAGATCAGTGCAGTAACTTCTGTACTTCGGATATCGTAACTGCATTAATTTCTACTCCTCACAGACTTCAATGGGGCGCACTGTTTAAAAAACTAACACTTATCGCTCTCGCGCTAACTTGAGTCCACATTAGACCAACAGTGCTAAACTTGAAGGTGTTTATGAATACTTTCCAATGTTCTTCACATAGAAGAAAATGTTATTTTTATTTTTAAATATTTATATATATATATATATATATATATATACACACACACACATATATATTTATTATATGTATATATAAATAAATATATATTTATATATAAAGAAATATCAGATAGATTACGAGTTTTGAGCGCTATAGGGAAATTAACGATCGCCACAAAAGCGGCGGTATTTAACCTCCCTATAGCGCTGCTGTTACAGGTTTTGCAAAACCTGTGCGGGCGATATGGTTACGTTGAGCTCCATACCTCACCCAAATACAAGCGGTGTTTTGATGTGCGTGTACATGATTTCCCCATAGACATCAATGGGGAGAATTGGCTAAAAAAAAGCCTAACACCTGCGATCACGGAAACAAAAGCTTCGTAACGCAGCCCCATTGATGTCTATGTGGAAAGAAAAAGTTACGTTTAACCCTAACACCCTAACATAAACCCCAAGTCTAAACACCCCTAATCTGCTGCTCCTAACATCGCCTCAACCTACATAATGTTATTAACCCCTAATCTGCTGCCCCTAACATCGCCGCCACCTAAATATAACTATTAACCCCTAATCTGCCGCTCCCGATATCGCCGCTACCTACATTACAGTTATTAACCTCTAATCTGCCGTCCCCAATGTTGCTGCCACTATACTAAAGTTATTAACCCCTAAACCTCTGGCCACCCATATCACTAACACTAAATAAATATATTAACCCCTAAACCTAACCCTAACCCTAACGTAACCCTCACCCTAAGCATAACCCTAACGTAACCCTAAGCCTAAGTCTAACCCTAACCCCCTCTAACTTAAATATAATTACAATAAATTTAAAACTTATTACCTAAATAATTCCTATTTAAAACTAAATACTTTCCTATAAAATAAAACCTAAGCTAGCTACAATATAACTAATAGTTATATTGTATCTATCTTAGAATTTATTTTTATTTCACAGGTAAGTTTGTATTTATTTTAACTAGGTACTCTAGCAAGTTACCTGTAACATAAAAACTAACCTGCCTTACACTAAAACCTAACATTACAATAAAATAAAAAAAATAAATTAATTAAATACAATTATCTAAATTACAAAAAAAATAAACACTAAATAACACAAAATAAAAAACGAAATTATCAAAAATAAAAATGAATTACTCCTAATCTAATAGCCCTATCAAAATAAAAAAGCCCCCCCAAAATAAAAAACCATAGCCTACACTAAACAGCCAATAACCCTTAAAATGGCCTTTTGCGGGGCATTGCCCCAAAGATATCAGCTCTTTTACCTGTAAAAAAAAATTGCCCCAAAGATATCAGCTCTTTTACCTGTAAAAAAAAATACAAACAACCCCCCAACAGTAAAACCCACCACCCACACAACCAAAGCCCCCAAATAAAATTCTATCTAAATAAACCTAAGCTAACCATTGCCCTGAAAAGGACATTTGGATGGGCATTGCCCTTAAAAGGGCATTTAGCTCTTTTATATTGCCCAAAACCCTACTCTAAAAATAAAACCCACCCAATAAACCCTTAAAAACACCTAACACTAACCCCCAACGATTCACTTACGGTTTTTGAAGACCAGACATCCATCCTCATCAAGGCGGCAGAAGTCTTCATCCAAGCCGGCAGAAGTCCTCATCGAAGCCGGCAGAAGTCTTCATCCTAGGGGGCAGAAGTCTTCATCCAAGCGAGCAGAAGTCTTCATCCAGACGGCATCTTCTATCTTCATCCATACGGTGCGGAGCGGGTCCATCTTCAAGACATCCGATGCGGAGCATCCTCTTCTTCCGATGGTCGCTGAAGAATGAAGTTTCCCTTTAAGTGACGTCACCCAAGATGGCGTCCCTTACATTCCGATTGGCTGATAGAATTCTATCAGCCAATAGGAATTAAAGGTAAAAAAATCTTATTGGCTGTTGCAATCAGCCAATAGGATTGAGCTCACATTCTATTGGCTATTCCAATCAGCCACTAGAATGTGAGCTCAATCCTATTGGCTGATTGGATCTATACCTGCAAGACTTGTAATAGCAGCGTTAGGGAAAAAGCATTGTTATGAAGCATAACGATGCTTTTTCACTCATAACGCAAAACTCATAATCTAGCTGTATGTTTTTTGTAATAAACAGAAATACATACAAATATATGTATTTGTATATATAAATATATACGTATATATTAATATATATATATATACTGTATATATATATATACACAACAAAGTTTTTTTTTGGTTACGCACACCACAAAAGGACTGTTTAATCTTAACACACATATTGTGGGAGTGCTACCAAAGTGACCAAAACAATTACAAAACAACAAAAAATATTGGTGCACATCCAACCACTTAAAGGGACACTAAACCCAATTTTTTTCTTTAATGCATCTAAGCTTCTTTTTTGGTTCAGACCTCTGGACAGCACTTTTTTTTATTGGTGGATGAATTTATCCACCAATCAGCAAGAATAACCCAGGTTATTCACCAAAAATGGGCCGGCATCTAAACTCACATTCTTGCATTTCAAATAAAGATACCAAGAGAATCAAGAAAAATTGATAATAGGAGTAAATTAGAAAGTTGCTTAAAATGTCATGCTCTATCTGAATTACGAAAGAAAAAAATTGGGTTCAGTGTCCCTTTAAGTCCACTCTTTCATGGCATATTTGTATATGCTTCTGTCTGCCAAATATACTTACATAGCTTCTAATAAGATTGGGATAAACATCTCGCAATAATATGAGCTTATATTTCTGCTGCAAAAACAAATATACTTCTATCTGCTAAATATACTTACATAGTTCAAATAAAATTGGGATTAACATATCGCAATAATATTGACTTATATTTATGCTGCAAATTTTTTTTATTTTTTTTTGCTTTAAAAAATGCCTTTAAATGAAATGGGATCTTAGTCACACAATATGATCATATTCTGCTAAGCCAGTCACCACTTACAAGGTGTCCCATAAAGACTGGTCCTACACTAACCAGTTTCCACACTGCAGCAAGTCATGTCTACACAGTGTGAAGCTTTCTAGCTTATTAGGTATATTTATCTGGAACACACCTGGGCTGGGTGGCGTGCATTAACCAAAGGGGAGCGATTTGGTCAGCTCCCTATTTAAGAAATACAACAAAGGGTTTTTTTGGTTACGCACACCACAAAAGGACTGTTTAATCTTAACACACATATTGTGGGAGTGCTACCAAAGTGACCAAAACAATTACAAAACAACAAAAAATATTGGTGCACATCCAACCACTTAAAGGGACACTAAACCCAATTTTTTTCTTTAATGATTCAGATAGAGCAGGCAATTTTATGCAACTTTCTAATTTACTCCTATTATCAAATTTTCTTCATTCTCTTGGTATCTTTATTTAAAAAAGATTGCATCTAAGCTTCTTTTTTGGTTCAGTACTCTGGACAGCACTTTTTTTTATTGGTGGATGAATTTATCCACCAATCAGCAAGAATAACCCAGGTTATTCACCAAAAATGGGCCGGCATCTAAACTCACATTCTTGCATTTCAAATAAAGATACCAAGAGAATCAAGAAAAATTGATAATAGGAGTAAATTAGAAAGTTGCTTAAAATGTCATGCTCTATCTGAATCACGAAAGAAAAAAATTGGGTTCAGTGTCCCTTTAAGTCCACTCTTTCATGGCATATTTGTATATGCTTCTGTCTGCCAAATATACTTACATAGCTTCTAATAAGATTGGGATAAACATCTCGCAATAATATGAGCTTATATTTCTGCTGCAAAAACAAATATACTTCTATCTGCTAAATATACTTACATAGTTCAAATAAAATTGGGATTAACATATCGCAATAATATTGACTTATATTTATGCTGCAAATTTTTTTTATTTTTTTTGCTTTAAAAAATGCCTTTAAATGAAATGGGATCTTAGTCACACAATATGATCATATTCTGCTAAGCCAGTCACCACTTACAAGGTGTCCCATAAAGACTGGTCCTACACTAACCAGTTTCCACACTGCAGCAAGTCATGTCTACACAGTGTGAAGCTTTCTAGCGTATTAAGTATATTTATCTGGAACACACCTGGGCTGGGTGGCGTGCATTAACCAAAGGGGAGGGATTTGGTCAGCTCCCTATTTAAGAAATACAACAAAGGGTTTTTTTGGTTACGCACACCACAAAAGGACTGTTTAATCTTAACACACATATTGTGGGAGTGCTACCAAAGTGACCAAAACAATTACAAAACAACAAAAAATATTGGTGCACATCCAACCACTTAAGTCCACTCTTTAATGGCATATTTGTATATGCTTCTGTCTGCCAAATATACTTACATAGCTTCTAATAAGATTGGGATAAACATCTCGCAATAATATGAGCTTATATTTGTGCTGCAAAAACAAATATACTTCTATCTGCTAAATATACTTACATAGTTCAAATAAAATTGGTATTAATATCTCGCAATAATATTGACTTATATTTATGCTGCAAAATTATTATTTTTTTTGCTTTAAAAAATGCCTTTAAATGAAATGGGATCTTAGTCACACAATATGATCATATTCTGCTAAGCCAGTCACCACTTACAAGGTGTCCCATAAAGACTGGTCCTACACTAACAAGTTTCCACACTGCAGCAAGTCATGTCTACACAGTGTGAAGCTTTCTAGCTTATTAAGTATATTTATCTGGAACACACCTGGGCTGGGTGGTGTGCATTAACCAAAGGGGAGGGATTTGGTCAGCTCCCTATTTAAGAAATACAACAAAGGGGTTTTTTGGTTACGCACAGCATAAAAGGACTGTTTAATCTTAACACACATATTGTGGGAGTGCTACCAAAGTGACCAAAACAATTACAAAACAACAAAAAATATTGGTGCACATCCAACCACTTAAGTCAACTCTTTCATGGCATATTTGTATATGCTTCTGTCTGCCAAATATACTTACATAGCTTCTAATAAGATTGGGATAAACATCTCGCAATAATATGAGAAGCTATGTAAGTATATTTGGCAGACAGAAGCATATACAAATATGCCATGAAAGAGTGGACTTAAGTGGTTGGATGTGCACCAATATTTTTTGTTGTTTTGTAATTGTTTTGGTAACTTTGGTAGCACTCCCACAATATGTGTGTTAAGATTAAACAGTCCTTTTGTGGTGTGCATAACCAAAAAACCCCTTTGTTGTATTTCTTAAATAGGGAGCTGACCAAATCCCTCCCCTTTGGTTAATGCACGCCACCCAGCCCAGGTGTGTTCCAGATAAATATACTTAATAAGCTAGAAAGCTTCACACTGTGTAGACATGACTTGCTGCAGTGTGGAAACTGGTTAGTGTAGGACCAGTCTTTATGGGACACCTTGTAAGTGGTGACTGGCTTAGCAGAATATGATCATATTGTGTGACTAAGATCCCATTTCATTTAAAGGCATTTTTTAAAGAAAAATAAAATAAAATTTTGCAGCATAAATATAAGTCAATATTATTGTGAGATGTTAATCCCAATTTTATTTGAACTATGTAAGTATATTTAGCAGATAGAAGTATATTTGTTTTTGCAGCACAAATATAAGCTCATATTATTGCGAGATGTTTATCCCAATCTTATTAGAAGCTATGTAAGTATATTTGGCAGACAGAAGCATATACAAATATGCCATGAAAGAGTGGACTTAAGTGGTTGGATGTGCACCAATATTTTTTGTTGTTATATATATATATATATATATATATATATATATATATATAGTAATTAAAAGCACAGTAAAACATATTTTAACAAATTAAAATTGATTTTATTTGAATGGAAAGGGATCAAAAGTGTATATGTGTATATTTATATATATATATATATATATATATATATATATATATATATATATATATGTGTGTATATATGTGTTTATCTGTGTATATATGTTTGTATAAATGATCATAAGTGTAGGAATCCGGAGCCAAAAAAGCAGCAGCAACAAAAAAGTCTGTAGTTAAAACTTGAATGCTTTATTGTCCATAATTAAAATTAACATGGAAAAAACAACAACATGGAAGATAATTTGGTGCAGACGCCACCTAAAAAGACAAGCTTACGCATTTCAGCCGTAGCCTTGCTCTTAGCTTGATTACAGGATACTCTAAGCTGTATATTTATCAAGGAAAATAAAACTGTGATAGGATAAAATAAAAAAAAGGGGGCTGTACTGCTTAATTAACCAACACTTGCAAAACTTCTAAGGTGTGTTAAATTTAACCCTATCTGCATATATTCAACCTGAACTCCCTGAACAAAATTACTCTCAAAGGAAAAAAACAAACAAACAAAAAAAGTTTTATTTTTCTTGATAAATATACAGCTTAGAGTATCCTGTAATCAAGCTAAGAGTAAGGCTACGGCCGAAACGTGTAAGCTTGTCTTTTTAGGTGGCGTCTGCACCAAATTATCTTCCATGTTGTTGTTTTTTCCATTTTAATTTTAATTATGGACAATAAAGCATTCAAGTTTTAACTACAGACTTTTTTGTTGCTGCCGCTTTTTTGGCCCTGGATTCCTACACTTATGATCATTGGTTCATTGGCCGGTTTCTTTTGGAATCCGAAGATTGGCCGGAGCTATTTGCATAGAGGGATTCAAACAACCAATAGGAGGTGGTGGAGGTTAAGCGTCAGCGAGGACGTAATACGGAACAGGATGCTGGAATTAAGTAAACGAGGACTGGGAGATTCTGAGACCTTGAGCGAACAGGTTGTGCATACCCCGTGGATTAGCAAGAGCGAGGGGCAACCCAGGACCGCCATGTAAGCCTGTTCTAGACAGAGGCTATCCGTATAGCAAACAAACACTGCCCGGCTACTGAGCATCACAAGTAAGTCTTGTATATTGAATGAGCCATTATCATTTGTGGGATTGTTTGGTTGAGGAAGGATTACTATGACAAATGTAAGATTTACCCTCATCCACATTGTGGCTACGATAATACTATAGACTGCTTGTTGATCTTACAATTATACTACATTTTGCAAGTGTCTGATATATATATCGTTCCTAGCTGATCTTTGGGACTTTCACTACTATCTGTGTGGGCAATCAGAAACGGACTGTCAGAGGTCTAACAAGGGAAATAGTACCGGATAATGAACAGTAACACAAGTATATTTATACTATTTGGGACATTTCATCTGTTTATCAGTGTATCTTAGACAGAGTGTCCTTGTTTCCCACAGATATTGACACGCTCCTCCACCACCAGTTTGTAAAATGTCCAGTGTGCAAGTACCCATTATTTTCTGAATAATACAGAGAGGGTACTGTAGGTTATAATCACTACCAGGCATCTTTTTCTTGTTCTCTTTATATATGTTTGTATATACATATTTACACATATAAACACAAATACATATGTACTGTATATACATGTTTATATATATATATATATATATATATATATATATAAATATATACATACACACACAGAGAAGTGCACTCACAGGAACGGACAACCAGCTCAATACCATTGTTAGCCTGTTCTATGGCAACTTCTTTTAGCCCAGTAATGCTTTTTACAAATACACATATTTTAGGAAGTTAGTAGGCCCAAATTTTCTTTCATGATTCAGAAAAAGAATACAAATTTAAACAACAATCCAATTTACTTCTATTATTTATTTTGCTTAATTTTTTTGATATCCTTAGTAGAAGAAAAAGCAATGCACATGGGTGAGCCAATCACATGAGGCTTCTAAGTGCAGCAACCAATCAGCAGCTGCTGAGTCTATCTAGATATGCTTTTCAGCAAAGAATATCAAGAAAATAAAACAATTTAGATAATAGAAGTAAATTAGAAAGTTGTTTAAAATTGAATGCTCTTTCTATATCATGAAAGAAAAAAATGGGTTTCATGTCCCTTTAAACTAAACTAAAAAATGTATTAGTATTCACAGTGCTTTTGCTTTAGTGAATTTGATTATCTTTTTTTTTCAGTAGAAAGACAAGAGTAAAAACAAAATCTATTTTGTTAAAGTAAATAATATTTAATCTTATAGTGCAGCAATATTAAATAATTTGATTTCAGTTCAAACTAGTTTTAGTAGTAGTGTGACTGTGTGCATTATTATTAAATAAAAAAACAAATAAATAAATGAAGCTTAGTGTAGAGAACAGAGAGGATAATATGTAGTCCTTTTTTTTTTTTTTTTTTACTCTCTGTGGGCCAGATTACTAGTGGCACACTAACTGTAGTGTGTGAGCAATATCGGATTTATTGCAGGTGTTTACCTGCGTCAGAAGTAGCGCGTGTATTAGAAGTTGAAAGTAAATCCGTTTGCTTGAGCGCAATTGAATTAAACGCGCGTTGGGATAGCACAACTTCAGAGCTCTGCTTAAATGTCAAAACACTCATAATAACACTATCTAATAACAATTCTTAAAAAAATTTGCTTTAACATAGAAATACATGCATATGATTTAACATAGAGATACATACATATACATAACTAAATATGTATATATATATATATATATATATATATATATATATATATATATATATATATATATATATATAGAGTATATGTATATATGTGTGTACATATGTATTTACAAACATTTATACACCGATAAACAGATAAATACATATGTACACATATATAGACACACACACACATATATATATATATATATATATATATATATATATATATATATATATATATATATATATATATTTATATATATATATATATATATATGTGTGTGCATTGGAACCCTTTGCAGTCATGTAGCTGAAAACATGAAAAGCATATTTATGCAATATTCATTTTTAATAAAGTATTATACTGCATATTTACTGTAAATATTTCACATAAGTGAATAGGTTCTAAGCATTTTTAAATAGATATATATGTATATCTATTTATATGTATATCTATTTATATGTATATCTATATGTATGTATTTATGAATAAATAGAACTTCTTCTATGTGACACTTGAGAAAATGCGATCACGTTTGTGTGACTTGTTGGGTATTGAAATCTTGCAATATTCTAACTTTGGCTTTTTGCGCGTGTTAGGTTAGTGCATGAGTGAAAACATTTTACTTTCAAATTGTAATATGCGGGGTACCTGGCTCTTGCAAAAAGCCCCACCATCCAAAAAGTTGCCTTTTTATGCATCCACAGCCACCAGAAAAGAGTAGTGAAACAACAGGACATCAGTTGCAATTGTTTGGGTCAAAACTTGAGCCCAGTGTTTCACGTTTCGCGTAAATTATTTGTGACTGCAACCAAAATACTGGATGTGTTTATAGCCTCCACTTCCTCCACCACCACCTCCAGTGTCAAAGTCAGCAGCAGTTTTATTTTGTTCCAAAGTACTCTCTGTGGAAAAGAGATAATTAGGGCAGTTCCAAACTTAGATGCTGAAACGTCTAAAAACAGCAGCAGCCTACGCCCGAGGAAGAGAAGGCTAGCCTTATGTTGATGCCACTTTCTAAGTATCTCCCACTTCTGCCCAGATATGTAAGGACCTTCCTTTTGCCTTACATGAAGAAGAACTACATTATGACGAGGAGGATGTAAAGGAGGGTGCAGACAACTCTAGAAACACTGCTTCTCCTCAGCCATCATCACTATCTCTTACTCCTCCTGGCAGATTTTCTAGAGCTATGCCAAGTCCAGAACACCATGTTGGCAGCTGAGAAAGAGTTCTGAAAGTCCTAGGCCTAGAGCTCCTGCTATCACCACCACCACTACTGCTATCGATAGCAGCAGTGTAGGACAAACCACAAAAATTTCTAAACTGTAAATGTAAGAAAACTCTCATGTCAAGCAGTGCTTCGTTGCATTGTGCTTGTAACTCCACATCTAGAAATGCATGGAATGCCCCTTAGAGAAGTATAGCAAACATTTGCTTTTCTAGAATATTGTGAGAGATCTCTCAGTGCTGGAGGATCCTTTTAGATTATCTCATCTAGTGGAGGGCCTTAGATCATCGGGTCCTAAGTGTTCTTTTAAATCCATAACACATATCAGGTCTGCTCAAACTATGGCTCAAAAGTCACAACTGCCCCTCTAAATTTTGTGTGTGGCTTTAGCACCACTGAGCAGAAAACATACATTAGTAATTTGTTATTGAAAAAGCAGTTCCACACTTTTTATAAGTTGATTAACTATGTTTATTTGTACCATTTGAGTAGTATAAACAATTAAAGATTACATTAAGTGTAACATATTACCTGTGTTATTTTTAACTTTGTAGTTACAAATGGAGCAGCTAAAATGGTCAAAGCCCTTAGCAATAGCGAATGTGTTGTTTTGTAAACTTTGTGGTGCACATCCTACATCTTGTTGTGAGAACCTTTTCTCCCAACCCAGGGTCACTGCAGGCTATCCAACATAATTGAGCAGTGAGGTAAGATTACTGGACACTTTCACCACAGTGTGAAGGCTAGCCAGATACTGAGGGAGGAACTTGAGGGCAGGTCTTCCCCAGCACTGCCTTTGCCACAATATGGTGACTCAGTGGAATCTACTTTGGAAATGCTGGAGTGAATCCTAGAACAGCAGAGGAACTACACTCCTTGTCTTAACAACAGAACATTAGGGTAACATGCCCTTTGTGTAGAGAGGAATGGACGACAATCAAGCAGGTAGTAACAGTCCTCAAGCCATAGACGTTAAGCTACTGCAATTGTGGTTAAGGTAGTACCACACTTTACTCACCTAATAAGCAAACTTGACAACTTTATTGTTGGCCGTGAGGCTGCTCTACCCAGTGACAATCCCTATGCTGAGGTAACTTCTTAGATGAAATAGCTGAAGGAGGAGTTGAAAACTCTCTTGCATGATTTGCTTGACAACAGCCAACAGTAAATACTGGCAATCCTGTGGAACCCAAGGGTGAAGGGTATGCTAGCAAACCATATTAAAAGGCTTTCATTTTGGATGGAGAAGCTTGTGCAAAGGGTGCAAGAGTTTGAAAGAAAAATAGTTATGCTGAGAGAGGGAGAGGAGCAAGAAGATGAGGAAGTTCCTTGCGACAGCAGCATTAATACACAACTTTCTTCCTCCTCATCTTCCATTTCTCATCCTCGTGGATGTGGTCAGACCTGACAGCCTGGAACAGCAGAACTTTGGGCCGCGGCCATACTCCTACAACTTGAGAGTTTATAGTAAAAGCCTACCTTGCTGAACTTTCACTGCCTTATGCTTCTGATCCATTAGTATACTGGGATAAGAAGACTACTGTCTGGCATGCACTCTCTTTAGTTGCCCAGGAACTGCTTTCATATCCACCTAGCAGCATTCAAAGTGAGAGAATTTTCTCTATCACTGGCAACATCCTCAACCCTCAGTGGTCACAGCTTGACCCAAACCTTGTTGAGCAGATGACCTTCTTGAAATTCAATCTTTCCATGCTAGGATACCCTGCATTACATTTCCAGGCAGAATTAATTCAGGACTAGCACCAATAGTGGCACTAAAACATTATAATACAAATGTCACTAAGATTTTATACTACTAGCGTCCAGTCGACTATTCTCTATCTTTTGACCTGTGTCAGCATAGGAGATATATAGGGTTTTGGGCTGAGATTGGTAGTGGTGTCTCCAGCCTGGCGCTGTGGTATTCAGGAAAATGCTGGGACATCTTATGCCCCACATTCCATCTCTCTATATCCTTTGCACTGCTGTTCAGACTTCAAAAAGTAGAAGTATTAGTTTTCAGAAGTCTTTGTGGCACTTATGTGGTACAAAATGACTGTGGCTGCCTGCAATTCCTTAAAACAAAGGAACTGTCTCTCCTCTTGTGTAATGTGATTGTGCAATGTGCATGGCTGCAACCAATCATCTTGTTGTGTCAAATTGAATAATAAATCTAAATTTTTTCTTACAAATTCAATTGTTGTTTGCCCATTGTCTAGTCTGAGGCTATGCCTGGGCCGTGCACGATTGTTAGGTTTGGCGTCATTGTCACTTTTCATCTGTTTGTCCCCTGTCATGTTAGTATAAGGGACACAATGATAAGACATCAAGCTAAAAACATGTTTGTAAATGTTTATGCTGATTTTATGCTTACATTTAAAGATATTCTACCAGGATACAGAATTTTTCTTAAAAGTTGTTGTTACATGTAATGGTTTGAAAAATGCTCATGATTCCATACATAAATATTTAATCAATAGTGAATGTATTAGCAGTTTATATCACAGTATAGTGATATAGGGGTCAATTTATTATAGTGCAAGCGGACATGATACGATGTAGCGTATCATGTCCGCTACACAACAATAAATGCTGACAGCATACGAAATTCGAATTGATTTGAATCTCCGAATTTGGCGAATTCATCCGAATTTCGATTCGGAATGAAACGAAACGCACATGTCTATAATTCATGTTGAACTTAGCTCACTTGAATAAACACGAGTTTAGCGTAGGTTAATGCAGTGTTTCTCAACTGCGGGCCTCAAGTACCCCCAACAGTCCTGGTTTTCATTATAGCTGAACTAGAGCACAGGTGCAATAATCAGCTGATGGATGAGAGCAGGTTGGTTACTGTTCAGCTGATTACTTTACTTGTTTACTGGTTCAGCTATAATGAAAACCAGGCCTGTTGGAGGACCGCAGTTGAGAAACACTGGGTTAGCGCATGAGTATGGGTGTTAGTTTTTCGCGCTGCTTTGAAGTCTATGGGTGAATAAGTTATGCGGTCGCAATGTTTTTTCGTGCAAAAAGCCTCCATCTAGCGTAATACTCTCGAGTGGGAAAGCTAAATTGCACACAAATTGTAATTTAGCCCATTATTTTTAACAAAGTGTCCCCTAGATTATGAGTTTTGCGTTAGAGGCTGTGCGGTGCTAACAAGCAGTTTATGCTCACCGCTCACTTACAGACAGTGCTGGTATTACGGGTTTTTACAAACCAGACAAGAAGTGAGCATTGAGTAGACATGTGCGTTTCGTTTCGTTCCGAATTTAAATTTGGACGAATTTGTCAAATTTGGAGATTCGGATCGATTCGAATTTCCGAATTACCGTAGCACAGAATCTAACGAATAAATCTGAATTAGTTCGGATTTATTCGTAACATTCAGATGGCCATGGACTAATCACAACTACACTAGTATTGTACTGTATATTAGGTTATATCACTCTGCTATAGGTTACACCTAATATTACAGTACATAATACTAGTCTAATACACAGCAAATCCCACCTAACACATACCGAACTTCCGAATTTACGAATCGAATCCGAACCGAATACATCCGAATTTATTTGAATCCGAATGAATCCGAACAAATACGAAACAAATGCATTCGAATGTATCCAAATTCGAATTGATCCGAAAACAAAATTCTAAAACATCCAAATCGATCCGAAACGAGACGAAACTAATTTTTTCGCCGTGCACAAGTCTAGCATTGAGCAAAATTTTGCTCATTACCGCACTCCAATACCAGTGCTGCTTACATTAGCATTAAGCTGGTTGTGCGTGCTCGTGCACGATTTCCCCATAGGAATCAACGGGGAGAGCCGGCTGAAAAAATTTCTAAAACCTGCAAAAAAGCAGCGTAAAACTCAGTAACGCAGCCCCATTGATTCCTATGGGGAAATAAAAGTTATGTTTATACCTAACACCCTAACATGAACCCCGAGTCTAAACACCCCTAATCTTACACTTATTAACCCCTAATCTGCCGCCCTCGACATCGCCGACACCTATATTATAACTATTAACCCCTAATCTGCCACTCCGGACACCACCGCCACCTATATTATACTTATGAACCCCTAATCTGCTGCCCCCAACATCACCGCCACCTACATTATATTTATTAACCCCTAATCTGCGGCCCCCAACGTCGCCACCACTATTCTAAATTTATTAACCCCTAAACCTAAGTCTAACCCTAACCCTAACACCCCCTAACTTAAATATAATTTAAATAAATCTAAATAAAATTCCTATCATTAACTAAATTATTCCTATTTAAAACTAAATAGTTACCTATAAAATAAACCCTAAGCTAGCTACAATATAACTAATAGTTACATTGTAGCTATCTTAGGTTTTATTTTTATTTTACAGGCAAGTTTGTATTTATTTTAACTAGGTAGACTAGTTAGTAAATAGTTATTAACTATTTCATAACTACCTATCTAAAATAAATACAAAATTACCTGTAAAATAAAACCTAACCTAAGTTACAATTACACCTAACACTACACTATAATTAAATGAATTCCCTAAATTAAATACAATTAAATACAATTAAATAAAATTAACTAAAGTACAAAAACAAACAAACACTAAATTACAGAAAATAATAAACAAATTACAAGATTTTTAAACTAATTACACCTAATCTAACCCCCCTAACAAAATAAAAAGCCCCCCAAAATAAAAAAGCCCTACCCTACACTAAATTACAAATAGCCCTTAAGAGGGCCTTTTGCGGGGCATTGCCCCAAAGTAATCAGCTCTTTTACCTGTAAAAACAATTACAAATCCCCCCAACATTAAAACCCACTACCCACACAACCAACCCTACTCTAAACCCCACCCAATACCCCCTTAAAAAAACCTAACACTAACCCCTTGAAGATCACCTTACCGGGAGAAGTCTTCATCCAACCGGGCCGAAGTCCTCAACGAAGCCGGGAGAAGTTTTCATCCAAGCCGGGTGAAGTGGTCCTCCAGATGGGCAGAAGTCTTCATCCAGACGGCATCTTCTATCTTCATCCATCCGGCGCGGAGCGGGTTCATCTTCAAGACATCTGACGTGGAGCATCCTCTTCATCCGACGGCTAACACTGAATGAAGGTTCCTTTAAATGACGTCATCCAAGATGGCGTCCCTTCAATTCTGATTGGCTAATAGCATTCTATCAGCCCATTGGAATTAAGGTAGAAAAAATCCTATTGGCTGATGCAATTGGAACAGCCAATAGAATGCCAGCTCAATCCCAGTGGGAGTTAAAAAGCAGTGTTAGGCTAACGCTGCTTTTTAAGCCTAACGCAAAACTCATAATCTAGCCCAGTGTTTTTCAACCAGTGTGCCGTGGCCCACTAGTGTGCCGTGAGAGATCCTCAGGTGTGCCACGGCAGACTGACAACAGTGTGACATATTTTTTAAACTTTGCTTGTTTTTTACTCCCAGTGCAGGGGTAGTTTGTAGGAGGCATGGCATAACAGCACAATACATACAGTATGTGTGTGTGTATGTGTATATATATGTGCTGTATTAGGCTACAATGTGTGATTTTTTTAAAATTTTGGGATGGTGGTGTGCCACAGGATTTTTTAATGTAAAAAAGTGTGCCACGGCAAAAAAAAGGTTAAAAATCACTGATCTAGCCGTATGTGATTATAATCTAAATATATTTTGAAGTGTTACCTTTCACAAGAGTATAACATAATGAGGTCCCCAGTCCAATCTCACCTTTAGGGACAGCTCCCTATACACAAATATTTCAGTGTTGCTTATACAGTATATATAAACAATAAAAGCTTTATTGCTAATCACAGGTTTAGTGATATAATGCATTTGTTGACATATTGTAATATATAATTTATGTATATTGATTTAACAACTCAGTTTAATTATAATTATAAAAAGAGCAGACATATTGATTTGAAATAGCCAATTTCAATATTCTTCAGTGTTTTATAGTCAAGGCTCGTTTCCATTCAGCCGTAGAAAATGTCGTAAGCTACTAAAGTTGCCAACAGCTAAAAGTAATTTACGGCTCCATTTTAGTACCAGGTTTCCATCGAAATATTTTGTGCATTGCATGCAGTCACTCTTTTCGTGTTAACGCTGTGTTAACGTTTCCATTCGACTTCAGATTTCTTGAAAATCAAGTTAGTTGTTATGGTAACCAGACTTAACACTATAAAATGTACATTATCTGTGCTCCTTATCTGTGATTACCTCTAAAAAGAAACAAAAACAAAAATACACATTTATAATACATATTTTTAACTATAAGAAATACTATTTCTTTATTATAATTATATTTTCCACTTTATTAAAGGGACATGAAACCCAAACTTTTTCTTTCATGATTTAGAAAGAGCATGCAATTGTTCACAACTTTCCAATTTACTTCTATTATCTAATTTTCTTCATTCTTTTGATATCTTTGTTTTTTAAAAGCATGTCTAAATAGACTTATTTGCTGCTAATTGGTGGCTGCACATAGATGCTCCGTGTGATTGGCTCTTTCATGTGCATTGCTGTTTCTTCAACAAGCAAGAGAATGAAGCAAATTAATCAATAGAAGTAAATGGGAATGTTGTTTAAAATTGTATTATCTATATCTGAATCATGAAAGAAAAAAAGTGGGTTTCATATCCCTTTAATATATGTAATATGTATTTCTGCCCTAGGCATAGGTCTAGTTTGAATTTTGTAGATATGTGCTTGCATATATTTTTATATGTAAATACATACTGATACTTCCATTAGAGCATACGTGCAACTATTTATATACATGAGACAACACTAAATATTACATGTTACAATTTTTTCTACATTGAATTATTTGCAAGTTTTAAAATTTTAAATGGGAAATATGGGGCCGATTTATCAAGGGCCGAATGGCCCCTAATCCCCCTGTTTCTGCACGAGCCCTTAGGCTTGCCGGAAACAGCAGTTATGAAGCAACCGGCTTAACTGGTCCGCTGCCTCTGAGGCTGTGGAAATCAATCCGCCCGATCCTATACGATCGGGTTGATTGACACCACCTCTGCAGGGGGCGGCATTGCACAAGCAGTTCACTAGAACTGCTTGTGCAATGTTAAATGCCGAAAGCGTATGCTGTCGGCATTCATCAATGTCTGGCGGACATGATACGCTACAGCGTATCATGTCCAACAGACTTTGATATATATCGGCCCCTAGTTGAGATGGGTGCAATTTTTTTCAGTGTATCAACAGCCTCCAACAGTGTGTTAACAGTTTGCGTTTTCATTGGAAACTGGGTATAACCCACCATCGGAAGCAGGCAATATAGAAAATTGCTTCCAACAGCATATTGCTTTAACAATCATCTTCTATTTATGTAATGTATTTATTTTTAAGATGGCAATGTAAGGTGTGATTTAACTTTACTATTTTGGTTTAAAGTGATGGAATAGTCAAAATTAAACTTTTATGATTTAGATAGGGCAGACAATTAAAAGAACCACAAAAAAAAAACCCTTTCCAACTTACTTCTATTATCTAATTTGCTTATTTTTATTGGTATAATTTGTTTAAAAGCATAACTTAGTAGGAACAACATTGCATCACTGGGATCTTGCTGCTGATTGGTGGGTGCACATATATGCCTTTTGTCATTGGCTCACCCAATATGTTCAGATAACTCCCCGAAGTGTATTGCTGCTCTGTAGCTGACTTTACATATGCGTTTACTCAAGAGAATGAAGCAATTGGAAAACTGTTTAAAATTCTATGCTCTATTTGTATCATAAAAGAAAAAAATTGTGTTTCATGTCCATTTAACCTCTTCACCCAAATATATATATATATACTGTATATGTTGTGCAGTCATTTAATAATTGACCACCCAGTTTGCCCATATTTCACCATCTCCCGAAGGTACACAAGTGCCTTGTAAACGTAAAAGGTAGACCGATAGTGGCGGGCATAGGATCCCTACTTGAACCTTTGTCTATCTGGGTTGACCAGTTCCTTCAGCCACTCGTCCTTAAACTCCCTAGCTATGTTAGAGATACGACGCATGCAATAACCAAGATGGAAAGTATGGAGTGGAAGCATGGAAATGGCTGGCTAAGGATTGACGTTGTCTCGATATACTCTAGCATCCCCCATCTGTTTGGCCTAAGGTCCATCACATTTTTTCTTGATCTCTGCACAAACCTGGCTGAGGATCTTAAACAATATATTGCTGATATTGTCAAATTTCTTTTGGAACAGAGGTGTTGCTATCTCCAGGGACGTGCTCCCTCCTACACTGACCTCTTTATGGGGTGGTGGAAGCAGTTCCATGTCTATGGAGATGCAAACCCGTTGATCCCCCATGTCATCAGCTATGTACGTTACATTGATGATCTCTTGATCATCTGGTCCGGTGATCAAAATACTGCCCAAAATGTTGTACAATATTTGAACAACAATGATGTAGAGATTAGCTTTACTTATGAATGGAATCAAAGGAGTATTAATTTCTTGGATGTCACATTTACCTCCAATGTGGCCTCTGGTGAGGTTTTCTCCACTCTCTACAGGAAACCTATAACAGGTAACTTGCTCTTGCATGCCAAGAGCAATCACCCCAGGCATGTGTTTGGGAGGATTGCGAAGGGCCAATTTATACGTATAAAATGCAATTGTACCCTGGAGGGGGATTTCCTGAGGAATGGAGAACTCACCAGGTGGTTATATGAAAGAGGATACTCTAAGAGAGTGGTCACAGGTGCTTTTGCACAAGTTCATAAGATGGACAGAGATTCTTTATTTTCAAAGTGTCCCAGAGTAAATGAGCAAAATAAAAAGGACCCTATTTTTGTCACAGCATGTTCAAACCAGTATAGGGAAGTGTGCTCTATATAAATAAAAGGAATCTACCTATCCTGATGGGGGATACTAATCTAAGGTCTCACATAGAGAAAGGATGTACATTTGTATATAAATAGAACCTAACCCTGTTTCCTAGTCTCTTGAGAGATATCAGCACAGCCAGTTCTTGGCTATGATATAAAGGCACATAGGTGCGGTAACAGGTTTTGCACTTCATGCGATCATGTGATTGTCACGGACAAATTTTACTCAGTTGATAGCTCAGTAGAATATGAGACAAAGGGGTGTGTTAATTGTACAAGTACATTTGTTGTTCCCTTGATTTATTGCACGATTTGCTCCAGGCAGTACGTAGGAAGAACGACCCGAGAGGTGGGCACAAGAATTAAGGAACCCCTCTCATACATCTCTAGTAAGAGAGCATGCTTTGCCCTGTCAAAACACTTCATCGATACGCACCATGGTAATGTTGGGTTATTTACGTGGCAGGCTATCGAACAGATAGTGAAACCACCTGACAAGAGTTCTTTTGGATCCATAAATTGAATAGCCTGCTACCTAGGGGCTTGAACTTGAAATTCGATATTATAAACTACTGGCAGAGGTAATATCCGGAGTTCTAATACCCTAATGTTTATATATCATATATAGCTGCCTTTGGAGTAAACTGGCAAGGATCTAAGTACTAGGGATACATTCACTTTAACTCTAGAAAACATGCTGAAGATATAGACACAGGAAATTTTGGATAGATAGACACATGCCTGTACAATTTATCTGGGGGGCCTACCTATAACATAGGACAGGGGTGGGCAGACTTTTGTAAGGCAAGGTCTACCTCTAATTTTATTCCAAGTGACGTGGTCACCTAACAAAAAAAACAAAAAACACCAGTCGCTGGCTGAAAATTGTATTTTTGCCACAAATAGGACCTGCTGGCTGAAAATTGTATTTTTGCCTCAAATATGACCTGCTGGCTAAAATTTTTATTTTTGCCACAAATAATACAGCTTTAAAAATCAGCTGCGCTCTTTACTTACTGCGAGAGCTCTCTCTTTACGTCACCCTTGGACCATCAAGCAACCTTATCTGTGTTACGTGCCTGCGTATGAATAATTAGTCTCACAATCAAGATGGCTCAAGTCTAGGGCTAGCGGAGTAGTCAAGCCTGGAACACATGGGAAACCCACAGCTCAGGTACAACGATGACAATTTACTATTCTCAGCCAATCATAGACAGACTCATTCTGCAAAATATTTTTTTTTTTTTATATATATTCTCTTTATTAGAAAATATTTTCCAATAATCCAAAATTAAAGAGCATTGGTACAGGTTTGCACAACATAACATTCAAAAAGTACAGCTGATGCGAGATTTCCAAAATGTTCTTAGACTTCCCTTAGTGGGATACAGTCTTTTCATCAGAGCTGAGACTTTGGCATGTCCATGAATATTGATAATGTAGCATTATAGCATATAGCATATTGATAATGTAGCATTATAGCATTATAGCATAAGTGTGAAGGACATAAACCTTTCATCTTCAAGATAAGGAAGCAGAGTTAAAGTGCTTAACTATTAGAACTCGCTCAAAATGTGTCCAGGGTTAGGAGCCCCAGTAACCAACAATCTAGCAATGTATAATTAACATTAAAGTGAAGGTAAAGTTTTCATGCTTTGAATAGCCCAATGCATTCATTAATTGCACATTAGGATGGTCGCTAACTTTATTTGTATCTCACTTATGTATTGCAATATTTATAATATATATTAATCTCCCTACCGTTTCTGTCCTTACTCCGCCCCACCTCTACTTCCGTGTTATCTGTTATGTTACGTATAGAGCGGTCCCACCCGCTCTATATGCATCACCCAAGCGCGTGCACGACAATAAAAACTATTGCGCATGCGCTAAACGCCAATGTGGACAACTCCTGCGCATGCGATACTTGTCAGTATAAATCACCAATGCGCATGCGGTAAACACAGTTAGCATGAAACATAGCGAAAACAGGAGCGCGCTTGGAGACCTAAACGGAGTTTAACAAAGCAGCGCATGCGCATTTAAAATCGACGCCCGCCTAACGGCCAGATTTTCAATTGGTTCTTTTGATGATGTGATCAAATAATACAAATGATTAAAAAAAAGGGTTGCTTGAGATTCTATTAAAATTCTGATGTTATACGGCGATAACTTTGAAAAACAATCAATGTGAAGAAAATGATGAATGAGACACTATTTATTTGGCAAATAGAATTGAATTCTAGTTCGTGAGACAGGTAACTTAAAGGGACATTAAAACCATATTTTTTCTTTCATGAATTAGAAAGAGCATACAATTTTAAACAACTTTCTAATTTACTTCTATTATCTAATTTGCTTCATTCTCTTGATATACTTTGCTGAAAAGCATATCTAGATAGGCTCGGTAGTTGCTGATTGGTTGCTGCACATAGATGCCTCATGTGATTGGCTCACCCATGTGCATTGCTAGTTCTTTAACAAAGGATATCTAAAGAATGAAGCAAATTAGATAATAGAAGCACATTGGAATGTTGTTTAAAATTGTTTTCTCTATCTGAACAATGAAAGAAAGTTTTTGGGTTTAGTGTCCCTTTAACCTTCACTTTAAACAAGGAAATCTACTTAAAGAGGTAACACAATTAAAATAGAAAGAAACATTAGCAAAAAAGAAATTATTAGTATGTTCTGTAGTACTCAGTAAGTCAGGTGAGATTAAAAGTTATTGCAACTTGACGGATTTTCGTTTTTTTTGTTTTTTTTAAAGTGAATGAATTATTCTATCCGTGGAGAAAGGATTCCCAAAGAAATTGTATATCATGGAAGAAGTCTAATTGGCCTAGTTTGAAGTAATGAAACCTTTCCAACATTAAATTTTTATTTACTAGCGCCTAGATTTAGAATTCTGCGGCCAAAGGGGTGCGTTAGCTACACGTGCTTTTTTCTGGCCGCACCTTTTAAATACCGCTGGTATTGAGAGTTCACAGAATGGCTGCGTTAGGCTCCAAAAAAGGAGCGTAGAGCATATTTAACGCAACTTCAACTCTCGATACCAGCGGTGCTTACGGACGCGGCCAGCTTCAAAAACGTGCTTGTGCACGATTCCCCCATAGAAAACAATGGGGCTGTTTGAGCTGAAAAAAAAACCTAACACCTGCAAAAAAGCCGCGTTCAGCTCCTTTCTGCCGCCCCCGCTATCGCTGACCCCTGCATATTATTATTAACCCCTAATCTGCCGCTCCGTACACCGCCGCTACTTACATTATCCCTATGTACCCCTAATCTGCTGCCCCTAACACCGCCGACCCCTATATTATATTTATTAACCCCTAATCTGCCCCTCACAACGTTGCCTCCACCTGCCTACACTTATTAACCCCTAATCTGCCGAGCGGACCGCACCGCTATTATAATAAAGTTATTAACCCCTAATCCGCCTCACTAACCCTATAATAAATAGTATTAACCCCTAATCTGCCCTCCCTAACATCTCCGACACCTAACTTCAAACATTAACCCGTAATCTGCCGACTGGAGCTCACCGCTATTCTAATAAATGTATTAACCCCTAAAGCTAAGTCTAACCCTAACACTAACACCCCCCTAAGTTAAATATAATTTAAATCTAACGAAATTAATTAACTCTTATTAAATAAATTATTCCTATTTAAAGCTAAATACTTACCTGTAAAATAAATCCTAATATAGCTACAATATACATTATAATTATATTATAGCTATTTTAGGATTTATATTTATTTTACAGGCAACTTTGTATTTATTTTAACCAGGTACACTAGCTATTAAATAGTTAAGAACTATTTAATAGCTAAAATAGTTAAAATAATTACAAAATTACCTGTAAAATAAATCCTAACCTAAGTTACAATTAAACCTAACACTACACTATCAATAAATTAATTAAATAAAATACCTACAATTACCTACAATTAAACCTAACACTACACTATCAATAAATTAATTAAATACAATATCTACAAATAAATACAATCGAATAAACTAACTAAAGTACAAAAAATAAAAAAGAACTAAGTTACAAAAAATAAAAAAATATTTACAAACATCAGAAAAATATTACAACAATTTTAAACTAATTACACCTACTCTAAGCCCCCTAATAAAATAACAAAGCCCCCCAAAATAAAAAATGTCCTACCCTATTCTAAATTAAAAAAGTTCAAAGCTCTTTTACCTTACCAGCCCTGAACAGGGCCCTTTGCGGGGCATGCCCCAAAGAATTCAGCTCTTTTGCCTGTAAAAAAAACACATACACTACCCCCCCAACATTACAACCCACCACCCACATACCCCTAATCTAACCCAAACCCCCCTTAAATAAACCTAACACTAAGCCCCTGAAGATCTTCCTACCTTATCTTCACCATACCAGGTTCACCGATTGGTCCTCGGAAGTCTTGATCCAAGCCTCGGAAGTGTTGATCCAAGCCCAAGCGGGGGGCTGAAGAGTGACGTAGATCCTCGGGCTGAAGTCTGGATCCAAGCGGCGACTGAAGAACTCCATCATCGGGCTGAAGTCGGAAGTCTATCATCGGGATGAAGTCTTCTATCAAGCAGCATCTTCAATCTTCTTTCTTCCGGAGCCATCATCTTCCAGCTGACGCGGAAAATCCTCTTCTCCCGACGTCTACTCGCCGAATGACGGTTCCTTTAAATGACGTCATCCAAGATGGCGTCTGTCGAATTCCGATTGGCTGATAGGATTCTATCAGCCAATCGAAATTAAGGTAGGAAAATTCTGATCGGAACAGCCAATAGAATGCGAGCTCAATCTGATTGGCTGATCGGATCAGCCAATCGGATTGAACTTCAATCTGATTGGCTGATTCCATCAGGAAGATCTTCAGGGGCTTAGTGTTAGGTTTATTTAAGGGGGGTTTGGGTTAGATTAGGGGTATGTGGGTGGTGGGTTGTAATGTTGTGGGGGGGTATTGTATGTGTTTTTTTTACAGGCAAAAGAGCTGAATTCTTTGGAGCATGCCCCGCAAAGGGCCCTGTTCAGGGCTGGTAAGGTAAAAGAGCTTTGAACTTTTTTAATTTAGAATAGGGTAGGGCATTTTTTATTTTGGGGGGCTTTGTTATTTTATTAGGGGGCTTAGAGTAGGTGTAATTAGTTTAAAATTGTTGTAATATTTTTCTAATGTTTTTAAATATTTTTTTATTTTTTGTAACTTAGTTCTTTTTTATTTTTTGTACTTTAGTTAGTTTATTTCATTGTATTTATTTGTAGGAATTGTATTTAATTAATTTATTGATAGTGTAGTGTTAGGTTTAATTGTAAGTAATTGTAGGTATTTTATTTAATTAATTTATTGATAGTGTAGTGTTAGGTTTAATTGTAACTTAGGTCAGGATTTATTTTACAGGTAATTTTGTAATTATTTTAACTAGGTAACTATTAAATAGTTATTAACTATTTAATAGCTATTGTACCTGGTTAAAATAATTACAAAGTTGCCTGTAAAATAAATATTAATCCTAAAATAGCTATAATATAATTATAATTTATATTTTAGCTATATTAGGGTTTATTTTACAGGTAAGTATTTAGCTTTAAATAGGAATAATTTATTTAATAAGAGTTAATTTATTTCGTTAGATTTAAATTATATTTAACTTAGGGGGGTGTTAGTGTTAGGGTTAGACTTAGCTTTAGGGGTTAATCCATTTATTACAGTAGCGGAGAGATTCGGTCGGCAGATTAGGGCTTAATAATTGAAGTTAGGTGTCGGCGATGTTAGGGAGGGCAGATTAGGGGTTAATACTATTTATTATAGGGTTATTGAGGCGGGAGTGAGGCGGATTAGGGGTTAATAACTTTATTATAGTAGCAGTGAGATCCGCTCGGCAGATTAGGGGTTAATAAGTGTAGGCAGGTGGAGGCAACGTTGAGGGGGGCAGATTAGGGGTTAATAAATATAATATAGGGGTCGGCGGTGTTAGGGGCAGAAGATTATACATAAGTATAACGTAGGTTGCGGTCGGCAGATTAGGGGTTAAAAAAAAAACTTAATTGAGTGGCGGCGATGTGGGGGGACCTTGGTTTAGGGGTACATAGGTAGTTTATGGGTGTTAGTGTACTTTAGAGCACAGTAGTTAAGAGCTTTATAAACCGGCGTTAGCCCAGAAAGCTCTTAACTACTGACTTTTTTCTGCGGCTGGAGTTTTGTCGTTAGCTTTCTAATGCTCACTTCAGCCACGACTCTAAATACCGGAGTTAGAAAGATCCCATTGAAAAGATAGGATACGCAATTGATGTAAGGGGATCTGCAGTATGGAAAAGTTGCGGCTGCAAAGTGAGCGTTAGACCCTTTCCTGACTGACTGCAAATACCGGCGGTAGCCTAAAACCAGCGTTAGGAGCCTCTAACGCTGGTTTTGACGGCTACCGCCAAACTCTAAATCTAGGCCCATGTTTTTCCATTCTGAGAGTGAAGGGCTTTGTGGGGTTTTCCAATGTTTAGGTATGAGTTGGTTGGCTGCATTGAGTAGGATTTGGAATAGGTGTTTTCTTATTTTACAAGTCAAATTATTAGGTTGATTGAGCATAATCAACTCTGGCGTGGGATTAAGTTGAGAACCTAGAGTTATATTGATACTATTAAATATTTCTGACTAGAACTGTTTTACATGCGCACACTCCCACCAAATGTGGGACAGGTGGCCTTCTTGTCGACAGCCTCTCCAACATAATCCTGAAGTGTTTTAATAAATGTATTTAAGTTTGGCTGGGGTTAAGTACCACCGTATCATGATTTTTATGTTGGTCTCTTTAGCTTGTGAAGAGTGGCCTGACCTAGACAGAGCCGCAAATCTGCGTGTCCAAGTCTGAGTGGGGGTGAAGGTTTTAAGCTCTCTGTCCAGGAAGGGAGAGTTGGGAAACAACTTGCTATGGTCAGTTTATATAGGTTAGAAATGACTCTAGTAGGATTCTCCCTGGAAACACATAACTGTTCAAATATTGTTAGGGCCTTACGAGATCTTTCCTATGTCTGTGAGTATTTATGTAGTGTTTGATTTGATGGACTCTGAACCAAGAGGAGAGGAAAGGATGCCCCAAAGCATCAAGTTGGCCTTTAGATTTAATGTTACTCCCCTCTGTTAGGAGGTATATTGGGAGTTTATCCTCAAGTACCTGAAAATTTGTATTGTCTATGTGGAGACCCGGTGAGAATTCTGGGTTAGATAAAATTGTGGTGAGGGGGGAGTAGCTCGAGGAGATTTTGTTATATGACTTACGAATCAATCTCCAATCCGACCATGTTTAGTTAGTTATACCCCTTTGTCAACCTCCCTACGGATTATGGATTTGGGCATTATGTTAAGTCACCCTGTGCCCATTATAGGTACAGGGTGCAAATCCAACAGCACTGGAGGGGTTAACTTCAGTTTTGAGTAACTGTTAGTTTTGAGTAACTGTATTGTCTAAGACAGTTGTTGTTAGCCGTTTTAGCTGTTGCACCAGTTTTAAGCAGTGGCTAGAAGCAAAATAAATAGCTGATTTAGACTTAAACTTGGACTGAATTATTTAGACGACATTTTTAAGATGAGGATGTCTCTGCCTAACTAAAATATATTGCGGATCCTACTGCCTCTCCGCTACAGGGAGACATAGTGGCTTTAAAAAAATGCTGGGTTCCAACTTAAACTACTTATGTTTTTTGAGTGTGACAAATCGGATTAAATTTGAATCCATCTTTTTGAGTTAGGTGCCCCAGACCTGCACCAGTCCTCCACCCTCTGTAAGGATATTGCCAGCTTGTAGGCACGGAGATTAGGAACCCCCAATCCCCCTCTTTAGGAAGTTTATAAAGGGTGTTCTTGTTGGTGCATGGGGGTCTTCTGCGCCAGATATAGTAATTTATGATTTTTTGTAGTGTATCCAGATCTCTAAGAATACCCGGGATTGGGACCGTCTGGAGAATATAAAGGGCTTTTGGCAAGAGAATAATTTTCGCTGCCTGAATCCTGCCTAGCCAGGATATATTTTTTTGGTAGCCAAGAAGAGGCTAGTGCTTGAATCTCAGAAATTAGGTTTCCATAGTTATATCTACGTAGGTCATCTTTGTCTGGAGTTAGGGATATGCCAAGATATTTTAGATATTTGGTTTGGGGTCTGAGGGTGCATTCAGATTTTAAGGTGTCAAGGGTGGTTTGGGTTAGGTTGAACAAAGAAATGTGTTCAAGGAGATTGAGGATTTTGACCGTGTTGTCTTTTGCCTCTCTATGAGGGACAAACCCGACCTGGTCCTAGTGGATAATTGAGGGAAGAATTTGATTGAGGTGGTTGGCTAATACCTTGGCATATAGTTTTAGGTCCACGTTTAGAAGCGAAATTGGTCTGAAATTTGCTGGAGTGTTAGGGGTCTTGCCAGGTTTTGCTAGTACTGAAATATTAGCTTGAAGCATCGTATCTGGGAAAGGGATGTTGTCTGAGATAGAATTAAATAGTGTTGTCAAATAGGGGATGAGAGAATTTGCGAAAGTCTTATAGTAAAGGCCTGAAAAGCCGTCTGGCCCTGGAACTTTATTTTGTTTTAGGGTTTTGATAGCCTCACGGATTTCAGAAGATTGTATAGGTTGGTCTAGGAGTTTACGTTGGTCTACCGTTAGTTGGGGAAGTGGGATTTTGTCTAAATATTGTTGGCATAGCTGTAAGTGGGATTGGTGATTTCTGTTAGGGAAGAGATTGTAAAGTTTGTGGTAAAATTTCTTGAACTCATCTGCTATAGTTTTGGTATCTTCTATTTGTTTACCATGGGGGGTTTAAGTGAGTGTATGTACGTCTGTTGTTGTTGTTGTTTTAGTGTCCTTGCCAATAGATTCCCTGATTTGTTCCCTTCCCTGTAAAAAGTTTGTTGGAGGTGGAGTAGTTCCTCCTGGCTTCCTATTTGCAGTAAGAGATTCATCTCATCTCTCTTTTCTGAGAGCTGTTCTAGAATCTTGGGGTTGGTTGGGAGTAGTTTGTGTGTTTGATCTAGTTCAGCTAATTCTTTAGCTATGCGTAAGGTCTTTTCTCTGTTTTTTTCACTATTTGTTCTTTAACTTTAATGAATTCGCCTCTTAGAGTGCTTTTGTGTTCCTCCCAAAGAGTGGTTATGTTGATGTCTGGGGTATCGTGTATAGCAAAGTACGAGTTTATGTGCTCAGTGAACAATTCCACCCGCTTCTTGTCTAACAGTAGGGATTCCTCCAGTCTCCACTGAAAGGGTTTGAATGGGGCCAAGGGCCAGCTAATGGTACAAGTGACAAGGGAGTGGTCTGACCACGAAGTGTGTTTAATATGTGATTGCTGGATATGAGTTAGAACTAGGTGGTCTACTAGAATGTAATCCAACCTACAGTAGTTGTGTTTTGGATGCGAGAAGAATGTAAAGTCTGATTTTTGGGGATTTAGATATCTCCAGGAATCATGTAAGCCGAGTAATTTGCTCTAGTGTCAGGGTTGGTGCAATCTATTATTGGGTTTAATGGGATGTTTAAGTCTCTAGCCATTATCAAGGAGCTCTTGGCTTCTTTCATGACTGTATTGCATATTAATAAAAAAAAACTCCCTTGGAGTCTGTTAGGGGCATAAATATTCACCAGGGTCACTGGTTTTCCATATAAAATTCCTCACAAACACAAGTACCTCCCTTCTTTATTTTTGTCAATGTGAGTTTTGGTAAAGGGGATTGACTTATGAATCAAGATACTAACCCCACTGATTTTTTTATGGGGGTTGGTGCTGTGGAAGTGTTGAGAATAATGGGGTGAAAAGTATTTGGGGATATTATTTGATTTATAATGGTTTTTTTGGAGCATTAGGATGTGCCCACCTCTTTTCTGGAGGTCTGAAATAGCCATCCTCCTTTTATTCGGGCAGTTTAGACCTTTGGTGTTTTGTGTAAATATGTTTATGACTTGTGGTAATTTGTTACACATTATAAAAAATTGAGGACAGTTGTATACTGATTGACTGACATTGGAATAGAATTATCATGGAAGTGATAAACGAGTACATACTGAGAATACATTTACAAATGTAACAAGGAAAAGAAAATAGAAAAAACCCCAGAAAAACAACAAGAATTGCATCAGAAACACAATACATATGAACCATGTTAATTAACTAAAGGAGATAGTCTCCCAACCGTTTAAGAACAAATAATTTGTAGGTAACATTTAACAATAGAGACCGCAGGATAAAGGTCTGGCCATAACCTGGCTGAGGCCATTTTAGAAAAAGCAAAGACCCAGTCATGGCACCATGGATATGATAGGTTAAGTACAGATCCAGGACCTGGAGCTTATGAATCTTGCAGTTAATATACCTCCCATATATGCCCAGAGTGGGGGAGAGAGGAAAAAGCGTTAAGAGTTACTTAGCTATCATCCCTTCTCCTCAAAGAGGGGTTGGGGAGAAGAAGGTGGGTGTCTCAATCTCCTGTGTGGTACCTGTTTCCAGTCCCCTCTCTGAGGTAGGGGAACTGGGCCCTCTTCACCTGCCTGGGTTGAAGAATGATCAGGTATGGATAAAGGTGAAGGTAAGTCGAGCTCTTTGCAGGTCTTTGGGATGTCATTTGTTGAATAGCATGTGATCCGTCTTCCTTTCCATAGTATTACTAGATGGAAGGGGAACCCCCATCTGTAGGGGATTTTCATTTTTTTGAGGGTTAGAGTAAGAAGATTGCTGTTCTCTCGCCAATTTCATCAGTTCCTCTTTCGCTTGGAAGCTGGTAATGCGAACAATTACATCCCTGGGGGGGTGGTCATCAGGCGGTTTAGGCCGCAGGGCCCTATGGGCTCGATCAATATCTATTTTAGTAGGAGTATCCTCCTTTTTCAGCGCGCTGAAAAGGTCTTGTAGGTATTGTTCTGTCTGAAGGAGAGATGAGTTCAGGGATGCCCCTTAGCCTGATATTATGGCGCCTGCTTCTATTTTCAGCGTCAGCCACCCTGTCTTCCAGCTCAGCAATTGTGGTGTCCTGTTTTTGGATGAGGCTTTGCAAATCAGAGATGGCAGACGTATGTGTCTCTTGGTTGTTTTCGAGAGATTCAACTCTGTGACCTATGTCTGATATGTCTTTTTTGAGGTCAGAAATTTCGTCCCTAATGCACTGTTTAACTTGAGATATCAGAGAGGAGAAGTCCCTCTTTGAGGGGAGAGAATTGAATAGTGCTTTTGGAATAGTGATGTTGTCAGAAGCTTGTTCTGATTCAGAGTCAGACGAGCTTGGGGGGCTGCCATAATCTGGAAGTATAGGATCAGTTACAGTAGAGGGTCTAGACTCCAGAATTTTAAAAAGTTATTCACTGAGGGGTTCGGTGCTTTCAGCTGTCTGGAGCTTTTGCCTCCCTTAGCAGTTTTTTTTGGAGACATTATGTGAACTGTAAAGGGCCCCTGCTGTATTGGATATAGTAATTTTTTTCAGCAGAAAGCTTAGGAGGAATCCGCTTGCCAGAAGCAACTAGTTGTATATGAAAAGATACCCCTTTAAGAGATATGGAGCCCGGGCTTTATGCCTGTGAGGAGTTCCTTATGCTGAGGCCTGGTTACTATAAGGTCGCCATATAGGGGGGTAGTTATCAACATGTCTACTTTTCCTGCCTTCGCCGGCCCAATATGCCCGCCTAAGCTCGCCTCACATCGCCGCCGTGGACCTGCAAAAATTCGCCTAAGTTATCAAAAAAGCTGTCAAAAAGCAGCACACCAAGTATGGGGCAATGAGCAGCGGACTGTGAGAGTTATCACTCATCCGATCTCGCTGCTCTTCGGCTTTTTGACAGCTTTTTTGCTAGCCTGTCACTAAGCACCCACACTAACTACACTGTTCTACCCCCTATACCGGCGCCCCCGGAGCCTCCCGCAACTAAATAAAGTTACTAACCCCTAAACCGCCGCTCCTAGACCCCACCGCAACTCTTATAAATGTATTAACCCCTAAACCGCCGCTCCTAGACCCCACCGCAACTCTTATAAATGTATTAACCCCTAAACCGCCGCTCCTAGACCCTGCCGCAACTCTTATAAATGTATTAACCCCTAAACCGCCGCTCCCAGACACTGCTGCCACCTACATTATACCTAGTAACCCCTATCCTGCCCCCCCCTATACCGTCGCCCTCTATAATAAAGTTATTAACCCCTATCCTGCTGATCCCGCACCTCGCCGCAACTAAATAAATAGTTTAACCCCTAAACCGCCGCTCCCTGAACCCGCCGCAACCTATATTAAATTTATTAACCCCTATCCTGCCCCCCCTACACTGTCGCCACCTATAATAAATTTATTAACCCCTATCCTGCCCCCTTACTACACCACCGCCACTGTAATAAAATTATTAACCCCTAAACTTAAGTCTAACACTAACCCTAACACCCCCCTAACTTAAATATTAATTAAATAAATCTAAATAATATTTCTATTATGAACTAAATTAATCCTATTTAAAACTAAATACTTACCTTTAAAATAAACCCTAATATAGCTACAATATAAATAATAATTATATTGTAGCTATCATACGGCTAGATTTAGAGTTGGGCGGTAGCCGTCAAAACCAGCATTAGAGGCTCCTAACGCTGGTTTTTACCGCCCTCTGGTATTTGGAGTCAGTCAGGAAAGGGTCTAAAGCTCACTTTACAGCCGTGACTTTTCCATACCGCAGATCCCCCTACGCCATTTGCGTATCCTATCTTTTCAATGGGATCTTTCTAACGCCGGTATTTAGAGTCGTGGCTGAAGTGAGCGTTAGAAATCTAACGACAAAACTGCAGCTGCAGAAAAAAAACAGGAGTTAAGAGCTTTCTGGGCTAACGCCGGTTTATAAAGCTCTTAACTACTGTGCTCTAAAGTACACTAACACCCATAAACTACCTATGTACCCCTAAACCGAGGTCCCCCCACATCGCCGCCACTCTATTAAATTTTTTAACCCCTAATCTGCCGCTCCGTACACCGCCGCCAGCTAAATTATCCCTATGTACTCCTAATCTGCTGCCCCTAATACTGCCGACACCTATATTATATTTATTAACCCCTAATCTGCCCCCCCCAACGTCGCCGCCACCTACCTACACTTATTAACCCCTAATCTGCCGAGCGGACCGCACCGCTACTATAATAAATGTATTAACCCCTAATCCGCCTCACTCCCGCCTCAATAACCCTATAATAAATAGTATTAACCCCTAATCTGCCCTCCCTAACATCGCCGACACCTAACTTCAAGCATTAACCCCTAATCTGCCGACCGAGCTCACCGCTACTATAATAAATTTTTTAACCCCTAAAGCTAATTCTAACCCTAACCCTAACACCCCCCTAAATTAAATATAATTTTTATCTAACGAAATAAATTAACTCTTATTAAATAAATTATTCCTATTTAAAGCTAAATACTTACCTGTAAAATAAATCCTAATATAGCTACAATATAAATTAAAATTATATTGTAGCTATTTTAGGATTAATAGGATTAATATTTATTTTACAGGCAACTTTGTAATTATTTTAACCAGGTACAATAGCTAAAATTGTTAAAATAATTACAAAATTACCTGTAAAATAAATCCTAACCTAAGTTACAATTAAACCTAACACTACACTATCAATAAATTAATTAAATAAAATACCTACAATTATCTACAATTAAACGTAACACTACACTATCAATAAATTAATTAAATACAATACCTACAAATAACTACAATTAAATAAACTAACTAAAGTACAAAAAATAAAAAAGAACTAAGTTACAAAAAATAATTTTTTTTTACAAACATTAGAAAAATATTACAACAATTTTAAACTAATTACACCTACTCTAAGCCCCCTAATAAAATAACAAAGACCCTCAAAATAAAAAAATGCCCTACCCTATTCTAAATTAAAAAAGTTCAAAGCTCTTTTACCTTACCAGCCCTGAAAAGGGCCATTTGCGGGGCATGCCCCAAATAATTCAGCTCTTTTGCCTGTAAAAAAAAACTTACAATACCCCCCCCCCACATTACAACCCACCACCCACATACCCCTAATCTAACCCAAACCCCCCTTAAATAAACCTAACACTAAGCCCATGAAGATCTTCCTACCTTATCTTCACCATGCCAGGTTTACCGATCGCTCCAGGCTCCGAAATCTTCATCCAAGCCCAAGCGGGGGCTGGCGATCCATAATCCGGCTGAAATCTTCTATCAAGTGGCAGCTGAAGAGGTCCAGAAGAGGCTCCAAAGTCTTCATCCTATACGGGCAGAAGAGTAGATCCGGACCGGCAACCATCTTCTTCAAAGCGGTGACAAGCGGCTCCATGTTGAAGACCTCCAGCGCGGATCCATCCTCTTCTTGCGACGTCCAACTGAAGAATGAAGGTTCCTTTAAGGGACGTCATCCAAGATGGCATCCCTCGAATTCCGATTCTATCAGCCAATCGGAATTAAGGTAGGAAAATTCTGATTGGCTGATGGAATCAGCCAATCAGAATCAAGTTCAATCCGATTGGCTGATCCAATCAGCCAATCAGATTGAGCTCGCATTCTATTGGCTGATCGGAACAGCCAATAGAATGCAAGCTCAATCTGATTGGCTGATCGGATCAGCCAATCAGATTGAACTTGATTCTGATTGGCTGATTCCATCAGCCAATCAGAATTTTCCTACCGTAATTCCGATTGGCTGATAGAATCCTATCAGCCAATCGGAATTCGACGGACGCCATCTTGGATGACGTCATTTAAAGGAACCGTCATTCGGCGAGTAGGCGTCGGTAGAAGAGGTTGGATCCGCGTCGGCTGGAAGATGATGGCTCCGGAAGAAAGAAGATTGAAGATGCCGTTGATAGAAGACTTCAGCCGGATCATGGACCTCTTCAGCTCCCGCTTGGATGAAGACTTCAGCCGGATCATGGACCTCTTCAGCTCCCGCTTGGATGAAGACTTCAGCCGGATCATGGACATCTTCAGCCCCCCGCTTGGGCTTGGATCAAGACATCGGAGCCAGGACGGATTGGTGTGATACCCGGTGAGGTGAAGATAAGGTAGGAAGATCTTCAGGGGCTTAGTGTTAGGTTTATTTAAGGGGGGTTTGGGTTAGATTAGGGGTATGTGGGTGGTGGGTTGTAATGTTGGGGGGGGGTATTGTATGTTTTTTTTACAGACAAAAGAGCTGAATTCTTTGGGGCATGCCCCGCAAAGGGCCCTTTTCAGGGCTGGTAAGGTAAAAGAGCTTTGAACTTTTTTAATTTAGAATAGGGTAGGGCATTTTTTTATTTTGGGGGTCTTTGTTATTTTATTAGGGGGCTTAGAGTAGGTGTAATTAGTTTAAAATTGTTGTAATATTTTCCAATGTTTGTAAATATTTTTTTATTTTTTGTAACTTAGCTTTTTTTATTTTTTGTACTTTAGTTAGTTTATTTCATTGTATTTATTTGTAGGTATTTTATTTAATTTATTTATTGATAGTGTAGTGTTAGGTTTAATTGTAGATAATTGTAGGTATTGTATTTAATTTATTTATTGATAGTGTAGTGTTAGGTTTAATTGTAACTTAGGTTAGGATTTATTTTACAGGTAATTTTGTAATTATTTTAACTAGGTAGCTATTAAATAATTATTAACTATTTAATAGCTATTGTACCTGGTTAAAATAAATACAAAGTTGCCTGTAAAATAAATATTAATCCTAAAATAGCTACAATATAATTATAATTTATATTGTAGCTATATTAGGGTTTATTTTACATGTAAGTATTTAGCTTTAAATAGGAATAATTTATTTAATAAGAGTTAATTTATTCTGTTAGATTTAAATTATATTTAACTTAGGGGGGTGTTAGTGTTAGGGTTAGACTTAGCTTTAGGGGTTAATACATTTATTATAGTAGCGGTGAGCTCCGATCGGCAGATTAGGGGTTAATTATTGTAGGTAGGTGGAGGCGACGTTGTGGGGGGCAGATTAGGGGTTAATAAATATAATATAGGGGTCGGCGGTGTTAGGGGCAGCAGATTACGGGTACATAACTATAATGTATGTTGCGGCGGTGTACGGAGCGGCAGATTAGGGGTTAATAATAATATGCAGGGGTCAGTGATAGTGGGGGCGGCAGATTAGGGGTTAATAAGTGTAAGGTTAGGGGTGTTTAGACTCGGGGTTCATGTTAGAGTGTTAGGTGCAGACGTAGGAAGTGTTTCCCCATAGAAAACAATGGGGCTGCGTTAGGAGCTGAACGCTGCTTTTTTGCAGGTGTTAGGGTTTTTTTCAGCCAAAACTGCCCTATTGTTTTCTATGGGGGAATCGTGCACGAGCACGTTTTTGAAGCTGGCCGCGTCCATAAGAACCACTGGTATCGAGAGTTACAGTGGCGTTAAATATGCTCTTCGCTCCCTTTTTGGAGCCTAACGCAGCCCTTCTGTGAACTCTAAATACCAGCGGTATTTAAAAGGTGCGGGGGGAAAAAAGCACACATAGCTAACGCACCCCTTTGGCCGCAGAACTCTAAATCTAGCCGTAAGGATTTATTTTTATTTTACAGGTAACTTTCAATTTATTTTAACTAGGTACAATAGCTATTAAATAGTTATTAACTATTTAATAGCTTACCTAGCTAAAATAAATAGAAATTAACCTGTAAAATAAAAACTAACCTAAGTTACAATTACACCTAACACTACACTATACTTAAATAAATTATTCCTATTTAAAACTAAATACTTACCTGTAAAATAAACCCTAAGATAGCTACAATATAATTAATAATTACATTGTAGCTATCTTAGGATTTATATTTATTTTACAGGTAACTTTGGATTTATTTTAGCTAGTTAGAATAGTTATTAAATAGTTATTAACTATTTAATAACTACCTAGCTAAAAGAAATACAAAATTACCTGTAAAATAAATCCTAACCTAAGTTACAATTAAACCTAACACTACACTATCATTAAATTAATTAAATAAATTAATTACAAATAACTACAATTAAATACAATTACATAAACTAACTAAAGTACAAAAAATAAAAAAAGCTAAGTTACAAAAAATAAAAAAAATAAGTTACAAACATTTTAAAAATATTACAACAATTTTAAGCTACTTACACCTAATCTAAGCCCCCTAATGAAATAACAAACCCCCCCAAAATAAAAAAATGCCCTACCCTATTCTAAATTAAAAAATGTCAAAGCTCTTTTACCTTACCAGCCCTTAAAAGGACCTTTTGTGGGGCATGCCCCAAAGAATTCAGCTCTTTTGCCTGTAAAAGAAAAATACAACCCCCCCCCAACAATAAAACCCACCACCCACATACCCCTAATCTAACCCAAACCCCCCTTAAAATAACCTAACACTAATCCCCTGAAGATTATCCTACCTTGAGTCGTCTTCACTCAGCCGAGCAGCGATGGAACCGAAGAGGAGACCCGGAGCGGAAGAAGTTATCCTCCAAGCGGCGCTGAAGAAATCTTCCATCCGATGAAGTGATCCTCCAAGCGGCGCTGAAGAAGTCTTCCATCCGGGCGATGTCATCTTCCAAGAGGTGCTGAAGAAGTCTTCTATCCGGGCGATGTCATCTTCCAAGCGGGGTCTTCAATCTTCATCCAGCCGACGCGGAACATCCTTCTTTACCGACGGACTACCGACGAATGAAGGCTCCTTTAAGGGACGTCATCCAAGATGGCGTCCCTTCAATTCCAATTGGATGAAAGGATTCTATCAGCCAATCGGAATTAAGGTATGAAAAATCTGATTGGCTGATTGAATCAGCCAATCAGATTCAAGTTCAATCCGACTGGCTGATCCAATCAGCCAATCAGATTGAGCTCGCATTCTATTGGCTGTTCCGATCAGCCAATAGAATGCAAGCTCAATCTGATCTGGATCTGATAGCAGAAAGTCATCTAATCTCCACAAAAAAGGGGGTATTTGGTTTAGTGGGCCATACCACAGAAATTGTCATTGCTGAATGATCTGACCATGAAGTATGGCTAATGTAAGCTCTATTAAGAAACTGTAAACACTTCTGATCTAAAAATATATACTCAAGACGTAAATATGTTTTATTTGGGTTTGAGAAGAATGTATAGTCTCTTTTATTAGGATTAAGATATCTCCATGTATCATATATATGTTTATTAGAAAAATTAGACCAAATAGTTTTAATTATTTTTTGTGAAACTGTTGATTTCGAGGTGGACGAGTCTAAATTTTGGTCAAAAGGGAAGTTGAAGTCTCCTCCTAGAATTAACATTCCTTGAGTAAAATCTAATACTTTATTAAATAAATTTTTGAAAAATTAAATGTTAGTTTGATTAGGTGCATATATATTTATAATTGTTACTAAACTCCCATACATTAGTCCCTTTATTGCCAGATATCTACCCTCTTTATACTTATCTACTTTATGTAACAGAAATGGTAACCCCTTCCTAAGTATAATGCTAACCCGTCTTTGTCTTGAATTGTATGAACTATGATAACCAATATCAAAGTTAGTTTCAAAATACTTTGGCTCTCTATTGGGTCTAAAATGTGTCTCCTGAAGTAACAAAATATCTGCCCTTTAAGCTTAAAATCCAGAAATGCTTGTTTCCTTTTTTGTGGTATATTAAAACCTTTTACATTCTGCGAAATTAAGGTTAATTGTTGTTTATTAGTATGAGCCATATTCTAAATAATAATTGTCAAGTTTCTCTGTTATATATTGCTGAAGAAGAGTTCTAAATTATAGGAAAAACAAATATATAGCTTGTGTTAATATGGATGGACTATAATCATATATCATATTATTCATCATAATTCTAAGTATCCAAATTATGTATATGTGATATAATTTATACCCAAAATTAAAATAAGAATAAAAAAATAATAATAAATATAAATAACAGAAAATAAAAAAGACTTCCAAAAGAAGCCTAAACTGCATCTCTCAAGGAGAGTGAAGTTTAAGGAAGGACCTTGGAGACCACCTTCTTTATTGATTATATAAATTATATCAAAATAAAGTAAGCTCATATAATGACTTTCATAACTCCCATATGATCATTTCTAAATATCTAATATGTATTTTTATTTATTTAATATATATCCAACATATTAAAAATAACCATATCTGCTTATTAACGAACAAAGAAAGAAAAGGTTATAATTCTCCATAAATTTCTACTAGGCTGACTAGAAACTTATTCATCTCTTAGAAAATCATCTTTTTCCATGTGTGTTGTAGCTCCCATATCTCTGGCATTTGGACTTTCCAATGATATATCAGGTTTAAGAGTAGTCCCCATTTTCTTTATCGGGATCCTTTTCCATTCTTCTTGCGATTTTCTCCTAATTTTTCCAGTGTCAGTACTGCTTTTATCCTGTGGGTTTGAAGACAAATCTGGTTGCTCTATTCCTAGAGTTTTGCAGAAGTCCCGTATCTCTATCAATTTGGAACAAGTGACTCTCTTGTCTTCATGTATCACTGAGAGATAAAATGGGAAACCCCAATGATAATTAATTTTTTTAGATCTTAACAGCGTGGTAAGTGGTGCAAATTCTTTTCTTTTCTGTAATGTTCTTGGTGATAAATCGGCATAAAATTGTAATTCTAAACTTCTGAATTTAATTGGTTGATTTTTCCTAGAAGCTGTCATTATTTCCTCTTTCTTCAGGAAAGTTTTAAATTTTATGATTATATCTCTCGGCGGAGCAGCATCTGTTGGTTTTGGCCTCAGGGCTCTGTGTGCCCTTTCCCATTTAATTTTTTGTTAGTGCAGGGTCTCCTAGTATAAAAGCAAAAAGTGCTGTAAGATAGTTTGGAAGTTTTTTTGGTGTCACCGACTCAGGGACCCCTCTGATCCTTATATTTTCCCTCCTGCTCCTATTCTCTAAGTCTTCCACTTTATCCTGTAAAGTAGAAATTAGATCCACCTGTTCTGTAATTTTTTGTATCTTAGTTAATTCTTCTTTTATGGCTGAACCATTATCTTCCAGCGCTTCTATTCTGAAGCCCAAAGAGTGAATATCTTGACGGAGATCCGCTATTTCTTCCCTAATACAGGATCTGAGTATTTCTGTAAGATCTTTAGTTGATGCTAGGAGGGGGAGAGGATTTACAGTTGATTGAACATTGTCTACTAATAGGGAAGAAGATGGGGAAGGAATACTAGCAGGAATATTCATACTCGCTTCTGGTTTATCCTTACTATTTACTTGTTGTGGATAATTTTCTGTTGCTGTGAAAAATGTG
This sequence comes from Bombina bombina, assembly GCF_027579735.1. Taxonomy (NCBI): domain Eukaryota; kingdom Metazoa; phylum Chordata; class Amphibia; order Anura; family Bombinatoridae; genus Bombina; species Bombina bombina. The sequence continues at coordinate 283,094,494 of NC_069503.1, read as the reverse complement.
CTTACCGTTTGTTCTCTATTACCGGTGTTTTTTTGCTGTTTTACTGTCTTAACACTCTTCTTTGACGCCATTTTTTTTTTATTACCTTTCCCTTTATTTTAATTGTAGATCTTTATGGTATATACAATAGTCTCTTACGTTACCGCATTTATTTATTTAGGGTCCTCCTACATTCATAAAGTTCATAAGTTTTTCTTTCTAAAGGTATGATTTTTTTTTGTTACCTTGAATGCTCCGTGGTTTCTGTATATCCACTACTAATACCTTGTATACCTTGTGTACTTTATATGTGTTAATGTATACTTTTTTTTTTGGGTCACTCAGTTTACTTAAATCAAATGCCTTATACCCTATAAACTTTTAAGTTTTCTATGTTTTTCTGCATTTCCCCCCCCCTCTTTTTTTTCTGCTCCTCTTAGTACCATCTAATATCACTTAATACCCCTTATCCATCGATTGACATGAGTATTCATGAGTATTCATACAGTTGCAAGAAAAAGTAATTGAACCCTTTGGAATGATATGGATTTCTGCACAAATTGGTCATAAAATGTGATCTGATCATCATCTAAGTCACAACAATAGACAATCACAGTCTGCTTAAACTAATAACACACAAATAATGAAATATTGCCATGTTTTTATTGAACACACCATGTAAACATTCACAGTGCAGGTGGAAAAAGTATGTGAACCCTTGGATTTAATAACTGGTTGAACCTCCTTTGGCAGCAATAACTTCAACCAAACGTTTCCTGTAGTTGCTGATCAGACGTGCACAACAGTCTGGAGTAATTCTTGCCCATTCCTCTTTACAGAACTGTTTCAGTTCAGCAATATTCTTGGGATGTCTGGTGTGAATCGGTTTCTTGAGGTCATGCCTCAGCATCTTAATCGGGTTGAGGTCAGGACTCTGACTGGGCCACTTCAGAAGGCGTATTTTCTTCTGTTTAAGCCATTCTGTTGTTGATTTACTTCAATGCTTTGGGTCATTGTCCTGTTGCAACACCCATCTTCTGTTGAGCTTCAGCTGGTAGACGGATGGCCTTAAGTTCTCCTGCAAAATGTCTTGATAAACTTGGGAATTCATTTTTCCTTCAATGATAGCAATCCGTCCAGGCCCTGACGCATCAAAGCAGCCCCAAACCATGATGCCCCCACCACCATACTTCACAATTGGGATGAGGTTTTGATGTTGGTGTGCTGTGCCTCTTTTTCGCCACACATAGTGTTGTGTGTTTCTTCCAAACAACTCAACTTTGGTTTCATCTGTCCACAGAATATTTTGCCAGTACTGCTGTGGAACATCCAGGTGCTCTTGTACAAACTGTAAATGTGCAGCAATGTTTTGTTTGGACAGCAGTGGCTTCCTCTGTGGTATCCTCCCATGAAATCCATTCTTATTTAGTGTTTTACATATTGTAGATTCACTAACAGGGATGTTAGCATTTGCCAGTGACTTTTGTAAGTCTTTAGCTGGCACTCTAGGATTCTTCTTCACCTCATTGAGCAGTCTGCGCTGTGCTCTTGCAGTCATCTTTACAGGACGGCCACTTCTAGGGAGCGTAGCAGCAGTGCTGAACTTTCTCCATTTATAGACAATTTGTCTTACTTTTATAACCCTTTCCAGCTTTATGCAAGTCAACAATTCTTAATCGTAGGTCTTCTAAGAGCTCTTTTGTGCGAGGCATCATTCACATCAGGCAATGCTTCCTGTGAAAAGCAAACCCAGAACTGGTGTGTGTTTTTTATAGGGCAAGGCAGCTGTAACCAACACCTCCAATCTCATCTCATTGATTGGACTCCAGTTGGCTGACATCTCACTCCAATTAGCTCTTGGAGATGTCATTAGTCTAGGGGTTCACATACTTTTTCCACCTGCACTGTGAATGTTTACATGGTGTGTTCAATAAAAAAATGGCAACATTTCATTCTTTGTGTGTTATTAGTTTAAGCAGACTGTGATGGTCTATTGTTGTGACTTAGATGATGATCAGATCACATTTTATGACCAATTTGTGCAGAAATCCATATCATTCCAAAGGGTTCACATACTTTTTCTTGCAACTGTATATAGTATTCATATATTATCTAAATAATAGTATTTTTATTATACCAATCTAAATTTACTATTAGGGAAGTGAGAGACTAGTATTTAGTTTATCTTCATCTATATTTATTTTCATTTGAGAATAGTAAGTGGTAGCCATATAAATAATTGTATTAGGAAGGTTTCATGGTAAATAAATCCCTTAATATAATTTATTAAGTTCAATTTAATTGAATTCAGGACAAGAGAGCATTTAGCATATATCTTGATTCATTAGTCTACTATCTCACAATCATTTTAACATAGACATGCATCTCTCATATTCTATTCGATTGCCATCTCACTTTGTTTTTTGTGTCTTACAATATGTTTGTAACTTGTATATACTGAACAGGTACTATCCCTTTAAAACAATTTTTGACAAGTAATTTTCACACCTGAGGACTCAGGTGTATATAAAGAGCATTTTACACCTTTATCGTTAGTCCATGAATAAGGCAGGGGGCTGCCGAAACGCGTAGGACCTTTCTTTCACTTGTCAATAAGGGATTAAGCTTTTATGCTTTTTATTGTGTGTTTCCAATAAAGAACTTTACTTTACGCCTTGAGGCTTGCTGGTCATCTTTGTTGCTGCTACTAATCATTTCTATTACCAGCATACCTCGGCGTAAGTTCCAGCCAGCATTGTGTTTACTGAATGGTACGGCAAAGGGAGGATCCGGATTGGCCAATTGATGGTGCCGCTGTCAGCGTTGGATAATACTCACCCACGGCCGGAAGCTCTTTGCAGGTGTAGTGTGTGCTGGAGGTGTGAACAGAGACACGCTTGAAGAAGGAACAGAGGGATTCCTCGGCAACGCTGGAGTGGAGCCTCACACACTGGAACTACCAAATGACAGAGGCCGCTTCTGGGTGAGTCTTTAATATGAACTTCTAGGCTATTGCTGTTTGCCGCTGATTAAATTGCAGCTAGTGTTGGAGGGACTGGCAGAGTCACGCTCGATCCAAGAGCAGAATCGGACCTGCAACCGCTGATGTGGAGTCTCTCACGCTGCACTTACATGCTATAGGCCAATCTGATGATTCATTCCTTCCTCTTTTACAAACATAATTTTGCTGCTGCTAGTCTTGAGCTGTTAGAGGGGACGTATGAGTGATAGCCAGTATTCAAATATAGTCTATTATCCATATATAGTGTATTCACAGTGTATCTTGTCCTTTATTTATATCTCGCTACAAACATCAGCTGCAAGCCTCAGCTATTCAGAATTAAAGTGCCTCTTACCTTTGCATTGAGATGATTAAGATCCGAGGGTTTGCGGTATCAGTCCCACTCTTAGCTTCTCACTTTTATATCTCGCTTTTCTCCACTCTAAAATTTGGCATCTCCTATGTTTTGAGTTATTGGTAAGCCTCTAGCGTGTCTCTACACGCCTGTGGATCTTATCAGCTTACTACTCCATACACACCTAAGTTTCAGTCACTCAGCGGTGATCTTCCTCCTTGTAGGCCTGAGCCTCCACAGCCCGTGCCTCCACAGCCATTAACTCACTCGGAGGCAGCTGCTCTCTCCATACCTTGCTCTTGCGTGAGCACGCCTGACATGCACGCATACAATCTCTATGTGCTTCTCCGGTGCTTCAATAAGCGTTTCAATAAAAATTTCCGGTCAAGACTTTTTCTTATTTTTTTCTGTTACTTTTCAGTTACTTCAGATACTTTCTTTTTCCATAGAAAAGATTGTTGCGCACATTTAGTAGCGTATTTAGTAACCAATTAATTGCCAATATTTCATAATTCAAACACACGCCTGTGGGTCTTAGCAGCTTACTGCTCACTGCTCCAGTAAAAGGTAAAGGTAAGATAAGGTCCAAATTCAATTTGGCTTGTAGCATAACGCTTGACTTAGAAGTACTATTTGCCCATATTGGTAATATTGATGGTAGTGATATTGGTGGTATTAGTGGTGTTGTTGGCGCTGATGGCACTTTTAAGAGGGATTCAATACAGTTAGATTCTCACAGATAGCAACAGATATCAACATGATAGATAATAACGGGGATACAGTCACACAGTCTCTTATATCGTTTGTTTGTTTGTTTAACTGCCTGCTTGCTTGCTGTTTACTGTTGCTCCAAGTTGCTCTGTAATTGCTCCGCTGCTGTATTACATTATTATCTTCTTTTCTTTGCCTTTTTCTTTGCCTTTTAATTTTATCTCTTTGCTTTTTTTCTTGCTTTTCTTTCTTTTGCTTTTACTTTGCTAAGAGTCACTATAAATGCTTAAAGATCAGGTCTCAGGAGCTCAGGACTCACGCAGCCATACTTGCTGCTGCCATCTCCTCTCCCCCCACCATGTTGGCTCATTTTATTTATTTTTTTGCATCTATTTTTTTGCTGTCAAAATAATTTTGATGTTGTTATTGATGTATTTAGTCCGATACAATATATGTTAAATGTATATGGACAAGTGATTTATGCAGGTTTTTACTAGTTATTTAATTACATATTTACATATGTTTTTTCTATTTGCATTTATTCTGTTGCCGGTACAATGTTATTGTAGCTGCTATTAACCAGCCATTGTCAAACCGTGATTGGGTTGATTATGCATGTGATTATCTGCAGATATGGAAAAATATTATGGGCATTATTTTATTATTATTTTATTGTTTATAAGGTTTTCTAATATATAAAGTACGGGCTTAATTCCTGTGTCTTTATATGTATTTATGATATTAGTATTGAGGCTTTTTGCTTATTTAATATATCCCCTGTGTTGCAGTTTATTTTGTGTCATATGGTTTTCTTTTTGCCATTTCATATATCCCTCCAACAGCAGTCTTTGTTTATCAAACGCCCTCTTTTTGGTTAACAACCATTGCTCATTTGATATTTTTCAGCAGGCGTGTTATTTTACGCCTATTCCATCTGGGGGGGGGGGGGGTTGAGCTAGTCATAGCCTGTGATTGGTTTAGGGTAGTTTTAAGTAGAGCAGGTTTTTAATTGTTAGTAACAGCCTGATGAAACGACCTGTAAGGTTGAGAAACGCGTTGCTGTTTCCTAATCTATGTTTTAATCTTTCTATTATGGTCTCAATCAATTGTTGACTTTTTAACACCACCTGCTCTACGTACTTTGCATTTGTTGCTTGGTGCACTGAACTGTCATTTAGTTTGCCAGGTTACCAGAACTGAGATGGGCTATTCCTCGGACGGCTCCCACTGTGACGTCTGTTCCTGTGATATTGCTGATTGGTTACTGGCATCCACATGAAGGATCCTGTGCTTTTGTCTGTCGGGTGACTTAAGGTCCTGTCCTGCGCTGTGAGGCACACGTTTGTGCCGCTCCCTATGTGAGTACCCCCCCAGAGGGTTTCTGTGACTGCTCTGTCTTCCTCTTTGTGCAAACACTACTGTTCCATGAGGCGCCTCTGTTTTCTGTGTCTACAGATTTTCCTCTTTTTACAAGCATGTTTATATGGAATTCTCTCATAATAGTATACACATGTATATATCATATAGTTTCACATTGGCATAAACACATTTTATCAATCTCCATAATGGCTCCAATTTACAAGTTATTAGCCTCGCTATAAGATTCCTCAAATTTACTAGCTGGCTACTTTAATCATTATAGATAAAGGCAGGATACCATAATCCATGTCAAATAGATGGTATATAAATTAAGTGTTATTTCCACTAAAAAATACAACAAGGCCAAATTTAAATGATGCGATTAAGATGGTCTCATACTGGATGGCTACATTAATAGATACTATGTATGGTTTAAGAAAATGCTGATTTATAAGTGGCTAGTTTGTGCGCTTTTCCATGTCTATTGACCGATAGCTAATTTTTCTTCAATTTACACTACCGAAGATAGTGTATCTAGATATAAGTTCCGATCATTTCAAAATCTAACCTAATATAGGAGGTGTATAAGAAAATACCTGTACATAATCCAAAGTGTCACTTTGAGGATACCTTAATCCATTAGTTAGAGTAAAGAAGTGTCTTCAAGATCTACAAAAAGTGTCATTTATTTAAATATTATTGTGTTATAAGTGCAGTGAATTTTGTGCATTTTACCTTATCATATTCGTCTCTCATGTTTCTAATCTAAACTGACGTGGCCATTTGTTACCTAGTCAGTTTATTCTATTCTAATTGATGATTGGTCTTTAAATCTGTATATGATCTTAATAAATACAATTATGTGAAATAAACAATAAACAGTGTTTGTGATAAATATGCGCTTAGTATTAAGCACACAAAAAGTCTTAAAAAGCCATCTAGTGCAATAAATTATATTATATTTGTGTGATTTAATTCAGTGATGAAGTTATACTCAAAAAGCTGCTAAATCTATATTCAAGTTTAGACCCTGTGGATGAAGAGTGTTTAATTTGTAGATCCAGAAGGTTTCCCTCTGGCCTAATCTAATAAATCTATAATATCTATGGGATTTTGTGATCATTTCTATGGGGGTAATGCAAAAACTATTTACATTTCCCCTATGTTTTACATGACAATGCCTAGAGACAATATGGCCTAGATTTAGAGTTTTGTCGGTAACGACCTGCGTAGCTAACGCCGGCTTTTTTCTGGCCGCACCATAAAAATAACTCTGGTATTAAGAGTCCACAAAAAGGCTGCGTTAGGCTCCAAAAAAGGAGCGTAGAGCATTTTTAACGCAGCTTCAACTCTCGATACCAGAGTTGCTTACGCAAGCGGCCAGCCTCAAAAACGTGCTCGTGCACGATTCCCCCATAGGAAACAATGGGGCTGTTTGAGCTGAAAAAAAAATCTAACACCTGCAAAAAAGCAGCGTTTAGCTCCTAACGCAGCCCCATTGTTTGCTATGGGGAAACACTTCCTACGTCTGCACCTAACATCCTAACATGTATCCCGAGTCTAAACACCCCTAGCCTTACACTTATTAACCCCTAATCTGCCGCCCCCGCTATCGCTGACCCCTGCTTATTATTTTTAACCCCTAATCTGCCGCTCCGTAAACCGCTGCTACTTACATTATCCTTATGTACCCCTAATCTGCTGCCCCTAACACCGCCGACCCCTATATTATATTTATTAACCCCTAATCTGCCCCCCTCAACGTCGCCTCCACCTGCCTACACTTATTAACCCCTAATCTGCCGAGCGGACCTGAGCGCTACTATAATAAAGTTATTAACCCCTAATCCGCATCACTAACCCTATAATAAATAGTATTAACCCCTAATCTGCCCTCCCTAACATCGCCGACACCTAACTTCAAACATTAACCCCTAATCTGCCGACCGGAGCTCACCACTACTATAATAAATGTATTAACCCCTAAAGCTAAGTCTAACCCTAACACTAACACCCCCCTAAATTAAATATAATTTTAATCTAACGAAATTAATTAACTCTTATTAAATAAATTATTCCTATTTAAAGCTAAATACTTACCTGTAAAATAAATCCTAATATAGCTACAATATAAATTATAATTACATTGTAGCTATTTTAGGATTAATATTTATTTTACAGGCAACTTTGTAATTATTTTAACCAGGTACAATAGCTATTAAATAGTTAAGAACTATTTAATAATTACCTAGTTAAAATAATAACAAAATTACCTGTTAAATAAATCCTAACCTAAGTTACAATTAAACCTAACACTACACTATCAATAAATTAATTAAATAAAATACCTATAATTATCTACAATTAAACCTACCACTACACTATCAATAAATAAATTAAATACAATACCTACAAATAACTACAATGAAATAAACTATCTAAAGTACAAAAAATAAAAAAGAACTAAGTTACAAAAAATAAAAAAATATTTACAAACATAAGAAAAATATTACAACAATTTTAAACTAATTACACCTACTCTAAGCCCCCTAATAAAATAACAAAGACCCCCAAAATAACAAAATGCCCTACCCTATTCTAAATTACTACATTTCAAAGCTCTTTTACCTTACCAGCCCTGAACAGGGCCCTTTGCGGGGCATGCCCCAAGAAATTTAGCTCTTTTGCCTGTAAAAAAAAACATACAATACCCCCCCCAACATTACAACCCACCACCCACATACCCCTAATCTAACCCAAACCCCCCTTAAATAAACCTAGCCCCTGAAGATCTTCCTACCTTGTCTTCACCCTACCAGGTTCACCAATCCGTCCTGAAGAGCTCCTCCGATGTCCTGATCCAAGCCCAAGCGGGGGGCTGAAGAGGTCCATGATCCGGCTGAAGTCTTCATCCAAGCGGGAGCTGAAGAGGTCCATGATCCGGCTGAAGTCTTCATCCAAGCGGGAGCTGAAGAGGTCCATGATCCGGATGAAGTCTTCTATCAACAGCATCTTCAATCTTCTTTCTTCCGGATCCATCTTGCAGACCTCCGACGCGGAACATCCTGTTCTCCCGACGCCTACTAGCCGAATGATGGTTCCTTTAAGGGATGTCATCCAAGATGGCGTCCCTCGAATTCCGATTGGCTGATAGGATTCTATCAGCCAATCGGAATTAAGGTAGGAATATTCTGATTGGCTGATGGAATCAGCCAATCAGAATCAAGTTCAATCCGATTGGCTGATTCGATCAGCCAATCAGATTGAGCTTGCATTCTATTGGCTATTCAGATCAGCCAATAGAATGCAAGCTCAATCTGATTGCCTGATTGGATCAGCCAATCGGATTGATCTTGATTCTGATTGGCTGATTCCATCAGCCAATCAGAATATTCCTACCTTAATTCCGATTGGCTGATAGAATCCTATCAGCCAATCGGAATTCGAGGGACGCCATCTTGGATTACGTCCCTTAAAGGAACCGTCATTCGGCTAGTAGGCGTCGGGAGAAGAGGATGTTCCGCGTCGGAGGTCTGCAAGATGGATCCGGAAGAAAGAAGATTGAAGATGCCGTTGATAGAAGACTTCATCCGGATCATGGACCTCTTCAGCTCCTGCTTGGATGAAGACTTCATCCGGATCATGGACCTCTTCAGCTCCCGCTTGGATGAAGACTTCAGCCGGATCATGGACCTCTTCAGCCCCCCGCTTGGGCTTGGATCAGGACATCAGAGAAGCTCTTCAGGACGGATCAGTGAACCTGGTAGGGTGAAGATAAGGTAGGAAGATCTTCAGGGGCTTAGTGTTAGGTTTATTTAAGGGGGGTTTGGGTTAGATTAGGGGTATGTGGGTGGTGGGTTGTAATGTTGGGGGGGGGGGTATTGTATGTTTTTTTTTACAGGCAAAAGAGCTGAATTTCTTGGGGCATGGCCCGCAAAGTAATTTAGAATAGGGTAGGGCATTTTGTTATTTTGGGTGTCTTTGTTATTTTATTAGGGGGCTTAGAGTAGGTGTAATTAGTTTAAAATTGTTGTAATATTTTTCTTATGTTTGTTAATATTTTTTTATTTTTTGTAACTTAGTTCTTTTTTATTTTTTGTACTTTAGATAGTTTATTTCATTGTAGTTATTTGTAGGTATTGTATTTAATTTATTTATTGATAGTGAAGTGGTAAGTTTAATTGTAGATAATTATAGGTATTTTATTTAATTAATTTATTGATAGTGTAGTGTTAGGTTTAATTGTAACTTAGGTTAGGATTTATTTTACAGGTAAATTTGTAATAATTTTAACTATTTTAGCTATTAAATAGTTCTTAACTATTAAATAGCTATTAAAATAATTACAAAGTTGCCTGTAAAATAAATATTAATCCTAAAATAGCTACAATGTAATTATTCATTATATTGTAGCTATATTAGGGTTTATTTTACAGGTAAGTATTTAGCTTTAAATAGGAATAATTTATTTAATAAGAGTTAATTAATTTCGTTAGATTAAAATTATATTTAACTTAGGGGGGTGTTAAGGTTAGGGTTAGACTTAGCTTTAGGGGGTTAATACATTTATTAGAATAGCTGTGAGCTCCGGTCGGCAGATTAGGGGTTAATAATTGAAGTTAGGTGTTGGCGATGTTAGGGAGGGCAGATTAGGGGTTAATACTATTTATTATAGGGTTAGTGAGGCGGATTAGGGGTTAATAACTTTATTATAGTAGCGGTGCGGTCCGCTCGGCAGATTAGGGGTTAATAAGTATAGGCAGGTGGAGGCGATGTTGTGGGGGGCAGATTAGGGGTTAATAAATATAATATAGGGGTCGGCGGTGTTAGGGGCAGCAGATTAGGGGTACATAGCTATAATGTAGGTGGCGGCGCTTTGCGGTCGGCAGATTAGGGGTTAATTATTGTAGGTAGCTGGCGGCGACGTTGTGGGGGGCAGATTAGGGGTTAATAAATATAATACAGGGGTGGGCGGTGTTAGGGGCAGCAGATTAGGGGTACATAAGTATAACGTAGGTGGCGGTCGGCAGATTAGGGGTTAAAAAAATTTAATCGAGTGGCGGCGATGTGGGGGGGGCCTCAGTTTAGGGGTACATAGGTAGTTTATGGGTGTTAGTGTACTTTAGAGTACAGTAGTTAAGAGCTTTATGAACCGGCGTTAGCCCAGAAAGCTCTTAACTACTGACTTTTTTCCTGCGGCTGGAGTTTTGTCGTTAGATGTATAACGCTCACTTGAGACACGACTCTAAATACCGGAGTTAGAAAGATCCCATTGAAAAGATAGGATACGCAATTGACGTAAGGGGATCTGCGGTATGGAAAAGTCGCGGCTGAAAAGTGAGCGTTAGACCCTATTTTGAGTGACTCCAAATACCGGAGTTAGCCTAAAACCAGCGTTAGGAGCCTCTAACGCTGGTTTTCACGGCTAACGCCAAACTCCAAATCTAGGCCTATGATATTGATACTTATTTTTTTCATGTTTCTGAAATGCTCTGACCACCTGTTACTCAGGCATCTAGAAGTGTGACCTACATAATTCACCCCACATTTGCAGGTCAATAAATATATGACATAAGTAGAGGCATACGATAGGGGGCTGGCTATCAAATGCAAATGTTTAGATGTGTTTGATTTAAATGTGGTTTTGCCATGTGTGATATATTTACACATTTTGCAGTTTTTGACACCACATCTAAAAGATCTTTTTTTCCTATCTCCTACACATTTATCTGATCTTAAGATCTTATCAAAGGGCCTTATATCATGTTTTATTATGTTACTTGGTGCTAGATGATTTTTGAGTATTGGTGCCCTCTTTAATACAATTCTAGGCTGTTCATCAATTATTTTATTTAGGATGTTCCAATATTTATTTATCATCTTTTTAATTTCCCTGTGATGACTATTATACTGTGTAATGAACATCAAATTGCAATTGTTTGTTTTTCCTTTTGGTTTGGCTGATGATGATTTTAAATTTCTCTCATCAAACCTTGCTTTTAAGTAACAGTCTTCAACAAGCTTACTTGGATAACCCTTTTCTTTAAAGCATTCTTTTAAGGATTGGCTCTGTTTATAGTAGCTGGAAACTGTATTAGATATTAATTCCTTATTCTGTTTTGTTATATTTAACCCCTTAAGGACCGGCACTTCAGACAAAAAATTCCCCAAAAGACATTTTTGCCATCACTACATTTAAACAGAAATAGAGCCCTTTTTTTTTACCTATCAAAACTATATATATGTATTTAGTAGACAACCCAAAGTATTGATCTAGGCCCATTTCGGTATATTTCATGCCACCATTTCACCGCCAAATGGGATCAAATAAAACAAATCGTTAACTTTTTCACAATTTTAGGTTTCTCACTGATATGATTTACAAACAGCTTGTGCAATCATGACACAAATGGTTCTAAATGCTTCTCTGGGATCCCCTTTGTTCAGAAATAGCAGACATATATGGCTTTGGCCTTGCTTTTAGGTTATTAGAAGGCCGTTAAATGCCGCTGCGAACAACACTTATATTTTGTCCAGCAGTGAAGAGGTTAGTTAGGTAGCTTGTAGGGTTCATTTTAGCTTTAGTGTAGAGATCAGCCTCCCATGTTTTTTTTAAAATGATATATTTACTGCAAGGTTGTATCCTCCCTTACCTCCCAACCTCCCTGATTCCCCCAAACAGCTCTCTAACCCTCCCATCTCTACCTATTTGCGGCCATCTTAGGTACTATCAGCTGTCTTCCAGTACCCAGTTTGCTGCAAAATAGGCAATAAAAAAAAAAAAAAAATAATAAAAAAATAATAATATATATATATATATATATAAAATACCCATTTTTCTGTAGTGTAGCTGCCCCCCTCAATACCCAAACCCCCTCCCCCTCCCAGATCCCTTTTCCTCAAATTATCCCACATATGATCCCCCTCATTGCTCTTCCTCCCTCCTTCCCCCTCAATCATGCAGCTGGAGTCCCCCCCCCATAACGTGGTGTACTAGTCCCTCCCACTCCTGCCCTCCTCCCGCCTCCTCCAGAAATGGACCGCCCACCCACCTCCCTTCTTACGCTCCCACCCACCAATGATCGGTCCCACCGCTGTCTGATGCAGTGGCCCTGTCTGCTTCATTAACTCTGCAACTCTATTTCTGCAGTGCCCCACTCATGGTGTATGCAGAAATAGTGCGATCTGCAGTGACATTTCAACAAAGGATACCTAAATAATTAAGAAAATTAGATAATAGAAGTACATTGGAAAGTTGTTTAAATTTCTATGCTCTATCTGAATCATTAAAGAAAAAGTGGGTTTCATATCCCTTTAAGACATCGTTTATCTATCTTACTCATGTTTATGGTTTTGAATAGAGATTGCCATACTTCCTGCTCTGCATGACTTGAAAATTACTGTATATATGACATGTAGGATGGTGTCAGCTGATATTTTGGACTTACCTTGCTCATTTGCTATTTAGATCAGTAGGAAAGCTTAATTTTGACTTTCAGCCTGACTGTCCTTAATTTTTAATGGTTAATCTAAGTAATTAATTTCTCTTTTATTCTTTCTCATAATTTGATTAGTAATTCCAATTCTTGGATGTGTTAATGCGATCCCAACTTTTCAAATAAATATAAAAATACCTTACTTAATGCTTAATTCATGGATTGGACACGTATGATTGGGCCATTATTTTACAATATCATTATCATATATCTCAGTTTTGCCTCTTGTCTGCTTCTACAATGTAAACTAATGATTAACTTTTTTCTTGTTTATATTATATATTTTTTTTTGCATTTCACTATGCTCTATGTTGCAAGCTCGAGCTGGTGGGCCTGAAACGCTTGTTAAGTAGCTACGGTCTTAAGACCACTTATACTTTTATATTTTTTCTTTTGTGATTCTGATAGAGCATGCAATTTTAAGGAACTTTCTAATTTACTCCTATTATCATTTTTTCATCATTCTATTGCTATGTTTATTTGAAAAAGAAGGCATCAAGTTTATTTTTTTATTTTTTTAAGAACTGTGGACAGCACTTTTTTTATTGGTGGATGAATTTATCCACCAATCAGCAAGAACAACCCAGACTGTTCACCAAAAATGGCCCGGCATCTAAACTTACATTCTTGCATTTCAAATAAAGATACCAAGATAATGAAGAAAATTAGATAATAGGAATAAATTAGATAGCTGCTTAAAATTGCATGCTCTATCTGAATCACAAATGAAAAAATTTGGGTTCAGTGTCCCTTTGACTTCTCTGCCACCTCAATGGTGATGGAGTTAAATCACTGTTTTTAGGATTGAATTGGATAATTGACAAGCCGTGCTCTCGTACCAATAGTTGCACAAGAGCAGTGGGTGTGGTTGCACAAGAAAAAGAATGCTCACCGCAATGCCTGGCAGTCCAGTGTTTGAAAAATGAGAGTCTGTGTGTGTGTGTAGTGCAATTATTAAACAAAAATAACAATCACAATAGAATTATATTGAGCATATCAAATAAACACTACCCAAGAGTTAAAGTGACATGAAACCCAATTTTTTTCTTTCATGCTTTAGAAATAACATGCAATTTTAAACAACTTTCCAATTTACTTCTATTATCTAATTTGCTTAATTTTCTTGATATCCTTTGCTGAAAAGCATATCTAGATATGCTCAGTCGCTGCTGATTGGTGGCTGCACATAGATGCCTTGTGTGATTGGCTCCCCATGTGCATTGCTATTTCTTCAACAAATAATATCTAAAGAATTAAGCAAATTAGATAATAGAAGTAAATTGGAATGTTGTTTATAATTGTATTCTTTATCTGAATCATGAAAGAAAAATTTGGGGTTTAATGTCCCTTTAAGTATGATAACATTTCTTCTTCTTTGTGATATTTTGTTAAGAAGAAAAAAAAAACATATGCTTTATGTGCTTGTTTATGTGGTTTGTTTATAACAAATCAACTTTAAACATGTTTCCTAATTTCAGTGTAGCATTTACAGAATATATCACCTGTCACATAAAATATGAAATCCATGCATATTAAATGCAACTTTAAGTAACACATGATGTGCAGTTTTTCTGGTTCATTTAACTAGCACAAAACTTTTCATAATAAGGAATATTGCCAAATTTTATTCACTCAGTAAAAAAAACTGTGTTATTTTTTAAATTAAGTTGAATATCAAAATGACAAAAAAACATAATAATCTAAATGCTATCTCAGAAAAACACATCAAATCTCTGCATTTTTACCCTCAGGTGAGAGATTTACTTGTAATATATTCAGAAACATGCTCAATAGTTCCACTTCTTGATCTTGCCTTATACTTGTTTATATCTATTTCTTGCAACATCTATTATGGGATATTATATTCTTCATCTTCTGATATAGTTCACATCATTTGAAGTTTAGCTTTCAAAGTATATTTTCATTACCAAAAAAATATTGTAGGAAAATAATTTATAGATTAATGTTAACTCCTTTAAAGCTATATTAGTTCATGAAATCTAATTTCAAAGCTACAATAATGAAAGGGAAATTAAGTCAAGCGAGATTGTTATTTTAGTAGTTTATTACTATCCCTAACCAGTCTCAGTTGAGGGGGTAAGATAAGGTGATCAAGTACTTTGCTAAACGTTGACAACTATTTGTTCAATAATTAAACAAAATATATTATTTTAAAACACAATACATCTGCATATTCTCAGGATAATATTTACTTTGAATACAGTAACTAACTTTAGGGCTAAAATAAGCATGTGTTGCAATAAGCAATATCCAGACCGTGCTAATTAGCGTGCATATTACTAGATGAAATTAAACTTTTGTGCTTGAGCACAAACAAAATCTACACTCAACTGATTAGCATGCCTGATTACCTAGCCTAAAGTGTAAGGGTTAAAAAAAAAAAGTTCACCAAACACAACATAAATATATTAAAATAAACTATTACATTCATATATACACTATATACAGTATATACACTTTATGATAAAAATATTTCAAATAAATAGTATTTTTTTTTAAGGGTTAAGATATATATGGTTTATGACAAGGTATTCGACTGGAAAGGGCTATATATATATATATATATATATATATATATATATATATATATATATATATATATATATATATATATATATATATATATATATATACACACACAGGGGCGGACTGAGACCAATCAGGGCTCCGGGCAAAAATAAGGGAAGGGCCCCCACTGTTTCACACTGACCCAAATTTATTCAAATTTACACAAATGAACAACATAGCCTTCCTGCCAATCCCCTACCAGGACCCCCAAGCTCCAGGGCCAGGGCCCCCAATATCAAGGGCCAGAGACAGGGCCCCCAACCTTCAGGACCAGACACCACACTCCATGACCCTCACAGCCACAGACCCTGACATTACCCTCCACACTCTAGGGCCCCTGAGCAACAAACCAAAAATCCAGACACAAGGCTCCCTCTCTGGGGCCAAGGTCCCCACTAAACCCATACTTTACTGCCTAGTTACTGATATGGCATCTGTCATCCCCAGCTTAAGCAGCACACCAGGTACCATGGAAATATCATTTGTGGCCCCCCCCTTACATGCTTGGCCCTTAGTCCAGATCCTATTTGCCCTGCTGATCAGGCTGCCCCTGTATATATATATATATATATATATATATCTAAATATGTGTATGTGTGTGAGTGTATATATATATATATATATATGTGTGTGTGTATGTATATACTCATGTATTTATGTGTTTATATGCGTATATATGTATATACATACATTTATACACATATAAACACATATACACACACATGTATATACATACACACACACACACACACATATATATATATAATACAAAAACAAATGTGATGGTGCACAAAAAAGGATAAAAGTCCCAGATTATCACGGTGGTAATGCTCAGCAGGTGAACCTCAGGAAAAAAAAAAAAGAAACACATATAGTGAAGTTCTGTGGTTATGTGAAATTTACAGCAGAATATAGAAAGGTACTCACATTACCTAGAGCTTCAAAATCAAGCTCTAGGCTGTTGGGGGGGAGGAGCCAACTCCAGAGCTGACCGGTCGCACAGCCTAAGAGCTCCTGCTATAATATGATAAAATGCTAATTTAGCACTGAGCCAGCACAAAAAAAAAGTGGGCATTCTACCAGATCAGATACCCTAGAAGATATATACAACACATTTCATATTGAGTCGGGTATGAGTGAGGAGATCTAATAACCCAGGTGTGTTTGTGCACAGGACTACTACTTGGAGCGGCCATCTTGCGGCCTGCCTGGTGTTAGAAGGGAAGAACAAGATCAGCTGCAAACTACTAATACATCCCCTGGATTTGGCGACCACCTCGCTACTACACTATGGAGCCTCCGGAGGCCATTCTGGAGGAAATTTACAGCTTTTTAGATGGCTGCCGCGAGATGCTCGAATACTCCTTTAAGTCAGCGCCCCAGCAAGTCGTAGCCGCAATACACATGGAACACGCTGCCTACATTTTTCCTGCTCTGGGCGCGGCTGAGATAGAGCCTATGATAGTGGCGGAACTGCACATAATGGAGTGGGATGCCGCGGCTCACACCACAGCTGAACATTCACACTTTGTCAGTGCTGCCCCCAGGGCAACGAATATATCGGACCAGGGTTTTGCAGTACGACTCCTTGTGACCGCGGCACCCATGAAGAGGGCATGTCCTCAATTAGAAGTGGGACTGCCTCGCTGCGCTCCGGGGGAGGAAAGTAGAGGCAAGGTTTTGGTGGCGAGCCCCGAAATTAGCGCATCAGCAACTCCAACTTGTCAGCTTGGGGCTCTTACTATTCCCAACATGGCGGTAGAGAAACCGGAGATGGGGACTCCTCTATTACATCAGATTCCAGCGGAGGGTGAGGAGAAGGCATACAGCTTTATCTCTAATCTTTTGAATGTAACTCTCCCAAACTCTGAGCTGACATCTGCAAAATTTTGGCCTAACAAGTGGATTTCTTCTCTGGGGTCTAGAAGGCAAGTTATAACACAAACACAAATTGTTTTTAGCGAACTCAAATGTGGAATCGGCTAGTATGTAGATGAACATTAAGTGGTTTAAAAGCGAGATGCTTCCCTGCCATGTTGAACATTTGCCTTTTTTTTTATTGCAACCCCCGGTGACTCTGGAGCGATTGAGAGCGATGGCGCTTCCATTTGTTTACTGTTCTATGCCCAATATGCCTCACTGACTGTTAACAGATGGTTCATATTCTGGACGTTTTGTTACATCGATAAGGCTGTTTACTACTACTGTTACATCCTTAGTTTATATTTGCACCTTCATTTATACAAATGTGCTTAGGATCTGTATGCTTTAATTAGCCTGTTTTAGTATGTAGCTTACACGACACTAAGACACTGTTGTGGCCTAATTATTTATAGATGTCAGCAGTGACACCTCATGCTTCCTGATATGAATAGCTGGGAACCCCCATATCCTTTAATCTATTTAATCTGGGGCTCTACAGCTCCACATGCTGCAACTATGTGTTTACTCCTGGAGTTTTTTTTTTTGCCTTTACTGAGATTCCTTTTTTCAAATTCAATGTTTGGTGTTGTTCCAAGTGATGGACATACATTTATATGCACAACTGTTTGTATTGTTTTCATATTTCATGTGTCCAGGAATATAAATGTTCCATTATGTTTACTAGATCCATCCCTTTATTGTTATGATGTTTTCCCATTGTTGACATCTCCGCCTATAGCAGATCTTTTACTCATTTAAATGTGGGTGACAGTTTAAATAAGGTGTGTGCCTGTTGCTGGGCATAGGGCCCGTGCCTAGGCAGCAGAAGCACACTAATGTTTTATTCAGCTGCTTTAGCGCTTGTTCTCCCTATAGGAATCATCCCCTTATAGCATCTGCATTTTATATTTTTCTGTGAATTTAATTATCTCTTTAGTCCCAGTGTGTAATTTTTTGGGGTGAGGAGACGCTTCCCTGTTCACTTATTTTTAAGGGCAAGATCCCCTTAGATAACTAGCTACTAATAATAATACCTAATAGGTTTGAACCTGCCTACAGTGAGTTGTGTTCCCCTCCTCGTCCTAGATAGATACCAATCTCGGCATGGAATATTGTTATCCCCTATTTTTTGTTTGTTGGCTTATTGATATATTGACTAGTATACATATCAAAATCACGCCCAACCACAATTTGAAGTACAACATCAATTCAATACTCCAAGTATGTTCCTGTTGCAGGCTGGCCCTGCATTAACATTCCCATCATTTGGGATCTATATACTTACAACACTCATAATGCAGCGTTACTATCATGAGTAGCTAATCTATATTTACTTCTCCCCTAGTTTTCCACATGCTCTAGAGACCTTACTTAGAGTCATGTTAAGTTTTACCCACCTAGTTTAAATAACCACCTATAGTAGTTAGCCCAATTACAACCTATTTCCTGTACATCTGTTTGGCAAATTTAGAAGACAAGCTGACACCTCTTATTTGCTTCTCGTAGGTAACTCATCACCTCCACCCCCCCACTCCACTTAATATGCCTCCCTTAAGTGGGAGGACTGACTACGCGGTTTTTCTCATATATACCGCACCCTATATACCCTCCTTTCTAGCTAAATCTTGCAGGTTATCATTATACTCAGCTTTATTTTTTTCTTAATCTATGCAAGATTGTCCAAATATATATATGCACGTAATAAAATTACCCCTTTAGCACCTCACTTAATTTACGCACTATTCATATTAGTATGAGATAAAATTATAAAAAACTGAGGTTTATCAACGAGACCCACAAGTGGTCTCTTTTGTTTGCACATGCCTTCTTTTATCTTAAATGCTTATGATGGTCCAAGAGCGGCCTAGGATTTTATTTAAAAGGCATTTCAATATTTGGCATTCTATGTATCTCATGGTTGCATGATATGTAAATTGTTACACTTGCGTTTATTTTCTGTGTTTGTTTCCTCATTCTTGTAACACTAAATCTTACTGTATGTGACATGCAATGCAAGAACCTGTTTTTATGACTATTGTATGCCTTTGAATATTCCTCAATAAAAATTATTATAAAAAAAAAAAAAAAAATCAAGCTCTAGATATATAGGCACAGGAAGCTCCTAATAGGAGGCAAGGTAAAGAATATTAAAGATATTCCATTTCCAAAGGATGAATCAGAAGTGGTTAAAAAAGTATAACAAATTTATTAAAAACAAGTCACAAGGCATATACAATGAGACTGTCCCAATCATAGACTACTATAAGCAAAAGACTGTGTGTATCACAATGTCCAATGATTGCTCTGTTATTCCGGTTTGGAACAAGGCTCTGCCCCCTTTGTGACATCACTACTAGGAGGTGTTGAGGGGAACTATTTGAAATTAGCATTCAACCCTACCACTTAATTTCAGACATATATTCAGTCCATCATAGATATGGCTTTAGACAATTGTATCATTACTAAAAAACAAGTGGATTTTTTGATTCAGAAAGACCCAGTAATACTGGTAATCTACTGTTTACCTAAGGTACACAAATGCCTCAATAATCCACCAGGTAGGCCAATTGTGGCCAGAACCAATTCGATCTTCCAACCAATTTCAATTTTTCTTGACAAATTATTGCGTCCTTTACTAGATAATGTACCTTCATATTTTAAGGACACCAGATTTTTTACGTAATATTGAGAATTTACAAGTTGGTCATGACTCTATTCTAGTAACTTTAGACATCAAAAGTTTATACTCGTCCATACCACACAAAGGGGGTCTTAAATACATAGGAGACCAATTGAATAGGTTGGCACTCTATTCACCAAGGGAGCGCATGTTTATCATGGATCTGTTGGATACAGTGTTGACAAGAAACTATTTCCTCTTTGAAGATTCCTTTTACTTGCAGACAAAAGGCACGGCCATGGGGTCCAACATGGCCCCCACATATGCGACTCTATATGTACATGAATTTGAAAAAAAGATTTTTGTATACCCATGATAAATTCAAGAAATGCTGTAAGTTTTGGAAAAGGTACACCGATGATGTCTTTATGATCTGGACAGGGGATGTTAACGCTCTACTATCCTTTTTTGAAGAGCTGAATACATTTGATTAAAATCTCCAATTCACAATGGAACATGACCCATGAACCCAAAACTTTTTAGATATCACTGTATCATTGAGAAATGGGCTCTTGTCCACAGACGTATTCAGAGAAAAGACAAATAGGAATAATCTTATGGCATTTACCAGTGTCCATTCCCCACAAACATTAAAGAGCCTTACTTTCAGCCATTTTTTACGAGCAAAAAGGATCATTAACGATGAGACACGGTTGAATGATCAATTTAACAATTTCTTTTGTAGGTTTGAAAGTAGGGGTTATCCAACTGATTTATTGGAAACTCATAAACTAAAAGTAGATCTTATTCCTCATGAACAATTAATGAAGAAAAACATCTAAAATAGAACCCTCAATGATAGGATTCTATTTGTGGTACCATATGGGTACCACATTTAGTCTCTAAAGAAGGTGTTCAAAAAACACTGGTCTGTGTTATCTGAGGATAGGATTCTAGCCAATATCTTTAAAGACTTTCCTTTATTTTTGTACAAAAGGAATCATAATATGAGAGATACTCTTGTTAAGGCTGATGTGGGCCCTGGTCAGAATAGAGTAGTCAATAGTGAGGCACCTAATGGTACCTTTCCGTGCAACAACTGTGCACAGTGTAACTCGATTCCATCAGGAGATACCATAATTCATCCAAGATCCAGTAAATGCCTGTATATTAAAGGCCAATACACATGTGAATCAAAATTTGTGGTCTATGTAATCAAATGTCCATGTGGTCTGGCCTATGTTGGCGAGACCACCAAAGCTATCAAAGAAAGGATTAAACAACATAAAACAGCCATAGGCAAATTGGATCCCTTAGCCCCTGTAGCTCACCATTTCACACTGTTGGGACATAACAAAAGTCAATTCAAATTCCAAGTTGTGGATAGTGTAGGTCCTTTGAGGAGGGGTGGGAATAGACAGAAGTTGCTATTTGAAAAAGAAGCACTTTGGATCCAAAAATTGGATTCCATGACTCCCTATGGTTTAAATAGGGAAATTACTTGGGGTTCATTTATATAGTGATTGTGGCCCATCCATATATATATATATATATATATATATATATATATATATATATATATATATATATATAAAACATTTTTTTCCTTATAATTAGGTTAATTTTACATTGTTTTCTTACATAGTTGATTTTTTTTGATTTTGTTTTTTAAATATTGCCCCCTTTGTGATTTGTATGCCCTACTATTGATTTATATATTCTTTTTTAATGTCTCCCATTGTAGATGGCGGCTTCATTGTTAGTATTAGGCTGCAAACTTGGTGTGATTTTCAGTAAAGGAGCTATTAGGCTAATTTTGCCTTTCATGCTATGTTGCTCCATATAAGCACTCGATAGTTGCCGCTATATTCTATAACTATTATTGTTTGTTTAATAATCTACAGAATATGGGTTCATTTTAATGTTCTTTATCGCAGCCATGGGACTAGCCTAATTTATCTATATATACATGTGTTACAATTGCTACGGACAATGTGTCCGCTTTAAATATGTTATACTTATGCTTTTGCTAGTATCCTGATGCTAGACGTTGAGTAGGCATCATTCTTATCATCAGACATGCCTTAAAAGGAGGAGGCTCTCTTGGAGTGACAGGCCAAGTTGAAGGGCGGAGCCCGAAATGCGCGTTGCCTGTTGTGACGTCAGACGACAGACTGAAGCCGATGCAAGCGGGCTTGTTCGAATTACCTGTGTAATTGCTTCATCCATTGCCTTATCCATCGTTGTGGTGCCCAGATCAGTGTGTATTCATCAGCGAGATTGCTGCCAAGTTACCCCTCATTCCGGACGGATTGGGTGAGATCGCTCACAGAGCATAACCAAAGTTCTTTCTTTCTGTTCCACTAGCGGACCTTGGTCCTGGAGTGCCGGTGTTGTTGAATATTGTATACACACGATTTAACCTTACTGAGGATAGTTAAACCCCCACACCACCAGAATTATTTGGTTTAAGGTAAGTACATTACAGGAACTGTTTATTCACAAGCCTTCATCTCTCTTCATATTATGCTGATATGTGTGTATGAATTACACTGCATGAACTGCTCTATCTCTTTAAAGTTGCTACAACTTGTGACTCAGTACGCTGATACATATGCATGAACTGCTTCATATTACCGCTTGCATCTAACCCTGTTACTGCTATTGCTTTGCTCATAAGCTTACACATTTCATTTTTATTAAAAGCTTCTGGGACTGGCCCTTACCTTTTAGTCTGGACTGACACCTAAACTTGCTTCTTGTTAACTGGGGATGCCCAGTATATTTTGGGTTGATATATGTATTTTGTATGTATCCTGCTCTGATTATGCATCAGATTTAGGCATTTATTTTTCTTATTTTTTATGATTTTTTCTTTTTGTGTTTATTAAAT
The DNA here is from genome assembly GCF_027579735.1 of Bombina bombina. Taxonomy (NCBI): domain Eukaryota; kingdom Metazoa; phylum Chordata; class Amphibia; order Anura; family Bombinatoridae; genus Bombina; species Bombina bombina. Next base: position 283,071,568 of record NC_069503.1, on the reverse strand, counting down.
TGTTGATATTTTTGATGCAACATCTTTTGTGTTACCAGTTTGTTTTCATATATTGTTCATATTTTTAGTGCATAGACATTTATATGTATTTATAGTATTTTTGGAGGTAGTTTGGTAGGAGTACACTTCAGTCTCGAGCACTTACTATATTATTTATCTTTTGAGACTCTTTAACATTAGTGCTTATCCTTCTAATATACTATAATCCCATCTGTAACGCGTCCGTTGGTGTCGCCAGTTGCGCATGCATCCTCAAAGTATAAAAAAAAAACTAACTGCCCGCACAAAGTATATAAAAAAAAAATAACTGTCAGCACGAAGTATTAAAAAAAAAATAACCACTCACACAAAGTATTTAGAAAAAAATATAAACATAAAATAAACATAATCGCCCGTACTAAGTATTAACAAAAAAAACAGAAACCCTTACACCGCCAAACCCCCACAACGCCAACTAAATAAATGACAATATTAACTTTTAAACAGCCAAACCCTACAACGGCAACTAATTATACTATTAACCCCTAAACCGCCAACCCCCCACATCACAATAAACCTAATTAACTTATTAACTCCTAAACCCCCCACAATGCAAATAACTAATTTAATTACTAAGCCCCCTAACCTAAACCCCCTAAATTAACACCAATTACTACTTAATTACAATTAAAATAAAAAAACCCAAGCATTAAATTAGAAAAAAATAATCTAACATTACAAAAATTAAAAAAGTCTAACATTACAGAAATAAATAATGAAAAGGATCAAAAATTAAACCTAATCCCTATGAAAATAAAAAAGCCCCAAAATAAAAACAATCCCTAATCTAAACTAAACTACCAATAGCCCTTAAAAGTGCCTTTTGTAGGGCATTGCTCTAAGCTAAACAGCTCTTTTACATTTAAAAAATACTAAGCCCCCCTAACAGTAAAAAAAACTCCACCCACCAAACCCCCCGAAATAAAAAACCTAACACAAAAAAAAACTAAACTACCCATTGCCCCTAAAGGGGCATTTGTATGGGCATCGCCCTTAAAAGGGCATTCAGCTCTTTTACTGCCCTTAAAGGGCATTCAGCTCTTTTACTGCCCTTAAAGGGACATTCAGCTCTTTTACAGCCCATTAAATCCCTAATCTTAAAAAAATAAAAAAAAAAATAAAGAAAAATCCTAAATCTAACCCCCAAATAGGTACTCACCGTTCCTGAAGTCCAGCAGAGAGGGTCTTCTTGCAGGTGACTCCATCATATTCTATCTTCATAGATAGGCTTAGTTTTAGGAGTTTTTTATTTATTTTTTATTTTTAAGATAAGGGATTTAATGGGCTGTAAAAGAGCTGATTGTCCTTTTAAGGGCAGTAAAAGAGCTGAAAGCCCTTTTTTAAAGCAATGCCCATACAAATGCCCCTTTAGGGGCAATGGGTAGCTTAGTTTTTTTAGTGTTAGTTTTTTTATTTTGGGAGGTTGGTTGGGTAGGGGGTTTACTGTTAGGGGTTAATTGGTAATTTTATAAAGTAAAAAAGCTGTTTAACTTAGGGCAATGTCCTACAAAAGGCCCTTTTAAAGGGACATGAAACCCACATTTTTTCTTTCACGATTCAGATAGAGAATATAATTTTAATCAACTTTCTAATTTACTTCTATTATCTTATTTGTTTCATTCTCTTGGTATCATTTGTTGAAGTAGCAGCAATGCACTGATGGTTTCTAACTGAACTCATGGGTTAGCCAATCACAATTGAGATATATATATATATATATATATATATATATATATATATATATATATATAGATATATATATATATATATAGCTACCAATCAACAGCTAGGACCTAGGTTCTCTGCTGCTCCTGAGCGCTCCTAGATAAATCTGTCAGCAAAGGACAACAAGAGAAAGAAGCAAATTAAATAATAAAAGTAAATTGAAAGTTGTTTAAAATTGTATTCTCTATCTAAATCATGAAATACTTTTTTGGGTTTCATGTCCCTTTAAGGGCTATTAGTAGTTTAGTATTAGATTAGGGGGTGTTTTTATTTTGTGGGGGATTTTTTATTTTTATAGGGGTATTAGTTTAGGCTTACATTCTTTATTTTGGATAGCTTTGTTTATTTTTTTCTGTAATTTTACTTTTTTTATTTTTTTTAACTTTAGCTTGGGGGTTTGTATTTTTTAAACATAGACTACTGCCTAGTGTGTATATATATATATATATATATATATGTAATGCAAAAGGAGGGTGATGTTCCCCCTGTTTCCCTTTGCTAATATGTGTTTTTATTGGGCTGCTGTACATGGATAGGATTTTAAGCTGCGCTAATAAAGAACCTTTATCTTACCCAGTTCTTTGGAGTGCCGAGGAGTTCTTTGTTTACATATATATATATATATATATATATATATATATATATATATATATATATATATATATATAAACCAAAATTAATTAAAATTATGGGGGGAGATAAAAAACTGAAATTAAAATCCTCCATGTCTCAAAATTAAATCAATGTAAATATTTGCATAGGAAATTAGCACATCTAGGCAAGATTCCCCGCTTGCTTTTTCCCAGAAATACTTAATATACAATGTTACCAATGCACAAGAGAATTCTGGGTAAGATATGCAAATTAGATATGCAAATTCACAGGTTTTTTGCTTCAAAATACTGTTTTAACACAGTGATCCTTTTAACAGGATTATTGCAGCAAACCAGAAATCACTCACTAGACAGCCTGTTTCATTCTTTTTGGAACTCATCAGTAGGAAATAGATTTCTGGTTGCTGCACTGGTAAAGCTATTTTCATGGTTAAACCAAAATTCATTAAAAATTATAGGGGGAGATAAAAAACTGAAATTAAAATCCTCCATCTTACCCAGCCAGAATTCTCTTGTGCATTGGTAACATTGTATATTAAGTATTTCTGGGGATAAAGCAAGCGGAGAATCTTGCCTAGATGTGCTAATTTCCTATGCAAATATTTACATCAATTTAATTTTGAGACATGGAGGATTTTAATTTCAGTTTTTTATCTCCCCCCATAATTTTAATGAATTTTGGTTTAACCATGAAAATAGCTTTACCAGTGCAGCAACCAGAAATCTATTTCCTACTGATGAGTTCCAAAAAGAATGAAACAGGCTGTCTAGTGAGTGATTTCTAGTTTGCTGCAATAATCCTGTTAAAAGGATCGCTGTGTTAAAACAGTATTTTGAAGCCAAAAAACTGATAATTTGCATATCTAATTTGCATATTTTACCCAGTATTCTCTTGGGCATTGGTAACATTGTATATTAAGTATTTCTGGGAAAAAGCGGGAAATCTTGCCTAGATGTGCTAATTTCCTATGCAAATATTTACATTGATTATATATATATATATATATATACACACACACACACACACACAATTTTGAGCCCTTTCCCCTGATATACATATAAACATGAAAAATAGTTTTTAATCAGTTTTAATATTTTTATTTTTTACTGTCAACTTGTAATATGTGTGCTAACCCAGCAACGTTAACATTTTACTTTGAGTGCAGTTTTTTCCATGTGCCACTTTTAATCTGGCCCTTAGTGTTTAAGATCCCTTTTAATAACAGCATTTCAGAGAATTTTATAGAAAATATAGATATATCTGTACTTGTAACCTGCTTTATTTCTGTATTACATAACCTTCAGGTGAATATGAATTTTGTTATTTTACTAGTTTAAACATATCATAATGGGTTTTAGCCATACTTTCAATATTAGCAATGAAATAAATAATTAAGGTTTATTATACGAAATATCTAAAATATATTTATTTAATTTACATTTAAAAATATCATGTAGGCAGTACCCAAAACCACACATTGTTGAAAGCTCAGGAACTATTTGTTGTATAAATTGCTTAATATTTTTTATATATATTTAGTTATAGCAAACTAGAGATAGTACACAGGTGGTAGCCAGGAGTGAAATATGTCTACACTGCATTTTTAAAGTGCTCTTACTTAATCTATTTCTCTTAGTATTTTTTTGCTGACACAGTGACTGTCATCAAAATCTTGCAAAATCCTTTTTTTGCTTCTATGTGAGCCCCTGTAAACACTGCCTTTTCTCCTCCTTTCTCATCATGGTTGGCTGCCAACCAGCTCTTGCTAAAGAGAATCGATGAATAGTGTGACCTTTGCTACACCCTCTTCTTGGCCAGACCAGGGAGTCTGTTGACAAAAAGGTCATATTGTGTGTAGTATTTGCAGGTCAGTGCAGAAACAGAGCCTCTTGAGACTGTGCTAGCAAACAATGCAGCAAGCAAAGTCTGTCTTCCTTGTGTTTGATAGTTATTTTATTGTTTACCTTGTATTGATTAAAAACTAAATGTGGGTGTATATGGTGTTTTCCATTTGTATATGTAATTTTTTTATTTATTGGCTAAAGAGAAGCTGTGCATGCAGCATGAAGTATGAATGCAGGCGTTTACCATGAACATTTTGTTTTGACCATGTGCATTATGTGCTGCATTACTTACTTATTGCTAGGTACCTTTAAATAAAGATAAGATGAAGCTTGATTCTAATAGTAATCATTAAACATATTATTTTTGATGAATGTGCACTTATTTGAAAAACATGTTAATTTAGTGTGGACATTCAATAGATAATGGGAAAGCTCATATAAAAATGAATTCTGCAATGAATACGTTAAATTGTGTGCTACAGATCTTCTGTGTATAAATGTTCTATTGCACAGTGTGTGCGCTCCTCAAGTGTCATCTTTGATACGCGTTTTTGTTTGGTGTTTGGGTTTTCCTTAACACCAGTGGGAGGCTGATTGCTATGAAGAACAGTCAACATTTCATTTTGATGAAAATTGTGGACTTATTTTTGATGCTTGGACTGAATTAATATGATTATATAAGTGCAAGTGTTATTTACAGCATTTATGCATCACCCAATTCCTGCTTTCAACTAAAAATAAAGAGACAAAGTAATCAAAATTAAATTTTCATGAGTCATATAGAGCATGTGGTTTTAAGAGACTTTTCAATTGACCCCCCCCCACCAAATTTACTCCATTCTCTTTGTATCATTATTAAAAGGAATACCTAGATAGACTTAGGAGCAGGAACGCACTACTGGGAGCTAGATGGTGATTGGTGGCTTTGCATGTCTTTGTCATTGGCTCACCAGATGTGTTCAACTTGGTCAAAGTAGTGCATTGCTGCTTTTGAGCTTTGCAGGAGTTTTTTTTTTAAATAGCAATATACAAGTAATTGTGCCATAATAAAAAGCTTCAACACGTTAGTCTCTATTGTTTATGTTTCTTTTATTTGCTGGCTTTTGTTTTAGATGTAGGTTTGCCTGCCTAATTCTAAATGTAATTTATTTGACCAAGTGAATATGTTTGTGATATTGGCTAGATGAAAAAAATGCTTCAGGTTTGTTCTAATAGCTCCCTCCTCATCCAATAATCAAAGCTCACATGCTGTTGCATATATCCATTGGTTAATTTGCTTGCATTGTTTTATTCAAATAACGTATTTAAAGTTCTGTATCAACTTCAAATGGTGATGTTTATAGCAGTATAAGATGATTCCATGTTAAATATTGCAGCCCCTTACGGGCTGTTGCGCTTCTGTTCATGCCGCATACTAAGAATCAGAGGTTGGGGGGGGTGGAGCTAACCGCTGAGCTGAGCGGCTGCACAATCTCAGAGCTCCGTGTGTGGTAGCAGTTTAAGACCCATAAAAAGCCTAAAAATTTACAGTTAGTATCCTAATCTATATCTACAGAGATAGAGCTCCTGCAGCGGACTACTCCGATACCATCCACTTAGGTATCCCTACCCAGAGGAAGCTGATTCTACCTAGCGATCTATTCTAGATCTAACTAGCAACCATCTTGGAAAGGAGAGCTTGCTTCCCTGCAGGTCCATCAGTGTTTATGACTCCGGAGGGTTGGGGCTCCACTCCGGAGTCTTTGCAGCAATAGAAGTACCTGATTCCTGCCCTGAGGAGCCTGGTGATTTCCTTGGCGCCCACACTGTCAAGCCGTAGCCCTCATACCTGGGGGCCTAGAGGGTCTTCAATTGGTGTCGGAAGAGGTCTGGACTCACCTGCTTGCACTGCGACAATCGAGCCTTCCACTCAGGGAGCCTCCCCTGGGACCAACTTGCCCGGCAGCAACCAACGCTAGGAGATACAACAGCGCGCCCATCCTTGTTTTGGCGCAAACGGCCGCCATCTTAGGCCTCACATTCCACGGCCATCAGCTGCGCACTCTGGCAGCACTCCCGCTGCGGACTTGTGAAGCGGTCATCCCGTCAGGAGAGGTGGGGCATAAGGCTATCGGGTGAGTTTGCTTTACTTTAGCTAGATTGGAGACGGAAGCAGCTGAGAAGGTTCCAAGTTATAACCTGCTGCCTGCCGCAGACTTTGTTGACCGGGCTCCGTATACCCTGCACAGCGCACATAGCCCTATATACTCCCTTCAGTTTTTGCACACCCAGCCTGAGACTTTAGACGACACCCCATAAGCCTTGACTCTTACATTACTTGATTTTCTCTTTTGGGCCCACAGCTAACGAGCCCCAGTAAGAGTACTGCCTTTCTCCATCTCCCAACTATCACTAAAGGGGAGAAAATTGAGTCTATAATTTTCAATACTTCCCTGCCAACTCCCCTGCCTGCTGTATTACACCATCACTTTGCAGCATTCGAGTAGTCCCCCCCTAAAAATAACAACAGAGGGACACATACTGATAAACTTCTACCAATTCCTGACCACCTTATAGCCTTAGGTCCAAACAAGGGAGGCCACTATACCACACCCTTGAATTGCCGAAATTCTGGTGCACAACTCTCACCTATATTACAACAGGAGACAGATCTCCCCCTTCCATTTCCCGCTGGCCCTGGTACCCGCGGGTCATATCAATATCCCCTCTCCTACATCACCCTGTGGTGGCAACATCCCCAGGGGGGAGATCCAGAACTTGGAGTTAGATATATCATCATCCAAAGGGGAAACTAGGCCCCCTAGACAGCTACCACTTATCCTAAGCTATGTTACTTGGTAGTACACCCAAGGCCAGTATCCAACTGCATCTCTTATTGAAAGGGACACTGGGGACCTTATTAAGTGCTGCAGCCCTTCAGTCACATTAGGCATATGAGGATCTCTAACATGTGAGCCACTCTTTGATGCCAAGACCCCAGTCAGTCTGATAGAAGCTGATCTCATTATAGTGCTGTCTTTTATTTTCAAATATACGGATAATCCATGCAAGCACACAAGATGCCTCAAGCGTTCAAGAGAAAACAGAAACCTCACAACACCCCAAAACACACAGTAGTAGACCACTTTAGCAAACCCACCTCTAGATCTCAGACTGGTTCTGATGAGGAAGCCTCAGATGCTAGCAGCTCTAATGAAGCACACAAAGGGGCGACTTTGATCCAGTCTGTGGGGCGCTCATTACGCACAGATACAGAGGCCAACAATAACCTTATGCACTCTATCACCTCGCTCTTGGCTTCACATCATGATTCTCTGTCCAAAAAATTTGAGAAAGGTCACGCAGATCTGAAACGTGATATAGCCACTATCGGAGAGCGAACTGATGCGCTGGAGTGTAAGCAGGAAGATTTGATGATTGATCACTCTAACTTGCTTGGTTACTCGCAGAGTCTGGCGGAACAAATCACTGACTTAGAAGTTAAACTAGCCAACTTAGAAGATAGAACCCGACACAATAGTATCCGGGTGAAGGGTATCCCTGAGACTGTCTCCCCTCAAGATCTGGAGAAATACCTAAGGGAGCTGTTTACAACTATACTAGGCCCGGAAGAAGGTCAGGAGATGCTGATTGACAGAGCTCATAGAGCACTAAGATCTAGAACTGCAGAGGCAGATAAGCCTAGGGATGTTATAGCCTGCCTGCACTATTACACCTTCAGAGATAAGCTACTCCAAGCCCTCGCAGGGGACAGAACTCCCAGAACAATATGCTGAAATCCAAATTTACCAAGATCTTTCTCCACATACCCTCCAGCTGCGTCGCCACTATCAACCTTTCACCAATTTGCTGAGAGATAAAGCCATAAAGTACAGATGGGGGTTTCCTGTAAAGCTGCACATAACCAAGGAAGGACAGCAATTCACAGCCTCATCACCTCAACAGGCCAGGGAACTCTTGCAAAGGTGGAACATGCTGCCACTAGATCCGCCTGAGACCCACCGCAACAGGGACAATGCCAATGGGTTGAGAGCGCCCCAGAGTGGTGGCCTCTCCCCCAAAGAGTGAGTAACACCCAGAAAAGACTCACACAGGCCCCAGACAAGAACCCTCCTATGTGAGATTCGACTGCCTGAACAATGTGGCTCTTGACTTTCACTTATTCCTGCATCTAAAACTGGACTCCTTGCTGAGAGACTCTCCACTTGACCTGATGGTCCTGAAACCACTTTTCCTTGACGTTAGGTGAGGAGGTCCATTAACGTGGACTCTATTCATTGTTATTGCTAGCTAGCATAGATTACCTTGACATTTCTGTTTGGTTAGTTTCCTCTCCTTATTTGTGTTTGAATCTATTTGCCACCTTACTATATTTTAAGACACCTAAGTGTTCGTATGTCACTTAATAACTTTATTATATTTGTTTGCTCTGTTCGAAAACCGGGCGACCACCCTCCCTAGCTCGTTTTCACATGCTCCTATGCCTTTCAAATATCTCTAAGATTTGCCCATTTGTTAGTATGTATGGCAGAGGAATGGTCACCTGGTAACACAATATGATAACCATGCTGTAATGTTACTTAGTTATTAAAGTGTGTTGTACTTTAGGAAATATTATGTTTTTTTAACTGTTACTTGTTTATTATCTTTTGTCAACTATGCAATTGCATGTACAGGTTCATGGACGTTGGAGGGAGCGTGGGAGATGATAAGGAATGCAGTTCCCTCTTGTACAATGCCTGATTATGGCACTCCCCCCGCTCCCTAAGAGGCCCGCAAAGATTAATTACAATGCGCACAGATATTGCCTCCAGGGAGTGTCTCTATTAGGGAGTCATGTAGACAGTATTTTGCGGCACAGCGACTAGACACCTGCTGACAAGACTCCAATCACTCCATATAAGGTTTGAGTAGTTTGAGGGGACATACATTGTAGCATAATAAACATAACCATGAGTGTTTGTATGTCACTTAATAACTTTATTATATTTGTTTGCTCTGTTTGAAATCCGGGCAACCACCCTCCCTAGCCTGTTTTCACACACTCCCATGCCTTCCAAATTCCTCTAAGACTTGCCCATTTAATAGTATGTAAGATAGAGGAATGATCACCTGGTAATAAAATATGATAACCATGCTGCATTGTTACTTAGTTGTTAAAGTGTATTGCACTTTAGGAAATACTCTGTTTTTTGGAATGTTACTTGTTTATTATCTCTTGTCAACTATGCAATTGCTTATACAGATTCATGGACGTTGGAGGGAGCGTGGGGGACGTTGAGGGATGCTATTCCCTCTTGTACAACACCTGATCATGACACTCCCCCCGCGTCCCGCGATGATTAATGACAATACACACAGATATTGCCTTCAGGGAGTGTCTCTATTTGAGTTTCGTGTAGACAGTATTTTACAACACAGAAACTAGACACCTGCTGACACGACACCAATCACTCCATTTAAGGTTTAAGTAGTTCGAGGGGACATACTAATTGACATTAATATAGGAAACTAGACATTTAAAGATACTTAAAGCACAAGTCAGAACGGCTGACTGGGGTCAGGCCTCACTTGCCTTCCTCCCCCCACCTTAATAGTTGTGTTCTCTTGACACCAAGTTAGAGAACACTCATTGAGATAGTGTTATATACACATCATTAATCACTTGACAGTATCATAAAGAAGCATACTGATAAGACAAAGCGGACAGATATACTTTTTCCGCTATACACTTCACCTACACCTTCCTTCTTGTTCCTCTGGTGTCCTTCCTCCCCTCCCTTTCCTTCCTCCTAGGGATCCCAATCTTCCTACCCTTATTACCTCTAGACCCCCAGATTGCATGTGACGCCCCTTTGGGAGCTTTTTTGTCCCATGGCTCCTATAACAGTGGCCACCTTAAATGCCCAGGGATTAAACTCCCCCACTAAGTGAAGCCTGCTATCTAATTATCTTGCTTTCCATAAATTGCACATTGTTTTCTTACAGGAGACACATTGGGATAAAAATGCACAACCATTCCAAAACCCGACCCATTACCTAGTCTGTGAAGTTGCTTCCTTCTTAGAAATAAAGAGAGGGGTAGCTATCTTAGTACATAGGGATGTCTTGCTGTGTGATAGAATATGTTGAGCATGACCCTGAGGGCAGATACCTAATCATAGTTTGCACCTTATACGGGATACTCTATACACTGGCTTCCGTTTATACCCCAAACACTAAGCAAATCCCATTCCTGAGGAATTTCCTGAGACGGTTAGGCGAACTTAGGAGGGGTCACCTACTGATTGGGGAGACCTTAATTTGGTCTGGGTCCCTGTCCTAGATAAAAAAATAACTAACACGCACCCTATTGACCGGAATGTTACTACCCAATCTAATGCGCTGCGTAAACCCATGTACCAACACGGTCTATATGATATATGGCGATGTCTCGCCCTGACTGAAATGGATTAAACACATCACTCTAAGCCGCACAACTCCTATTCACGGATTGACTACCTATTATGTGACTCTTGGACTCTGGACAAATTTCATACCCCGCGCATAAGAACATGTCCCTGGTCAGATCATGACCTGGTCAGTGCTCGGTGCTCGATACTGTGACCCCCTGATAGCAGACCCTCTTGGAGACTCCCAGATTAATTTCTCTCAGAAGGAGAGGTCCCCCTGTTATTAGAAATAATTCTAGACTTCCTGAAACTCAATGATACGGGGAATACAAGCCTGGAAATACTGTGGGTCTCCCTTAAAGTTTACCTAAGAGGTCATTTCCTGAAGAAGAGTGCGCAATTAAAAGCTAAAACTAAGACCCTTCTCGCCAAGCTGTATGCGGAACTAAGACAGATTGAGCTAGCAAATAAAGGATCTCCCACTCCCATCCTTGCCGCCCGGGTAGGTACCCTTAGAGATGAGATCAATAAGAGAGAACAGCTTCGAGTTCAGGCTAACCTATTTAGGCTTAAACAATTATATTACTATAATGGGAATAAAGCTGATAGGCTACTCGCCTGTAAGCTTAGGAACCGTGCAGTCCAAGCCAGAATCCCCACGATCAAAACAGCAGGTGGAGCAGTTTACTCACCTAGAGACATAGGGAAGGCATTCGCCAACTACTATACCTCCCTATATAACCTAGACAGTAACTCCCTTGAAGTAGGCTCACGTAGAGAGGCGATATAACATTTCTTGGCGAAGTTGGATCTTCCCTCCTTGGACAACGACTCTATAGACGATCTGGCTGGTTCCGTCACCCTAGATGAGATTAAGGCAGCTATCCTAACTTTGAAACCTCATAAGGCACCCGGCCCAGACGGCTATACAGGCTTATTTTTCCACACCTTCGCCCAGACACTATCACCTTTACTACTTCGACTTTATGATGAGGTAGCGAGTGACGGGGCTTTTCTTCCGGAGTTCTTAGAGGCGAGTATTTTGACTATCCTTAAAGATGGGAAAGATCCAGCACTATGTGGAAGCTATCGGCCTATCTTTCTTATCAATGTAGACGTGAAGGTCTACGCTAAGGTCCTGGCAACCAGACTAGGATGACACTTGCCCTCGCTGATCCATTTGGATCAGGTGGGATTCGTGCTAGGTAGGCAAGGCACAGATAATACCCGCAGGCTGCTGAATATCATTATGGAAGCGGCTGACATGGGACTACCCCTCCTCACCCTATCTATGGATGTGGAAAAACATTCGACAGGGTGGGATGGGACTAAATGTTCGGTATCTTGGAGCACTTTGGGATCCCCCAGTCTTTTCAAACTGCTATTGCTGCACTTTATGCTTCCCCGATGGCTGTGGTTAAGGGTTTGGGCTTCTTTTCCCCTAAAATCAATATTAGGAATGGCACCAGACAGGGGTGTCCCCTGACCCCGCTCCTCTTCGCGCTGGCTATGGAGCCGCTTGCAGAAGGAATTAGGAAAAATACCATGATCCAAGGCCTCCAGATACACAATACACTCCAGAAACTGGTGCTCTTTGCCAACAATCTCGCCCTTTTTCTTACAAATCCGGTCATGTCACTCCCTCCCTTGCTGGAGACCATTGACTCTTTTAGCAGAATCTTGAACTATAAAATCAATGTGACTAAAACGGAGGACAATATGATACACTTGGACCCGATGGAACAGAAAAGCCTTAAGAGGCTTTATACGTTTAAGTGGTCATTGAATGGAATATGACACCTAGGTGTCTTCTTGTCACATGATAGAGGTATAGTAGTGCAGGAAAACTATACCACTCTCCTAAAGGGGATTGATGCCCAGCTGAAATCAAAGAAATATGAGGAGATTTTGTGGATGGGCAGGATTGCTGCTTTGAAGATGATGATCCTCCCCAAGTTGACCTATATCATGAGGTGTATCCCTATTTCAGTCCCAGTGAGGATACTGAGAAGTTTCCAAGCACTGTTCAACTCATATGTCTGGGACAATAAGAAATCTAGAGTTGCGGCAACCACCCTTCAGGCTCCAGTTGAACGGGGAGGGCTAGGCCTACCTAATGTTCAACTATACCACCAAGCGGCAATGATCTCTCATGTTTCAGCCTGGGGACAACACCTCCCACCCACGAGGTGGAGAGAGTTAGAACAAGCATCTCTACCGGCATATATAGATCTTTCTGATCTGCTATGGGTTCCCCCACACTTAGCATCACAGTTCACTATCTCCAACCATCTGATTAAAGACTGTCAGTTGGCTTGGTTCCAATTGAGACACAATTTGTTGATAGCTCCACACCCCTCGCCCATTCATCCCATCATCGCCCTCTTACAGGGACTCCCCAATGTAAGACTCACTAACTGGAAGAAACTAGAGATTACGTCTTTAGGGGACTTCTACCTTAATGATAACCTCCTCTCGCCCCGAGACATGATCACAAGGTTTGCCCTCCCTCGCCACTTGCAGTTCAACTATATGAGACTCTGATCCCTTATGAAGGCGTGGGAATTCCTGACTGATAAGATCAGGACACCCACCATCTGGGAGATTAGATGGAAGGCTGGCCTGCAACTATATAAGCCTCTTGCCACTCATTACAAACCCCTTTTAGGACCTCCCACCCTTGTAAAAACAAGGCACATGTTCTCCTTGGAAACTGAACTGCGACAAACTCATACAACACTTGACTGGTCTAAGGCTATAACAATGACTAAATCTGCACTACACAGTGTGACAATGTATGAACTCTATTTCAAAAATATTACTAGATGGCACCATGTACCGACTAAGCTACAAACTCTGTACCCTGGGCACTCACCTATGTCTTGGAGAGACTGTGGGTCAATAGGCACTCCACTCCATGTGTGGTGGTCATGTGACAAACTTCGACCGCTTTGGACTAATCTATGTACGGCCTGTACAGCCTTAGAACTACCAGCCCCAGATACACCAAGCGTGGCCCTACTCCATAATGGAATTAAAAAAATGCCTGTCCATAGGAGATATTTATATATCTACTTACTGACCTCACTTAAAATGCTGATAGCCAGGAACTGGAAGAAAACGCAACCTCCAAGATGGCAGGCTGTAGTTGACTATCTACAATATATCAAATCCATGGAAGACTATGTCTTTCGGATGAGAAACCAGTCAGGAACATCTAGCCTAATATGGGAACCCTGGGAGACTTATTTGAAACAGAATCCATAATTAGGCCCACCCCCTTAGAGCAATACCAGCCTATTTCTGGCGATTATTCCCCCCCTGATCCAGAGGGTGAACCTCACTGTGAATATTCCGAGGTGCCCCTCATCAATTGAAGAGAATTTCCCTCATCATTAGTTCCCTACCCCTCCCCCCCTGGCGCTTTCCTCCCCCTTACTCCTATTTCCCTCCTCCTCCCTGCGCTCCCCCTTCACCACAAGCTTTCTTTATGGAACATAGGGTAATTTAGCCCAACAACACAATATCTGCCCGCATATACTGCATATACCACATATACCATATACCTTTACACCTCAGTATTGATATGTGTTCTTTAGCTGTCAGTGTTACTGAATATGGCATCATCTGAGTACCAATATATAACAAGATAACCACTCATGCACACACTAGATAGACCCTTAATGTAATAAATGACTCCCTCACTGTGATCACAGATCTACCCCTGATATCATTTGTTTCCTGTTTAACTATATGCACTAACGTTACCAATTGTGTACAAAAAAAGAGTACTGTTATGTTGTTATCATAATATTGTTTTCAATAAAAATTTATTAAAAAAAAAAAAAAATAGAATCAGAGGTTGATCTAGTGTTCTTGAGTTTATAGGTCTGACTCTCTAATCATTGTTAAGTTTTGTGATAATGCAGTGCTGTTTGTCAAATGCAAAGGTATTGCACTCTATAGAAGTAAGCAGTACTGCCTCCTATGGGGAGTGGTGGAATTACCTATGTGGGTGCTAATAGGCAGGAGAGGTGTAAATGGGCGCTAGGATCGGGACACGCATGCAAGGAGGACAAGAGAATGCTAGAAGGTCACTACAAGTACAATTATATTGATTTGCTATACTTTAGCCCAGGGGGCCAATCACAATATTTTAGAACAGCTTATCAAATGATTATAAACAGAAAATCACCATTAAACCCTATAGGGATTTGTGTAGATAAATCATTTAATATGTTTTGCTAAAAGGATAGTGATTGACCTCTAGATGCCTAAAGCAAAACACTTTCTTGCTTTGTATTTTAAGTCTTTATCTTTTTTGTTTAAGATTTTTTCCTTTTACGGTAGTTTAAGCTCATCAGAAGCTTACACTCTCTGCCTGTGGTAGATTATAGCCTTGGGAAGCCAAGCAGTCTTTATGTTATGATTAATGTATATAATGCTTTATTAACACTAACTACACAGTTCAGAATAACTATGTAACGACAGAAAAGACAGTAAAGGTCTTGTTTGTTTGTCTGAGTAACTGTATTAAGTAGTATACACTTTCCATAAAGATATGAAAAGAAAGAGAGCGCAACCCACTCTAAGGGTAATATTGTTTTAATATAACATGCAATTAAAAACCAGTGCTAATAATGCACGTACAAGATGTAAGTTAAAACAGGCACAATCATATCACCACAGTCCGATTCGCCAGCATCAGCGTATGTCTCCGATGTTTAAGCAGTCCGTGATTTCCTTCCTACACTCTCCGGAAAGTTTCAGGATCTCACGACAGGTGCAGGGGAGTTTGCCGTAGCTGAGCCGGTATCTTCTAACTGTGGTGAAGGTAACCAAACCTCTACGCGTTTCGTCAGGCTCCGGCCTGACTTTCTCAAGAGGATGTGTTTGTTCCGATGGGTGGTAGTTTAAAAGTTCTAGGAGAAGCGCGCCCTTAGCTTCTCAGTTTCTCATTGGGCTGACGCTTTCCTTTGGTATTCCGTTGTGATTGGCTGATTGTCCAGACAAATCCCATGTTATATGGGCCAATAGTTAAAGTCCATTAATGCTATTAGAAATATAGGAATAAATTGTGTAATAAATAGCAGATTATATAGTTACATATCATCACACCAGAAAGAAAACAATTATTGAGACGATTCCTACCAAACAGCTAGTTGTTCGTATTCGGGTATATGTAATCAAGATTATATTTATATCTATGTTTAAAACCTTTATTCTAATAATATCGGTATTGGTAATAAGATATATAGGAATGGAGCATGGAGAATTAACAAACTCAAACAAAAGGATACATATGTTTATATATCATATAAACATATGTATCCTTTTGTTTGAGTTCGTATACTTAATACTTAAATGTACCTCTGATAGTTGTTGGCACTTTTGGGTGTTTACAATACCTATGTTTGTATTTTAAAAGTGTTCATTCATATTGACTGAGTTTTCACTTGGGATTTTATATTCCCCTCATATACTTATATTTTATGTTTGAATATACTATCACCCGAGCGAATTGCTTTATACAATACTACACATTCTGCCTATTTTAAGAGATATAGTTACTTTGTTAAATGTATTACTCTGTGCAAAGAAGCGCAGCTTATACATTGCTAATTGTATGTTACACTTTCCATAAAGATTGTTTATTCTTAAAGTTGTACAACTGTGCTCCAATATGTGGTGATTTAAGACTCCTTCTAAGTGACATTAAACCAGACATTGGGAAACTGGAATCACCTCATTAAGCCCATCCATCACATTAACAATATTCTAAAGGGAAGTAATTACTGATTATAGTATGTAAGACCTCTTGCACAGTGACTTTAAAAGGCAGATGTCACAAGATCAAGATAATACATAATACAGGTGGCCCTCGGTTTACGACGGTTCAATTTGCGCTGTTTCAGAATAACGCCCTTTTTTTTGCTATTGAAAAGCATTGACTGCTATTAAAAGCATCAGCACATGCATACATTAAAATAGCCAGTGGAGCTGTCCGCTTGTGTTGCAGCAAACACATGCAAAGAAAAGCAAGCCAGACGTGATCAATGGATCAGCTTTCAAAGGAACAAGATCTAGCAGCCACTTCCCTTAGCTGCAGACTCAATGCAGAAAACTGTCTGCAGAAAAAAGCAAGTAAAAAAAACGTTTTTCTTAATGAAACTTAGTTTGATGATGATACAGTCTGTACTGTTGTGTGATTAAACACTGGCAGGCTGAAATCAGTGTATAACCAGACCTGAGCAATGGAGCCGTTTTTTAAAGGAACAAGATCTAGCAACCACTTCCCTTAGCTGCAGAAAAATGCAAGTAAAAAAACTTTTTCTTCATTAAACTTAGTTTGATGATGATACAGTCTGTGCTTGTGTGATAATTTTATTAGGTGCGGTTTAGCAAATGTTTTTGTTTATTAAACTTAGTTTGATGATGATACAATCTATTTTATTAGGTTTATAATGCTGTTTAGCATTTAAAGTCTTCATTTCAAAGCTTTCAAAATAATGTATTAGGTGTTACTTATGTCAATTTTGAGAGGGGCCTGGAACCTAACTCCCTCACTTCCCATTGACTTACATTATAAACTGGGTTTCAATTTACAACAGTTTCGATTTACAACCATTCCTTCTGGAACCTAACCCCGGCGTAAACTGAGGGCTACCTGTAATTAAATTAAAATGGTTCATGTAAAATTTGAGTCTACAATTTGAATCTTTTTGAAAAAGTCTGGAATGCACGGACAAAACACGTAAAGGGTAGAGGATGTTATGATCTATGTATTCATCTTCGTGTACGCAGTGATGTTCCGTACTGTGATTCCATCTACAGCCAGCCTGAAATAACAGAGGAGTCCTTTGAGACGGAGCTGTACTTGTGAGCAGGCGCATGCCACGGACCATCACTTCCATTGTTCTTTGTGCAGATAAACTTTTTAATCTTGTTAGTGCAATGAGTGTAGCTTATATTATTTGTTTATTAAATTATTTTCACTATTGCTGTAGATTTTTGCCTATTGAAGACCAGCCTGCGGATCTTTTTATGAAGATCACTGCATCCTTTAAGACTCTTCCGCGTTTGCACTTTGGAGCTTTTTTACTACTTAGAGGGAATGAGAGTCCACATCAACATTTGGATTTAATAACAAATACACATTTAATGCTTCTTTATTTCTATCTTTTATTTATAGCTTGACTTGTGTGCATATTTCACTGACTGCTGCTGTGCATTTAGCGCTTTGATTTTTTTGTTTCAACATTTGAGTAAATGTTTAATTGTTACTATTTTAAATTGTATTGTTTTCTTAATGTCATTAGTGGCCATGTACTGCTTTTCTAAATACATTTTTAAGGGGTAGAGGATACTGATGGTGAGTTTATCAAACCAAAGGGGAAGTGGCTGGAAATAGTTTGGGCACCCCTGCTCTATAGTGTTCACAACTGATAGCTAATTACTGGTTCACAAAAGGGCTGTATTCTTAAATAAAGCTGGATTTTTACATGTTTTGTAAACAGTTGTGAAAAACTCTGTTAGTTCTCTTTTTGCTACTATTTCCAAACTGTATATTTCCAGTTGTGTTTTATATATAAACCTATAAACTTAAATTTGTTTTACATAATAACATGACTAATTTGGGTTATCAATTGACTGTTAAATGGGCATGAAACCCAACATATTTACTTCATACTTCAGACAGAGCATACAATGTTATTTTCAGCAAAATATACCAAGAGAATAAAGTAAATTAGACATTTTTTTTATAATTGTATGTTCTATTGGAAACACAAAATAATGGGACATCCTAAAACATTTATTGTGAAAATGTCTTAATGTAGCTTAATGAGTAAAAAAGTGGCCAAATGTTAATCAATTGCTGCATAATTTTGCACAACCCAAGATGTCCACTATCCAAGCCTATCCTAGAAGTTTCATGGATTTTGGTGTCCCACAAGGCAAATGAGTGACATTAAGCTGGTTTTTTGGGTAGCTTAATGTGGCTTAACGTACAAAATTGAACTTAGATGTTAACCAATTTCCCCCAAACTTACCAAAAGTTATTCGCATTTAGCAATTTTTTTACAATCCTAAAACGTTTAGGGGCCAATTTATCAAGCTGCTCCATAACCTGTCTGCCTGCTCTGAGGAAGCAGACAGAGCTCACAAGAAATCAACCTGATCCAATACAATCAGGTTAATTGACACCTTCTGCTAGCGGCCGCAAATCTGCAGGGGGCGACATTGCACCAGCAGTTCTTGTGAACTGCTGGTGCAATGATAAATTCCGACAGCATAAGCTGTCTGCATTTATAAATGTGCTGCGGACATGAACCGCAATATCAGATCATGTCAGTCCGCACCTTCATAATTAGGCCCCTTAATGTGAGCAGCTTAATGTACCAAAATTCACCTACACTTCAATCAATTGCCTTGAAACTTGGCACAAACTCAGTTTTTCACTTTCCAAACCTATCCTAGAAGTTTCATGGATTTTGGTGTCCCACAAGGCAAATGAGTGACATTAAGCTTGTTTTTTGAGGAGCTTAATGTGGCTTAATGTACAAAATTGAACTTAGATGTTAACCAATTTTCCCAAACTTCCCACAATACATTAATCTATCTATTCAAACATATTCTGAACATGTCAGGACATTTGATAAAACAAACCAAAGGTTATTTACATTTAACTATTTTTTTACAATCCTAAAACATTGAGGGGTCAATTTATCAAAGCTTCAACTGATAATACGATGAAATACACTAGAATCTCACGTCATATCCGCCATAATTATCAAAGCATCAAGATCGTTAAATGTTGAAATGTGTGACATAATATACGCTCCCGCAATCTCAATCCGACGCAGATCGATGCTTGCGTCATCCCAGATGTTTCGAATACACATTCAACTCTATTTGACCCTTTTTACAATTTACCAAACATTCAACAGGTACGTTTGCGTCTATTCCGACACAGCATAAGTATCGTTCAAACCGCCACCCTTGAGACCACGGATGCCATAGAAATCAATGGGAGTCTGAAAACACAGAAAATGTATGTTCGATGCTGCAAGACAATAAAGCATATTAGATAATAAAAGTAAATGAGAAACTTTATTAAAATTCTATACTCTTTCTTAATCAAACAATATTATTGCTCCAAATTTTGTGCAAAGTATTGCTTCAATTTTGATGCACTAGTAGATATAGGGATAAAAATGAAATACATTACTACTTATGGATTATGTTACATCTTTGTCTATTATTACAAAGCAAGGAGACAATATTATTGCTCCAAACTTGGTGCACTAGTAGATATAGAGATAAAAATTAAATAAATACATAACATAATATAGCTAACTTCCTTTTTTTGTTTTTTTATTTTTGGATAAATCTATATGCGCCATGTTTAAGGCATGTAATACAAGTCCCACTCTCCACTTTGCACCAAATTTGACGCAACACTTTTTGCACCAAATATGACGCAATACTCCTAGACAACCCACACACTAGTGAATTTTTCCACCACTTTTTGATTAGGAAATGCATAATCACATGATTTATGACATCAGCCAATCAAATTTAAATATACATTGTATAGTATCACTAAAGAATAAAATTGCTTGATACTTGTTGTGACGGACCAAGGTTATCCAACCCTGCACCAGTCACTTATTTGGCACAGAAAGGGTTTTCAGCCCCCTTTTCTGTCACCTATAGCTCAAATGCTGCCAACACTTAAAATTTATTAAAGGGAAAATCTTAAGGAAAACCCCAGACTTTACACATTAACTCTAGAAATACAATTTAGCAGAAAATAACCTAAAATTATACAGTTCTAATATTCCAGTCTCTTTCAGTAAAGTGGTTCAATTATTAGACAAAGGCCAAACTTAATAAAGGAATTATTTATTATGCCAAAAATATTATGCACAATGCATTAATAATAAAAAGTTGTTACAAATAAAATTACACACGCAAACAGTGTTTTAAAATAAAAAGGAGAAAAACAGAATTGAATACTTTACTAGCTTCAAGATCTGCGCCAGGGGAATGGCAAGAAAATGATGGCTCCTTACTTCTGTACAGCAGCTCCCCTTGTAAGAATGACAATCTTATTGTTAAAAAATAAGATTCTTAAACCTACTTCTCAGAGATCATGTTGCTTAACCACACCCTCCTGGGCGGGCTAAGAAACCCCACTGTCTTTACAAACTTCAATAGACTAAATTTCTTGCCTGAATTTATACAATCCATTATCATTCCTGCTAGGTAAGAAATTTCTATATTTACATATTTAGAACCTCTTAGTTTTATTGGGAGAACCAGTTTGATATCAAATATGCCATAGGTTGTCATATTTACCTGCCGTTAAGGTTATAACACTTTTAACCCACATATGTACATAATATACCAATGTCCTGTCAGTGACCTGGTCAGTTTTTGTAATGAAGGGCCTGTTTTGCATCATGCATTCTATTGACAGCTTAAGCCATAAACTTTATCCTGTGTATCTCTGTGACTAAGAGCTTCAGTGATTTTATGACTCAATGCATACACACTAGCATTTGGTGGCTAGTTAGAGGGTTCTGGCACTTCAAAGAAAATACAAACACAATTCTTCTTGAAAACAAATAACTGTTTTGAGTACAAGCTGCACAAAGTTAACTCCTTAGGAGCTGAATCCTGAGATATTTGTGACACCTCCCCCAATAAGAGACGCAAAACGGGGTGGCTACAAGCCACTCCCGATGCGTATCAAAAGGAGCTTCCCCTTGCGGTGAGAACACCATTGCCAGACAGATTGCACCTAGCAGTTTTGGCAGCAGGATGCCCTCCTTTTAAAAGTGACACACTAGTTGCTCTACCCAACCGATTGAATATATTGCAGGGCCCCTCCCATGCAGCCTCTAGTTTGTTCTGTCTCATGGGCGTGAGTACAAGAACATTATGGACCATCTCACACACTCCCTCTCTGGCAGTAAACTCCTGCAACTGTTTTTGTGTGAATATGGCATCTCTGGGTTTTGCAGGTACCTCCCCCAATAAGGTTGTCATCTTATCCCTGAACAACACATCATCCCCTGTTACAGAGGTGCCTGTGAAACCTAGTGTCTTGCTACCTATGTTGTGCTCTCTAAGCATATTGTGTGCTGTCAGTTGCTGCTTAACTACCATAGGCTCTTGCCCTCCCACTGGAGTAGAATTCCTGTACTCCTGCACTCTGTTATGGTTGGTAGGGGGTTGACTAACTGCCCCCCTTCTCCTCACTGTGGGTTCTAACTGCTGGGGACACTGATACTGCACATCTATCAGTGTATTTGCTGAATGGCACTGTGGGGCTGTGTAAATACACTTCTCTGTACTCCTCCCCCCTGTGCCTGCAGTCTGTGTCAGTCTCTGTCCCCTAGCCTGTGCAGTCTGTTTATAGGTCACAGCTGAGGTTACTGAGGTCTCTGTCACCCACAATCTTTCACACTCACTCTGGGGGTCCCTCAAAGAGTATCCTGTACCCTCCTCCCCCACACAGTCTGAAATCTGTGGCTTTGCTGCTTCTGTCCTAGAGTGGGCTAGTTTGCCCCCCTGCTCTCTCTCACAGTCAGTCTGCCACTTTGCATAATCACACAGAATCTGGTATCCTTTTGACACTGGTGCAGACAAGCACACATCTTCCTTCTGCCATTTATCCCAACTATTGTGTCTTTTCACAGGGTACAGAATTGTCCCTGGCAGAGACTGGCACACATCATCCAGCGGCCCAGTCACCCAGTCATTCTCTCCCCCGTCAATCTCACCTCCTTCTATAGAATACACTGATTCAATCACAGACAGACACGCACCCCTCATCTGCCTTCTCTCACAGACAAGCTCTTCCCGTACAGCTAAACTTGGTTCCGGCACAGATAGACCCACACAGTCTATCTGCCTTTCTCCCCCAACAGCTAACGGTAATTCTGCCGATACTGCTGGTTTAAGTACAGGAAGACACACACCGTCTGTCTGTAGTTCTCCCCAGTCAGTCTCTTCTCTCACAGATTCACCTCTCAGCACAGACACCCCCAGTTCAGGCACAGCCCTGCGCACACATGCACTCTGTCCTCCCTCCTGGTCATAATGTCTCTGAGCATTTTTACACACAGCCCTTTCCACATAAGGGTCTGCAACTAATGTCACTAGGTCACATGTAGCATTGTCAGGCACATAAAGAGATAACAATCTACCCAAATCAGTACCCAGTAAAACATCATTAGGAATATTTTCAGATACCCCCACATTTCTTAAACCTCTCCCCACTCCCCAATCAAGATATATACGTGCCATAGGCACTGCAAGTTTCATTCCCCCAATCCCTTTAACTGCTAGAGTCTTTCCAGGGATAATGTTCTCAGAGTTCACTAGCTTTGGATGCACCATAGTCACTTCTGCACCTGTGTCCCTTAGCCCTAGGGTTACCTTATCTCCAACAGTCACAGGTTGCAGGTTCTCATGGTTGTTTTCCTCTGGACAGGTAACAAACAAAACAGATGCTGGTACTTCTGAGGGATTACTCCCTCCATCTGATTGCCCCAAGTTAATCCTCTCTGGGCAAGTGGAGCTGATGTGGCCCACTTTGTTGCAAATAAAACATCTGCGGGTATCCCCCTGCCCAGATGCAGCACTCGCCCCTCCTTTCCCAGAGGGAGCAGACACACTGGATAAAGGCACAGCAGGCTTTGTGAAGGGGGGTCGTGCAGCAGCTCCTTTACAGGTGGATTCCCCCTTAGAAAAGGATTTCCTCCCATTCTCTGGAGACCTGTTAGCTGTGTAAAAATCAGCCAGCTCGCCAGCTTCCAATGCTGTTATGGGCTTCCGATCTAAAACCCATTCTTGAACTCCGGCTGGGCACAGCTGCATAAATTGCTCCTTCACAATCAAATCTTCCAGCTCCTCCATAGTGGCAACTTTTAATCCTCTGACCCACTGTTTAAAGGCTGTCCTCAAGTTTCCAACAGCTGTTATATAGCTCTCTGACACACCTTTCTGCAGGGAACGGAATTTCTTTCGGTAAACTTCAGGAGTAAGATTGTATCTCCTCTGCAGGGCAGCTTTAATGGAATCATAGTCCTGATCAAACTCTGGGGGTAGTTCAGCAAACTCCTCCAGTGCAGGACCTTTCAGGCCAGGGGTAAGGTACTTGGCCCACTGCTCCCTTGGCAACTGGAACTGTCTGCAAACTTTCTCAAAGCTACGCAGGAATACATCCACATCTCCATCTTTCTCCAGGGTGGAAAAGTTCTCTGCACGCACTCTGGGAGCAGGTAGGTCTCTAGGTTCACCAACAACAGGTGAGACCATCCCTCTCTCCAACCGTGCAAGCTGTAGCTGATACTCTCTCTCTGCCTGTCGTTCAGCAGCCTGTCTCTCAGCTGCCAGAGACGCCTGTCTCTCAGCCACAGCAGCTTGTCGTTCAGCAGCCTGTCTTTCATAAAACTTTGTAATCAGTTCCATGCGCAAACTTGCATCCACTGAGCCCATATGTTTAAGAACAGTTTGCAAATAACAGTCCAAGGGATCCCCAGATTCTGATGAATCGCTGCCCCCAGCTGCAGACATCTCTCCTGAGACCTCAACTGGTGTGATTTGGCTGTTATCATATTCAACAAGAGCTTGTATTAGTAAATCTTTGTTCTTTGAACGTGTTGGAATATCCCGCTCCTGGCATAGGAGTATAAGTGCCTCTTTAGATCGCTGCTCGTATGCCTCCATAGCAAAAATAAAATAGAAAAGAACAACAGAGAATAGGGAAGGGGACTGTTTGCAATGTGTCACTATATAATGCACTGAGTTTTAGCCTTTGGAAATTGTAAGAAACAATCTCTTTTAGTACCGGGATTTCCACACTAGCAAATCCACAAGCACTAAAATCTAATAATAAAAAATTTTATCTACACCGCTGCCCACCAATTTGTGATGAACCAAGGTTATCCAACCCTGCACCAGTCACTTATTTGGCACAGAAAGGGTTTTCAGCCCCCTTTTCTGTCACCTATAGCTCAAATGCTGCCAACACTTAAAATTTATTAAAGGGAAAATCTTAAGGAAAACCCCAGACTTTACACATTAACTCTAGAAATACAATTTAGCAGAAAATAACCTAAAATTATACAGTTCTAATATTCCAGTCTCTTTCAGTAAAGTGGTTCAATTATTAGACAAAGGCCAAACTTAATAAAGGAATTATTTATTATGCCAAAAATATTATGCACAATGCATTAATAATAAAAAGTTGTTACAAATAAAATTACACACGCAAACAGTGTTTTAAAATAAAAAGGAGAAAAACAGAATTGAATACTTTACTAGCTTCAAGATCTGCGCCAGGGGAATGGCAAGAAAATGATGGCTCCTTACTTCTGTACAGCAGCTCCCCTTGTAAGAATGACAATCTTATTGTTAAAAAATAAGATTCTTAAACCTACTTCTCAGAGCTCATGTTGCTTAACCACACCCTCCTGGGCGGGCTAAGAAACCCCACTGTCTTTACAAACTTCAATAGACTAAATTTCTTGCCTGAATTTATACAATCCATTATCATTCCTGCTAGGTAAGAAATTTCTATATTTACATATTTAGAACCTCTTAGTTTTATTGGGAGAACCAGTTTGATATCAAATATGCCATAGGTTGTCATATTTACCTGCCGTTAAGGTTATAACACTTTTAACCCACATATGTACATAATATACCAATGTCCTGTCAGTGACCTGGTCAGTTTTTGTAATGAAGGGCCTGTTTTGCATCATGCATTCTATTGACAGCTTAAGCCATAAACTTTATCCTGTGTATCTCTGTGACTAAGAGCTTCAGTGATTTTATGACTCAATGCATACACACTAGCATTTGGTGGCTAGTTAGAGGGTTCTGGCACTTCAAAGAAAATACAAACACAATTCTTCTTGAAAACAAATAACTGTTTTGAGTGCAAGCTGCACAAAGTTAACTCCTTAGGAGCTGAATCCTGAGATATTTGTGACACTTGTGTCATTGATCACTCATCAGAACTTGTAAGTGCCATTTGTTACATTGTGTATTATACTTTGAAAGTATGTATATGTGTAATTAGTATTAAAGATAAACAGTGATGCTGACATTAGGACACACAGTGTAATATTTTAGACAATGCTTTTAAAATTTGAATGATGTTTGATTCAATATAATCTTAAACGGATAGCTCAAAGGGATAGCCCATCTAACATTAAACTGCCATGATTCAGATACAGCAGAAATTAAAATCACCTCTCTACTGTCATGCTATTTTCAGTGTATTTCTTCCTTCTCTTGAATTTCATGTTCATTAAGAAATGTCATCTTATATGCCAGCCGATTTTAAAACACCTGTGTAGAGGTGGTTTTTAAAACTAGATTGCAATCAGGAGGGGTTACACAGGTACAGAGAGAAAACTGGCCCAGCTCTTAAAATATCCATTGATTGCAAATAAATACATATGATACCCTGATGACATGTTGTATTCACAATTATTCCTGCTCAGAATAATAATAAATTTAAACTATATATATATAGTGGTATAAATAAACACAGATATATGAAAGACAACATTGTTTAGAACAAAAAAAAGGAATTTAGGGACATGTAAATATGTTTGCAAAAGATTTCTGACATAACACACACACACACACACATATATATATATATATATATATATATATATATATATATATATATATATACATATATATACACAAGTATGTGCAAATACATATGTACAAATTCTAGCATTAATAATCATTTATAAAAAAAAATAACATGAGATAAAAGGATATCATGAATTCTAGAAATACAAATACACATTAATTTATGTGAAAGTATCATATAACAAATAAATATAAAAATAACTTTCTATGAGATATTGTTTGTTGAGGTATAAATCAAGCTATTTATTTGACATTAACAGATGAGAAATAAAAGATTAGCTTTAGAGAAATGTGCTTGTTCATGGACAGTAATGAAATGGTATAAATAAAGTTGGGAAAAACCCAAATAACCGCGTCATTGATGACTGTTAGTTAACAACAGTCCGATGCTCATTGCACCGTACTTGACGCACATGTTTTTGACGTGTTTTTTGATAAATAAGGGCATCGTATGTGGATCTGTGGCAGCGATGTCTGGCGAGCGTATTAACGCCGGCGAATGCACCAAGATTGACGCTTTGATAAATAGGCTCCCATATGTAAAAAATGTAAATAACTTTTGGTATGTTTTATCAAATGTCCTGACATTTTCAGAATATGTTTGAATAGATAGATTAATGTATTGTGGGAAGTTTGGGAAAAATTGGTTAACATCTAAGTTCAATTTTGTACATTAAGCCACATTAAGCTCCCAAAAAACAAGCTTAATGTCACTCATTTGCCTCGTGGGAAACCAAAATCCATGAAAATTCTAGGATAGGCGTGGATAGTGAAAAACAGAGGTTGTGCCAAGTTTCAAGGTAATTGACTGATGTTTAGCCACATTTTGGTACATTAAGCTCTTTTTATGCTAAGCCGTTCACATGAAATGTTTTAAGACTGTAAAAAAATAGTTAAATGTGAATATCTTTTGATATGTTTTACCAATTGTCTTGAAATTTTCAGAATATGTTTGAATAGGTAGATTATTATATTGTGGGAAGTTTGCGGAAAATTAGTTAACATCTAAGTTAATTTTCTACGTTAAGCTACATTAAGCTCCCCAAAAAACAAGCTTAATGTCACTCATTTGCCATGTGGGAGCTAAAATCCATGCAACTTCTAGGATAGGTTTGTATAGTGAAAAACTGAGCTTGTGCCAAGTTTCAAGGCAATTGATTGATGTTTAGGTGAATTTTGGTACATTAAGCTCTTTTTACATTAATTTGCTCACATTAAATGTTTTAGGATTGTAAAAAAATAGTTAAATGTGAATAACTTTTGGTATGTTTTATCAAATGTTTAAATAGATAGATTAATGTATTGTGGGAAGTTTTGGGGAAATTGGTTAACATCTAAGTTCAATTTTGAACGTTAAGCCACATTAAGCTCCCCAAAAAGCAAGCTTAATGTCACTCATTAGCCTTGTGGGACACCAAAATCAATGAAACTTCTAGGATAGGCATGGATAGTGGAAATCTTGGGTTGTGCAAAATTATGCAGCAATTGATTAACATTTGTCCACTTTTTGACTCATTAAGCTACATTAAGCCATTTTCACATTAAATGTTTTAGGATGTCCCCAATATAATTTTTTGGGGTTTCCTGTCGCTTTAAGATTTTTTTCAATTGCTAACAAGTAATCAATTTGTTTAGAAAAAAAAAACACAAAACAAGAGTTTATTATTTTTTTTTCATTACTTGCAAAACCTTGTGATATGTGATATGACTATTTTCACATTCTTCTGTTATTATTTTCGAAATTTCCATTTGCAGGATATTTTGAATGGCAGTATTGTGCAGAATACATTATGCTATAATTAGTTCTGCAGTCTTTGTTGGTATTTATCTCAGGATTTCCAGTTTTATATAAACATCTAAATCTGATTCTCAAACTCCTGAAGATTTTTTTAGTTATGGATCCTGCCCATGAATGGGATTTTTTTGCACTAGAGATACTGTTTGTGAATTTTCAACTGGCATTATTAAAGGTACACTAAATAATATATCAGCCAATAATGCTTTATATTAGCCAAGTCTAAACGTATCATATTGTTCTCTGCCATTCTTTTTTTTATTTATTGTTCCCTGCATCCTTCACTTGTCTTGTTTGCAGGAGCCATTCAGCCATCCAGTGCTTGTGGAGAAGACAATTATAAAATCCACAATTTTCAGAGCTAAAATAGAAGTAAATAAATAATGAAAGCAAATCACTATGTTGGGTTAAGATAAAAAAAATCTCATAGTGTTTACTTTCCATTTAACCATCTGTAACGTAATGTCCTGCATCTCCTAAAACTAGAAGAATATGTGTTACTTTTTTTTTTATAAATATGAAGTATTTGTGTAAAGGAAGAAATAAAAAAATGTTTAAGACACTGAACAATAAGCTTCTAATTAGCACATAACATGTCAAAAAGAATAATGATTGTTTCAAAATGGACAATTCATGTGCACTTTCTGGGTACGCAAATACTAATTACTAAATTGTATTTCTGATCATGTACAGTATAAACATGAACTGAATGCCACTCCTTTCAATTAATATAAATCTGTTGTTCTGTAAGTACGCGCATTTCAACATGTGTAAAATATGTATAAATTGAAGAGAGCAACCGACACCTTATTCCACACTTAATAAATAAATATAGTAAAAAAAACACAGCGCCGATACTGTGAAATGCGCATTGGGCATTTTCTCTCTCCATTTTTGCTCATATGGCTCTTGTATTTGGGTTCTATTACTGATATGATTTGATATTTGGTTCTCCGTTTTCAGTGCCCAAGTCCCTCACCTTTTTGAGAAAACTGTTGTGTCTTTCACTGACAGATTAGTGAGAAGTCCATCCCTTATTTGCTCCTCTTGAGCATTAATAGTCACCAAATAGACAGTTTGATAAGGATCTTTTTAAGTCAGTGAATAGTGGGTAACTTGAGGATATTTAATGCTGAAAGTGTCTTATTTGATTATTATCTGACTATTATTTTAAGCTTTGATGGTATACTTGAAAGCAGGGATAGTGAGTGAACATTTATATTTTAATCAACATTGTTATATTTTAAAGTATTTTATTGCCTTAAATAATTTTAACCCTCTATTATTTTTGGTTGAATAATAACTTTAATGGTGGTAGTTTTTGACTATATTGATTTATTAAATGAGTGCTGAATAAGGTGTTGCTTGCTCTCTTCAATTTATACTTAGAGGCCTACTTATCAAGCCGTCAACCGCAAATACGCTGGAATTCTGCAGCATAATTGTGGAGAGCCTGATTCCACTTAGTTATTAAAGTCTACAGACCGGCAAAAGTAGAAATTTTTGACGTAACATACGATCCGCCGATCTCAGTCCGACACAGATCGATGCTTACGTCATTACAGATGTTCCGAATGCAAATTTGGCACTATCTGACTACTTTTGCTAGTTATCAACTTTCTACCAGGTATGCTCGCCACTATTCCGGCCCAGTGTACCTGTTTTTTAATCTGCCATCTCTAGGTCTAGTCCAATCAGCCAATAGAATGCAAGGTCAATCCTATTGGCTGATTGGATCAACCAATAGGATGAAAGCTCAATCCTATTGGCTGATTGAAACAGCCAATAGGTTTTTTTCAACCTTAATTCAGATTGGCTGATAGAATTCTATCAGCCAATCAGAATCTAAGGGACGCCATCTTGGATGACGTCATTTAAAGGAACCTTCATTCCGAAGAAGACGTTGTTAGAAGAGGATGCTCCGCGTTGGATGTCTTGAAGATGGAGCCGCTCCGCGCCGGATGGATGAAGATAGAAGATGCCGTCTGGGTGAAGACTTCTGTGGGCTTGGATGAAGACTTCTGCCGGCTTCATTGAGGATGGATGTCGGCTCTTCAAAACTGTAAGTGGATCTTCGGGGTTTAGTGTTAGTTTTTTTTAAGGGTTTATTGGGTGGGTTTTAGTTTTAGGTTAGAGCTTTGGGCTGCAAAAGAGCTAAATGCCCTTTATGGGCAATGCCCATCCAAATGCCCTTTTCAGGGCAATGGGGAGCTTAGGTTTTTTTAGTTAGGTTTTTATATTGGGGGGGTTGGTTGTGTGGGTGGTGTGTTTGTATTTTTTATTTACAGGTAAAAGAGCTGAATTCTTTGGGGCAATGCCCCGCAAAAGGCCCTTTTAAGGGCTATTTGTAGTTTATTGTAGTTTAGGGTGTTTTTTTTATTTTCATAGGGCTCTTAAATTAGGTGTAATTAGTTTAAATCTTTGATAATTTATTTTTTATTTTGTGTAACTTACTGTTTATTTTTTTGTAACTTAGTGTTTGTTATTTTATGTAACTTAGTTGTTATTTTTTGGTAACTTTGTAATTTTTTTATTGTAGATTTAAATTATTTGAGTAGGGTTAGGTGTTTAAATATATAATATAGTTAATTTAATTTGTAGTTTAATGTAATTTTAGTATAATAGTTAGTGTAGGTTAATTATTAGTTTAATATAGTTTAATGTAATTTTAGTCTAATAGTTAGGGTAGATTAATTAATAGTTTACTATTGTTTAATGTAATTTTAGTATAACAGTTAGGGTAGGTTAATTAATAGTTTAATGTAGTTTAATGTAATTTTAGTATAACAGTTAGGATAGGTTAATTAATAGTTTAATACAGTTTAATGTAATTTTAGTATAATAGCTATGGTAGGTTTATTGATAGTTCAATATAGTTTAATTTAAATCTAAAGGTAAGTTTAAATTTATTATAAGATAGGGATGAGTTAATATTTAATATTAAGTTAGCTGGTTGTTAAGTTTAGGGGTTAATAGTTTAATTTAGTTTATGGCGATGTGGGGAGCTGGCGGTTTAGGGGTTAATAGGTTTAGTAAGTGGTAGTGATGTGGGAGGCCAGAGGTTTAGGGGTTAATACCTTTAGTTAGTTGCAGGGGGGTCCAGGAGCGGCAGGATAGGGGTTAATAACTTTATTAGAGTTGCGGCGATGTCGGGGAGCAGCGGGATAGGGGTTAATAACTTTATTTATTTGCTGCGGGGTCGGGGAGCAGCGGGATAGGGGTTAAACAGTTTAGTACAGGGAGTGCAGAATTATTAGGCAAATGAGTATTTTGACCACATCATCCTCTTTATGCATGTTGTCTTACTCCAAGCTGTATAGGCTCGAAAGCCTACTACCAATTAAGCATATTAGGTGATGTGCATCTCTGTAATGAGAAGGGGTGTGGTCTAATGACATCAACACCCTATATCAGGTGTGCATTATTATTAGGCAACTTCCTTTCCTTTGGCAAAATGGGTCAAAAGAAGGACTTGACAGGCTCAGAAAAGTAAAAAATAGTGAGATATCTTGCAGAGGGATGCAGCACTCTTAAAATTGCAAAACTTCTGAAGCGTGATCATCGAACAATCAAGCATTTCATTCAAAAAAGTCAACAGGGTCGCAAGAAGCGTGTGGAAAAACCAAGGCGCAAAATAACTGCCCATGAACTGAGAAAAGTCAAGCGTGCAGCTGCCAAGATGCCACTTGCCACCAGTTTGGCCATATTTCAGAGCTGCAACATCACTGGAGTGCCCAAAAGCACAAGGTGTGCACTACTCAGAGACATGGCCAAGGTAAGAAAGGCTGAAAGACGACCACCACTGAACAAGACACACAAGCTGAAACGTCAAGACTGGGCCAAGAAATATCTCAAGACTGATTTTTCTAAGGTTTTATGGACTGATGAAATGAGAGTGAGTCTTGATGGGCCAGATGGATGGGCCCGTGGCTGGATTGGTAAAGGGCAGAGAGCTCCAGTCCGACTCAGACGCCAGCAAGGTGGAGTTGGAGTACTGGTTAGGGCTGGTATCATCAAAGATGAGCTTGTGGGGCCTTTTCGGGTTGAGGATGGAGTCAAGCTCAACTCCCAGTCCTACTGCCAGTTTCTGGGAGACACCTTCTTCAAGCAGTGGTACAGGAAGAAGTCTGCATCCTTCAAGAAAAACATGATTTTCATGCAGGACAATGCTCCATCACACACGTCCAAGTACTCCACAGCGTGGCTGGCAAGAAAGGGTATAAAAGAAGAAAATCTAATGACATGGCCTCCTTGTTCACCTGATCTGAACCCCATTGAGAACCTGTGGTCCATCATCAAATGTGAGATTTACAAGGAGGGAAAACAGTACACCTCTCTGAACAGTGTCTGGGAGGCTGTGGTTGCTGCTGCACGCAATGTTGATGGTGAACAGATCAAAACACTGACAGAATCCATGGATGGCAGGCTCTTGAGTGTCCTTGCAAAGAAAGGTGGCTATATTGGTCACTGATTTGTTTTTGTTTTGTTTTTGAATGTCAGAAATGTATATTTGTGAATGTTGAGATGTTATATTGGTTTCACTGGTAAAAATAAATAATTGAAATGGGTATATATTTGTTTTTTGTTAAGTTGCATAATAATTATGCACAGTAATAGTCACCTGCACACACAGATATCCCCCTAAAATAGCTAAAACTAAAAACAAACTAAAAACTACTTCCAAAAATATTCAGCTTTGATATTAATGAGTTTTTTGGGTTCATTGAGAACATGGTTGTTGTTCAATAATAAAATTAATCCTCAAAAATACAACTTGCCTAATAATTCTGCACTCCCTGTATAGTGGTGGTGTTTAGTGACAGGGTACAAATAAAGCTGTGAAAAAGCCGAAGAGCAGCGAGATCTATGACTGTTAGTTAACAAGAGTCCGCTGCTCATCGCCCCGTACTTGGTGCGCAGCTTTTTGACAGCTTTTTATAGAAATATGGAGAGCGTATTCATGTCTGTGGCCGCAATGTTTGGCGATGTCAGACGAGCGTATTGGTGCCGTAGAATGCAAGTAAGTTGACGGCTTGATAAGTAGGCCTCTTAGTCTAATGTTAGATACCTAGCACCCCCCCACTTTGATCAACATTGTTTTGTCACTGTGGATTTTTGATGGTTATACTATTCTGAGGAATTATATATTAGCTAACATGTGTAGACTGTAAGTTCCTTGAAACAAAGTTATTTTTTTATGTTTTAATTAATCTGTTTAGTCTTTTTTTTTTATCTATATTGTTTTTACCAATAATTTGTTTCCTTGTGTACCTCTAATCATGTAACCATTGCAACACTTTACAAACAAGTGATCATAAAATTATTATTAGTAAACAATGTGGTATTGCAGCGAGTAGGGCCAGTAGAATGCTTGGTTGCATTGGTAGAAGTATTTGCAGCAAAAATAGTAACATTATTATGACACTTTACAGATCACTAGTTAAGCCTCATCTTGAGTAATGTGTTCAGTTCTGGAGGCCATATTTACAGAAGGGTTTAAACAAACTGGAATCTGTGCAAAGGAGGGCTACTAAAATGATGCATGGGCTGACATTTAAGAATCAACGAGCAGACAAGGCTCGCTCCAGCGAACCTGTCCGCCTGATATCGCGGCCTTCACAAAAAACTAAAAAAAGCTGCATCTTGCTGCTTTATAAATTTCGCCCATGGTCTAAAAAATAAAACTTACCAGGAGAGGCTCAATGACCTAAATATGTATAGCTTAGAGGATAGAATGGAATAAGCTGAGGCTGTGAGTATTTTTCATAAAAAAGAAAATTCAAGAACAAATGAGTCATGATCTCAAACTAAGGGGTAGTAGATTAAGTAATAATTTGCAGAAGCACTTTTTACAGAAAGGGTGATTGACTCATGGAATAAACTTTCACAAGAGGTGGTAATGACAAACACTGTGGGGGACTAATGCCTGGGATAAGCACAAGGCTATCCTACAAACTAGATAATTTTATACTTTTAGGAAATATTGAGCAGACTTGTTGGGCCTTTGGTTTTTATCTGCCGTCAAAGCCTATGTTTCTATGTGTGCAATCAATGTAACTAACCACATAAAATATACCATAGTTGATATAACTGATTTTCTCGTTTGATTCTGGGAAGTGGATAAATGCAGAGATATTTTTGTTTTGATTGCAATCATGACTTACTTTTGAGAAAGCAGTATAAGAAACTAATCTAGTTGTGTGCAAGAAAGGACAAGTTGCAAAGAGATAAAAAACCCCATAAAGAAACAAATAAATAATAATGACTTAATAAGTAATTGCATGGCTTCCCTTGTTTTTGGTTCCAAATTTATACTTAGAAAAAATGTTTTGATATTGTTTATCATTGGAAACTATATCATGAGATCAGCCAGAATAACAGATGATATGAATGTATATAAATGTAACAAAAATAAAATTTAAATGTAATATACTGTATGTAAAGATAGGTAACGTAAAATAAAGAAAATAAACAAAGAAGGAAGACTTACTATAAGTATTTAATGACTATAAATAATTAAGCAGTATTTAATAAAGCTGAATTAAAAAATATGTTATAATATAAATTAAATTATTATTAAAATTATTATTATAAAAAATGGTAATGTGAACCATTTCTTATTTGTGCATGTCCAAATTACGAGTGATGCGTTAACAGTTATGTGCAAGCGATAAGGGGTTTATCACGGCTGTTTGTATGAGTCAGGTTTTTCACTGGTATAACAATTTGAAAATAAACGCGATTGCTTAAACGCAGTTGAAGTTAATGCGTGTCGGGCTAGCGTGACCTCACAGCACAGGTTAACTGTTTTACAAAACAAAAGAGTTTCACAAAACACATCAAAATACATTAAAAAGTACAGTTACACTCATAATTACACCATCTAATAAAAGTTATTCAAAAACATATTGCACAAAAAAGTTTTAAGGGCTCAAAGATATGAGTTCTTAGGTGTTAGATAAAAAAGCAGGCAAAGAGCTTTAACATATGTGTATATATGTATTTACAGACATATATACATATAAACACATACATAAATATGTACACACACACATATACTGTGTGTGTATGTATGTATATATATATATATTTGTGTTGGAGCCCTTTGCAGTTAAGTAAATGAAAATATGAAAAATCATATTTATGCAATATTCTTTTTTTTAAAAAGTGTTACACTGTGTATTTACTGTAAATATTTCACAATCCTATGTTCTGCATATAGTGGAATATGTTCTTTGTATTTATAAATAGATATTTTTAAAGGGACACTGAACCCAATTTTTTTTTCATAATTCAGATAGAGCATGACATTTTAAGCAACTTTATAATTTACTCCTATTATCAATTTTTCTTCGTTCTCTTGCTATCTTTATTTTAAAAGCAGGAATGTAAAGCTTAGCAGCCAGCCCATTTTAGGTTCAGCACCATGGATAGCACTTACATTTACCCACCAATAAGCAAGCATAACCCAGGTTCTCAACCAAATATGGGCCGGCTCCTATGCATCACATTACTGCTTTTTAAATAAAGATAGCAAGAGAACGAAGAAAAATTGATAATAGGAGTAAATTAGAAAGTTGCTTAAATTTGCATGATCTATCTGAATCATGAAATAAATAAATGTGGGTTAAGTGTCCCTTTAAATATATCTGTATATATCTATACCTATAGATAATCATGTATTGTTTGTTTGGTTAAGAGCATGCATTGTTTGGCTGATTTAAGGACCCAGATTTTGAAAGGAACTTTGACGTGGTACCTGGGCTTGTCCCATTTGGCCATATGCAGTAACTAATCCTTCAATTTTTGCTTTAATCTTAGCTGAGAGCTTGTTAGTGAGTGCTGGACTTTCTCCGTTTGTTGAATTAATTTGTTTTGCAATTTTTCCTATGGGCCTTGCTCCCAGGCCTGTCTGGGGTTAACTACCTGTGACTCTGGGGACAGCTTCTTGTGAGTGCCATTGTGCACCCCGGGCTGAGCAAGTTGCAGGGTCATAGAATGTGTCACCAGTCCAGTCTGAGAGTGCAGTCCCCTTCCGTGTTTTGTATATGTCTAGGGTGATTACATAAGCCTGTGCACCCTTCACTTGTTCCCAGTTTGTTTGATTGAGAGCATGCATTGTTTGGCTGGTTTAGGGACCCAGGTTTTGGAAGGGACCTTGACGTGGTACCTGGGCTTGTCCCATTTGGCCAGATGCGGTAACTAACCTTTCAATTTTTGCTTTTAAATCTTAGCTGAGAGCTTGTAAGTGAGTGTTAGACTTTCTCTGTGTGTTGTATTAATTTGTTTTGCAATTTTCTCTATGGGCCTTGCACCTGGGGTTAACTGCCTGTGACTCTGGGGACACACATCCTCCTGTGAGTGCTACTGAGCACCCAAAGCTGAGCATGTTGCAGGGTCATGGGATGTGTACCCAGTCCAGTCTGAGAATGTTGTCCCCTTCCGTGTTTTGTATATGTCTAGGGTGATTTCATAAGCCTGTGCACCCTTCACTTGTTCCCAGTTTGTTTTATTGAGAGCAGGCATTTTTTGGCTGGTTTAGGGACCCAGGTTTTGGAAAGGACCTTGACGTGGTACGTGGGCTTGTCCCATTTGGCCACATGCGGTAACTAACTAACACCTAGATTACAAGTTTTGTGCTATAGAGGGTGCGAAATGAACACAACAAAAGTTGCGTTATTTTACCCTCTATAGCGCTGCCATTTCCAGTTTTTAAAAAGCCGCCTTGTACGTGCAATATGGTGGAGATGAGCTCCATACCGCGCTAAATCCAAGGGCTGCTTTGATGTGCACGTGCACACTTTCCCCATAGACATCAATGGGGAGAGAGTGTTAGAAAAAAAACTAAAACCTGAAGTGCAGAATGAAAAGCTCCTTAACGCACCCATTGATGTCTATGGGGGAAAAACGTTAAAGGGACACTAAACCCAAAAATTTTCTTTCATGATTCAGATAGAGAATACAACTTTAAACAACATTCCAATTTACTTCTATTATCTAATTTGCTTTATTCTTCAGATATCCTTTGTTGAAAAAATAGCACTGCACATGGGGAGCCAATAACACATGTCATCTATGTGCAGCCACCAATCAGCAGCTACTGAGCCTATCTATATATGCTTTTCAGCAAAGGATATTAAAGGAATGAAGCAAATTAGACAATAGAAGTAAATTAGAAAGTAGTTTACAATTGCATGCTCTTTCTAAATCATGAAAGAAAAAATTTGGGTTTCATGTCCCTTTAAGTTTGAACCTAACATAAATCCCAAGTCTAAACACCCCTAATCCGCCTCCCCCGACGTCGCCAACACCTAATAAAGTTATTAACCCCTAATCTGCCGCTCCCGACATCGCCGACACCAAAATAAAGTTATTAATCCCTAATCTGCCGCTCCTGATATTGCCGCCACTATAATAAAGTTATTAACCCCTACTCCCCGCACCCCAACATCACCCACACTATAATAAAGATATTAACCCCTATTCCGCCCCTCCCCGAAATCGCCACCACTAAATAAAGTTATTAGCCCCTAAACCTCTGGCCTCCCACATCACTGCCATTAAATAAACCTATTAACCCCTAAACCGCTAGTCCCCACATTGCAAAAAACTAAATTAAACTATTAACCCCTAAACCGGACAACCT
The DNA here is from genome assembly GCF_027579735.1 of Bombina bombina. Lineage (NCBI taxonomy): Eukaryota > Metazoa > Chordata > Amphibia > Anura > Bombinatoridae > Bombina > Bombina bombina. The sequence continues at coordinate 283,033,822 of NC_069503.1, read as the reverse complement.
CCTAACTATAAATTAAAATTACAAGATCCCTATCTTAAAATAAATAAAATCTAACCTGGGAAATTGAAAAAAACCTAAGTTTAAACTATAAATTAAACTAACATTACTATTATAAATTACACATTAAAAAAACCTAACACTAGTAAAAAAAAAAAAATCTACAATTACAAGAAATAAAAAATACTAAATTACAAAAAATAAAAAAACATTAAAGTACAACAAATAACAAACGCTAAATTACGAAAAAATAACAAACAAAATGATCCAAAATAAAAACAATTACACCTAATCTAATAGCCCTATAAAAATAAAAAGCCCCCCAAAATAACCCCCCCAGCCTACAATAAACTACCAATAGCCCTTAAAAGGGCCTTTTGTAGGCATTGCCCTAAATAAATCAGCTCTTTTACCTGAAATAAAATACAAAGACCCCCCCAAACAGTAAAACCCACCACCCAGTCAACCCCCCAAAATAAAAACCTAACTCTAACAAAAACCTAAGCTACCCATTGCCCTGAAAATGGCATTTGTATGGGCATTGCCCTTAAAAGTGCATTCAGCTTTTTCTTGCCCTGAAAAGCATTTAGCTCTTTTAAGAAACGCCCAAACCCTAATCTAAAAAAAACCCCACCCAAAAAAGTTTAATAAATCCTAACACTAACCCCCGACGATCCACTTACAGTTTTTTAAGTCCGGATATCCAGACGGAAGAAGTCTTCATCCAGACGGCAAGGTCTTCATCCATCCAGGCAGCATCTTCTATCTTCATCCGGGCGGCATGTAGCAGGTCCATCCTGAAGACATCCGGCGCAGAGCATCCTCCTCATAAGGTCACTGCCGTATACTGAATCCTCATTGCAAGGGAGCCTTTTCAAAATAAAGTCCCTTGCATTCCTATTTGCTGATTTGATTTTTGAAATTCAAATTAGCCAATGGGATGAGAGCTACTGAAATCCTATTGGCTGTTTAAATCAGCCAATAGGTTGAGAGCTACTGAAATTCTATTGGCTGATTTGAATAGCCAATAGAATTTCAGTAGCTCTCATCCTATTGGCTGATTTGAACAGCCAATAGGATTTCAGTAGTTCTCATCCTATTGACTGATTTGAATTTCAAAAATCAAATCAGCCAATAGGAATGCAAGGCATTCCATTTTGAAAAGGCTCCCTTGCATTGAAGATTCAGTATACGGCGGCGACCGTATGAAGAGGGTGCTCCATGCCAGATGTCTTCAAGATGGACCCGCTCCGTGCTGCTGGGATGAAGATAGAAAATGCCGCCAGGATGAAGATAGAAGATGCCACTCAGATGAAGATAGAAGACGCTGCCTGGATGGATGAAGACCTTGCCACCTGGATGAAGACTTCTCGCCGTCTGGATGTCTGGGACTTCAAAAACTGTAAGTGGATCGTCGGGGGTTAAAGGTTTTTTTAAACTTTTTTTGGGTGGGTTTTTTTTTTAGATTAGGGTTTGGGCGTTTCTTTAAAGAGCTAAATGCCCTTTTCAGGGCAAGAAAAGAGCTGAATGCCCTTTTCAGGGCAATGGGTAGCTTAGGTTTTGGTTAGGGTTAGGATTTTTATTTTGGGGGGTTGGTTGGGTGGTGGGTTTTACTGTTGGGGGGGTCTTTGTATTTTTTTCAAGGTAAAAGAGCTGATTTTTTTAGGGCAATGCACTACAAAGGGCCTTTTTAAGGGCTATTGGTAGTTTATTGTAGGGGGCTTTTTATTTTTATAGGGCTATTAGATTATGTGTAATTGTTTTTTATTTTGGATAATTTCGTTTGTTATTTTTTGTAATTTAGTGTTTGTTATTTTTTGTAATTTAGTATTTTTTATGTTTTGTAATTGTAGATTTAATTTTTTTTAGTAGTGTTAGGTTTTTTTTTAATATGTAATTAAATTTATTTCATTGATAGTTATTTTAATTCTAGTATAATAGTAAGGTTAGTTTAATTTATAGTTTTAACTTATTTTTTTTAATTTCCCAGGTAAGTTTTTATTTATTTTAAGATAGGGATCTTGTAATTTTAATTTAAAGTTAGGGGGTTGTTAGGGTTAGGGATTAATAGTTTAATTTAGTTTTTTGCAATGTGGGGAGCTGGCAGTTGAGGGGTTAATAGGTTTATTTAGTGGCAGTGATGTGGGAGGCCAGAAGTTTAGGGGTTAATAACTTTATTTAGTGTCGGCGATGTCGGGAAGCGGTGCAATAAGGGTTAATATCTTTATTATAGTGTGGGCGATGTTGGGGTGCGGGGGAATAGGGGTTAATAACTTTGTTATAGTGGCAGCGATGTCAGGGAGAGGCAGGATCGAGGTTAATAAATTGCATTAGGGGATAATAACTTTAATATAGTGTTTAGGGGTGAATAGGTAGTTTATGGGTGTTAGTGTACTTTGTAACATTTTAGTTATCAGTTTTGTGTAAAAGTTTTGTGGCGCAAAACTCATAACTTCAGCTCTCAGATTGCGGTATAGATCGTGTCGGTATAGACTGGAACGCAAGTTTTTTAGTCTCACCGCAAAACTTGTAATGGCAGCGCTATGGAAATCCCATGTAAAAACTTCATTTTTTTTGAGTGCGGGACTGACGTTGCATTACAGGCTAAAATGCTTGCGGTACAGCTATACCGACAAGACTTATAATGGCTGCGTTACTGTTTTAATGCTAAAATGGCAATTTTTTCAGCATTAAAACACGAACGCAAAACTTGTAATCTAGTTGTGTGTGAGTGCTGGACTTTCTCTGTGTGTTTTATATATATATATATATATATATATATATATATATATATATATATATGTGTGTATATATACAGGTGGCCCTCGTTTTACAACGGTTCAATTTACACCGTTTCAGAATAACAACCTTTTTTTCCAGTCATGTGACTGCTATTGAAAAGCATTGAGAAGCAGTGCTATTATTAAAATAGCCAGTAGGTGGAGCTGTCCACTTGTGTTGCAGCAAAGCCAAGCAAGCTGAAATTAATCATTTTAACCAGACCTGAGCTATCGAGCAGATTTCAAAGGAACAAGATCTTTCTGTCTATGAATCAGTCCAGATTGGAATACATAGAAAGAACTGTTTGCAGAAAAATGCAAGTGAAGTCTGTGTTGTGTGATTATTTTATTAGGTTTATAATGCTGCATAGCAAATGTTTTTGTTCATTTAACTTAGTTTAATTATATATTCTGTGTTGTGTGATTATTTTATTAGGCTAATAATGCTGTTTAGCATTTAAAGTCCTTAATTTTAAAGCTTTCAAAATAATGTATTAGGTGTTACTTATGACAATTTTGAGAGGGACCTGGAACCTATCTCCCTCACTTCCCATTGACTTACATTATAAACTGGGTTTCAATTTACAACGGTTTTGATTTACAACCATCCCTTCTGGAACCTAACCCCAGCGTAAACTGAGCGCTACCTGTATTGTACCAAAATGCCAATATATATATACTGTATATATATATATATATATATATATATATATATATATATATATATATTTATATATATATATATATATATATATTTTAATAAATATAACATATTCTTCTTTGTGAAGAACATTGGAAAGTGAAATTATCCTATTTTCATGTTGGGTTAGTGCATTTGAGGATATGTGATCATGTCTGCGTGCGAGTAGGGAGTTAGTTTTTTTTCAACTTTTTCTGCTCCATTGATTGCAATGGGAGAATAGGTTATCACGTACGCAATATTCTAAGTTTGACTTTTTATGCCTATCGGGTTAGCGCGAATGTGAAAACAATTTACTTTCAACTTGCAAAGCGAGCGCAACCCGATGCGTGCAAAAAAGCTTACTTCTAGCATAGTTAATGCTCCAGCTGGAGCCTTAAATAGCGCTTTATTTCTAATTTGGCCCAATATGTTTTATTTCCCAATTAAATAGGGCCCTAGTGACTTTTTCAAATGTGTTTGTATACTTCTTTGTTTATTTTAAATTAAAATTATTTTATGACAGCTGTAATTTTATTTTATGATGACATTTTCAAACATTTTGACTTCTAAAATCAGTCATTTCTGCTGTAATCTGTTGTATATAAACTATGCTTTTTTTAGATAATGCAATCAGACTAAGCAGATGCATTAAAATGGTTAAATGTGAAAAAATTCCCTCCAAATGCTAGTTCCATTTCTTTATTATTTGTGTAATCTGTATTCAAGTCTTTGTAAAAATGCTATTTTACCGCAGCATTATCTGAAATATGAGCTTAATTTCTATAGCTAAGTAAAGCTTTTTTTACGTTTTAATAATAAAGATTTTTTTTCTCACTAATAAATAATACAATTACTAAAAAGTTGACTAGAGAAGTGTATTTCAAGTAAAATATATATATTTTTTTATAAATAAAACAATTTAATTTAATTTATAAATGATTATGACAAAAGACAATATTCTTGAAGCACAAACAAAATATGTTTGAGATAATACAATTCTGTATTAAAGGGACAGTCAGGTCCAAAAAAAACTTTCATGACCTAAGTAGGGAATGTTATTTTAAACAACTTTCCAATTTACTTTTATCACCAATTTTGCTTTGTTCTCAGTTGAAAGCTAAACCTAGGAGGTTCATATCCTAATTTATTAGACCTTTGACGACTGCCTCTAATCTGAATGCATTTTGACCACTAGAGGGCATTAGTTCATGTCAAAAGAGTGTCAAGAGCACCAAAAGATAGAGTGAATGTATATTTTATATTAAAATACTTAAAAAGATAGTACAAAACAATACATACGTATTAAACACAGTATATTAAAAACATATAAAACTAAACATAAAATCTATGAAGATAATGTGATCCGTACAAGAGTCTTGATAAAGACCCATGATCAAGGGCCGAAACGTATCGACAGTTTTGGTAAGCCTTATTCTATTTGCTGTACGATAGTTTTAGCTTTATTGCACTATTGTGATATATTTCTACAGGTCACTAGCAAGTTACAAAGAACCATCACTTTAGAAGATTCACTACATCACAGAGGAATTTCTTGTAAGGAACACGTTATCTTCATAGATTTTATGTTCTGACATCATCCATTTTTACAGCATTTTTGTGACTCATTAACTTTTTACACATTTTTATTTTTCAATTTTTTCACGTTTTTAAATTACTTTTTTCTATTTTTTCTATTTTTTGGGAATTTTATCCCCATCACATATTGGAATACGCCATCACTGGAACACGTCAACACATGGACACTATATATATGTGACTTTGCCTATCGTCTATTATGGGACATTAGTACTTTGCTCTCAAGGTGCACCTTAGAGTTTGCTTTCATTCTTGGACTTTAAGTTTTATATGTTTTTAATATTAAAGAAAAAGAAATGTCTCTGGACCCACAGGTTTAAGAACAGTAGTAAGCTTTATTATCCAATTGTTGTAAAAAACAGAAGGGGAACACACAATCCGATGGTGTATGCAGGTTCGGTCTTACGCGTTTCGGCGATAGCTCACGCCTTAATCATAGACCATACCTGAACCTCACACACCTGGGCCTTTTAACAACATGTTTACGCCCTCCCACTTGTTAAGCATTTACTCGATGTAATGATGATACATTAAATTCTTAAAGGGACATAGTAACAATTTTCTTATACATAAAAAGAATGTATATAAGAATACATATTAAATAAATCATATTAAGCAACCATATATTTTTCTTTAACACAAATTTCCAAACAGAGAGGAAAATATATTTTAAATTTGAAGAAGAGAGATTTTTGCATCGCCACTTGACTATACAGCTTAGATTTTAAATATATTAGTATGTTAATTTGCTTTAGGGAGTTATTATGTGATTAGCCCATCAATAGCAAACTCTTAGAAAACAATTTCTTCTAACAAAATTATGAAATGCATTTGTCTAATAGAAGCAGTTTAGAGAATATTTTTTTCCCCACTATAATCAATGATGCAACTTAGGTTTCAATTTTTAATTTTTTTTGTTTTGTTATTTAATTCACAACCATGAGAGTATTCTCTGTTTAATCTATCAGTTGTAGACCTATAATAATCAGGTATTATACGCTTAGGTTAAGAAATTACACTTTGGTAAAGAATTTAAAAGACAATTTTACACTTGAATCATTGATGCAACCTATGTTTCAAATTTGATGCAACCTAGATTTCAATTTTTAACATTTTTTGTTTTGTTGTTTATCCCATAGTTATAACAAAATTCTGTTTAGTCTATCAGGTTTTAGGCTCCTTGTAATTAGGTTTTATACACTTAGGTAAAGAAATTACACTTTGGTAAAGAATTTAAAAGAAAATGTTACATTTTAGTCAATGATGCAACCTAGGTTTCAATTTTTAACATTTTTTGTTTTGTGATTTGTCTCACAGCCATAAGAATATTCTCTATTAGGTCTATCTAGTTTTAGACTCCTTATAATTAAGATTTAATAGTTGTTGTAGATATGCAAATAGGAATAAAAAGCACAATGTAAAAATAAGAGAGTTATTATTTTCTTATTGTTTGTTTCATATCACTGAAGATATTAGTTGTAAGTGGTTTAACAGTAAATTAGATTTGACAAAATATATATAGAGGGAGCATTTATTATTAAAAATATATCTATATATTTAGATGAAGTTCCTATTGATAAGAGAGCAAGAAGTCCATTGTGATACCTTTTTCAAGTGGTTATCATACCCAACAATTGATAATATCATGTTCAGAATTGTATCCATGTGGAACTAGAGTCTTAAACAAAAATATCCAATATGCTTCCTGCTTCCTTAACATATGTAAACGGTCGCCCCCTCTATGGGACTTTGGTATGTGTTCAATGGCTGACCAACTAAAATAGTTTAGTTCTTGGTTATGCTCTTCAATAAAATGTGTGGCTAAAGCTGAACAAGCTATGTTTTTTTCAATATTATATATATGTTCCCGTATTTGGGTTCTCACGTCCCTTGTGGTCATTCCTATGTATTGTTTCCTGTGTTTACTACACTCAATAAGATATATCACATGGTCTGTTGAGCACTTTATACATCCTTTTATGTCATATTCAGAACCTGTCACATAGGACCTGCATTTCTGAGTAGTTCTAATATACCCACAGGCCCTACATCTCTTAGTTCCACATTTATATGTACCATTAGTTTGTAACCAGGTGTTTCTTTCATTATCTTCTTTCAATTTCTTTGTTTTGAGTTCACTAGGAGATACAATGTTAGCTAGTGATCTACCTTTTCTGTATACGAATTTACAGCCTTTTTCTACTATTGGTTTTAATTTCTCATCTCCATATATGAGAGGTAAATACGTTTTAACCACATCACGGATTTTATTATATTGGTTTGAATATTGGGTTATGAACATGGGTCTGTCGTCTTTAGCTGTGTCTTTAGGTTTATCAAGAAGGAGATTAGTTCTCTCTAATTTATCCACTTCTTTACTAACACTCTTAGGCCTAGATTTGGAGTTCGGCGGTAAAAGGGCTGTTAACGCTCCGCAGGCTTTTTTCTGGCCGCACCATAAAATTAACTCTGGTATCGAGAGTTCAAACAAATGCTGCGTTAGGCTCCAAAAAAGGAGCGTAGAGCATTTTTACCGCAAAAGCAACTCTCGATACCAGAGTTGCTTACGGACGCGGCCGGCCTCAAAAACGTGCTCGTGCACGATTCCCCCATAGGAAACAATGGGGCTGTTTGAGCTGAAAAAAACCTAACACCTGCAAAAAAGCAGCGTTCAGCTCCTAACGCAGCCCCATTGTTTGCTATGGGGAAACACTTCCTACGTCTGCACCTAACACTCTAACATGTACCCCGAGTCTAAACACCCCTAGCCTTACACTTATTAACCCCTAATCTGCCGCCCCCCCTATCACTGACCCCTGCATATTTTTTTAAACCCCTAATCTGCCGCTCCGTAAACCGCCGCCACCTACGTTATCCCTATGTACCCCTAATCTGCTACCCCTAACACCGCCGACCCCTATATTATATTTATTAACCCCTAACCTGCCCCGCACAACGTCGCCGACACCTGCCTACACTTATTAACCCCTAATCTGCCGAGCGGACCTGAGCGCTACTATAATAAAGTTATTAACCCCTAATCCGCCTCACTAACCCTATCATAAATAGTATTAACCCCTAATCTGCCCTCCCTAACATCGCCGACACCTAACTTCAATTATTAACCCCTAATCTTCCGACTGGAGCTCACCGCTATTCTAATAAATGTATTAACCCCTAAAGCTAAGTCTAACCCTAACACTAACACCCCCCTAACTTAAATATAATTTAAATCTAACGAAATTAATTATCTCTTATTAAATAAATTATTCCTATTTAAAGCTAAATACTTACCTGTAAAATAAATCCTAATATAGCTACAATATAAATTATAATTATATTATAGCTATTTTAGGATTTATATTTATTTTACAGGCAACTTTGTAATTATTTTAACCAGGTACAATAGCTATTAAATAGTTAAGAACTATTTAATAGTTACCTAGTTAAAATAATAACAAATTTACCTGTAAAATAAATCCTAACCTAAGTTACAATTAAACCTAACACTACCCTATCAATAAAATAATTAAATAAACTACCTACAATTACCTACAATTAACCTAACACTACACTATCAATAAATTAATGAAACACAATTCCTACAAATAAATACAATTAAATAAACTAGCTAAAGTACAAAAAATAAAAAAGAACTAAGTTACAGAAAATAAAAAAATATTTACAAACATAAGAAAAATATTACAACAATTTTAAACTAATTACACCTACTCTAAGCCCCCTAATAAAATAACAAAGCCCCCCAAAATAAAAAATTCCCTACCCTATTCTAAATTAAAAAAGTTACAAGCTCTTTTACCTTACCAGCCCTGAACAGGGCCCTTTGCGGGGCATGCCCCAAGAATTTCAGCTCTTTTGCCTGTAAAAAAAAACATACAATACCCCCCCCCAACATTACAACCCACCATCCACATACCCCTAATCTAACCCAAACCCCCCTTAAATAAACCTAACACTAAGCCCCTGAAGATCTTCCTACCTTGTCTTCACCATCCAGGTATCACCGATCCGTCCTGGCTCCAAGATCTTCATCCAACCCAAGCGGGGGTTGGCGATCCATAATCCGGTCCAGAAGAGGCTCCAAAGTCTTCCTCCTATCCGGCAAGAAAAGGACATCCGGACCGGCAAACATCTTCTCCAAGCGGCATCTTCGATCTTCTTCCATCCGGAGCGAAGCGGCAGGATCCTGAAGACCTCCAGCGCGGAACATCCATCCGGACCGACGACTGAACGACGAATGACTGTTCCTTTAAGGGACGTCATCCAAGATGGCGTCCCTCGAATTCCGATTGGCTGATAGGATTCTATCAGCCAATCGGAATTAAGGTAGGAATTTTCTGATTGGCTGATGGAATCAGCCAATCAGAATCAAGTTCAATCCGATTGGCTGATCCAATCAGCCAATCAGATTGAGCTCGCATTCTATTGGCTGTTCCGATCAGCCAATAGAATGCAAGCTCAATCTGATTGGCTGATTGGATCGGCCAATCGGATTGAACTAGATTCTGATTGGCTGATTCCATCAGCCAATCAGAAAATTCCTACCTTAATTCCGATTGGCTGATAGAATCCTATCAGCCAATCGGAATTCGAGGGACGCCATCTTGGATGACGTCCCTTAAAGGAACAGTCATTCGTCGTTCAGTCGTCGGGCCGGATGGATGTTCCGCGCTGGAGGTCTTCAGGATCCTGCCGCTTCGCTCCGGATGGAAGAAGATCGAAGATGCCGCTTGGAGAAGATGTTTGCCGGTCCGGATGTCCTCTTCTTGCCGGATAGGAGGAAGACTTTGGAGCCTCTTCTGGACCGGATTATGGATCGCCAACCCCCGCTTGGGTTGGATGAAGATCTTGGAGCCAGGACGGATCGGTGATACCTGGATGGTGAAGACAAGGTAGGAAGATCTTCAGGGGCTTAGTGTTAGGTTTATTTAAGGGGGGTTTGGGTTAGATTAGGGGTATGTGGGTGGTGGGTTGTAATGTTGGGGGGGGGGTATTGTATGTTTTTTTTTACAGGCAAAAGAGCTGAAATTCTTGGGGCATGCCCCGCAAAGGGCCCTGTTCAGGGCTGGTAAGGTAAAAGAGCTTGTAACTTTTTTAATTTAGAATAGGGTAGGGAATTTTTTATTTTGGGGGGCTTTGTTATTTTATTAGGGGGCTTAGAGTAGGTGTAATTAGTTTAAAATTGTTGTAATATTTTTCTTATGTTTGTAAATATTTTTTTATTTTCTGTAACTTAGTTCTTTTTTATTTTTTGTACTTTAGCTAGTTTATTTAATTGTATTTATTTGTAGGAATTGTGTTTAATTAATTTATTGATAGTGTAGTGTTAGGTTAATTGTAGGTAATTGTAGGTATTTTATTTAATTAATTTATTGATAGGGTAGTGTTAGGTTTAATTATAACTTAGGTTAGGATTTATTTTACAGGTAAATTTGTTATTATTTTAACTAGGTAACTATTAAATAGTTCTTAACTATTTAATAGCTATTTTACCTGGTTAAAATAATAACAAAGTTGCCTGTAAAATAAATATTAATCCTAAAATAGCTATAATATAATTATAATTTATATTGTAGCTATATTATGATTTATTTTACAGGTAAGTATTTAGCTTTAAATAGGAATAATTTATTTAATAAGAGTTAATTTATTTCGTTAGATAAAAATTATATTTAACTTAGGGGGGTGTTAGTGTTAGGGTTAGACTTAGCTTTAGGGGTTAATACATTTATTAGAATAGCGGTGAGCTCCGGTCGGCAGATTAGGGGTTAATAATTGAAGTTAGGTGTCGGCGATGTTAGGGAGGGCAGATTAGGGGTTAATACTATTTATGATAGGGTTAGTGAGGCGGATTAGGGGTTAATACATTTATTATAGTAGCGCTCAGGTCCGCTCGGCAGATTAGGGGTTAATAAGTGTAGGCAGGTGTTGGCAACGTTGAGGGGGGCAGATTAGGGGTTAATAAATATAATATAGGGGTCGGCGATGTTAGGGCAGCAGATTAGGGGTACATAGGGATAACGTAGGTGGCGGCGATTTGCGGTCGGAAGATTAGGGGTTAATTATTTTAAGTAGCTGGCGGCGACGTTGTGGGGGGCAAGTTAGGGGTTAATAAATGTAATACAGGGGTCGGCGGGGTTAGGGGCAGCAGATTAGGGGTACATAAGTATAACGTAGGTGGCGGTCGGCAGATTAGGGGTTAAAAATTTTAATCGAGTGGCGGCGGTGTGGGGGGACCTCGGTTTAGGGGTACATAGGTAGTTTATGGGTGTTAGTGTACTTTAGGGTACAGTAGTTAAGAGCTTTATAAACCGGCGTTAGCCAGAAAGCTCTTAACTCCTGCTATTTTCAGGCGGCTGGAATCTTGTCGTTAGAGCTCTAACGCTCACTTCAGAAACGACTCTAAATACCAGCGTTAGAAAGATCCCATTGAAAATATAGGCTACGCAAATGGCGTAGGGGGATCTGCGGTATGGAAAAGTCGCGGCTGAAAAGTGAGCGTTAGACCCTTTAATCACTGACTCTAAATACCAGCGGGCGGCCAAAACCAGCGTTAGGAGCCTCTAACGCTGGTTTTGACGGCTACCGCCGAACTCCAAATCTAGGCCTTAATTTGGTTAGCATTGTAACCCCTGTTTTTCATTCTCTCTAGAGCAATTTCTTTTGGCTCGAATCAGTTGACCTTTAATAATCCCTTTTGTCACATGCTTAGGATGATTACTTTTAGAATGTAGCAGTGCATTTCCAGCAATGGGTTTTCTATACAGATCAGTCTCTACTTTATAGTTTTCATCAGCTATTAGGACCAGATCCAAATAGTTAATCTTTACCTTATTCCATTCTGAGGTGAAACTCATATGTAGATCATTTTTATTTAGATATGATAGAAATAGATCTTTTTCTTTTTCATCCCCATCCCAGACAAACAACAAGTCATCTATAAATCTTTTGTATAGGCGAATGTGCGGTCTGTATGGGTTATTGTCATTTGTAATTAAAGTCCGTTCCAGCCAACCCATAAATAGATTCGCATATGAGGGCGCAAACCGCGCCCCCATTGCGGTACCCTTTTTCTGCAAGAAAAACTCCCCCCTGAACATAAAATAATTATGTTCAAGGAGGAATTTTATTACCTCCAGAATGTAGTTCTGGAGATAAGGGTCCAAGGTAGTCTCAAGATTGAGAAAATACTCAACAGCTTTTAAACCTAGAGAATGAGGGATCATAGAATATAGTGACACCACGTCCACAGATAGCCAACTATAGGTTTTTTCCCATTTAAAGTTTTCAAGTAGCTGTAGGACGTGTTTGGTGTCCTTTAGATGACTTTCAAGATTTAAAACAATGGGTTGCAAAATTCCATCTACCCAGTTAGATAGTGGTTCCAAAATAGATTCCAGACCTGATATAATGGGCCTGCCTTTTATATCATTAAGCCCTTTATGGGTCTTAGGTAGATGATAGAATATGGGTATTTTAGGATTATCAACATTGAGTGAAAAAAACGTATCCCTATTTAGATACCCATATTCTAAACCATCATCTAGCAAAGAAAAATGTTTTTCTTTTATCTTATATGTAGGATCGAATGGCAGTTTTTCATATACACTACAGTCGTTTAGCTGCCTATGTGCCTCATCTATATACCATGAAGTGTCACACACCACTATGCCACTATGCTATTCCCTTTATCAGATCTTTTTATGACAATCTGTTCATTCTTTTCCAGATTGATTAGTGCCTCTCTTTCTTTCACAGACAGATTATTTTTACAGTTGTCATTTTTTTCATTTATTTTAGGTATATAAGATCATCCATAACATTTTTGTGAAAGAGCTCCAGCAAGTGACCTCTAGACCTAGTGGGGTAGAAACTGGATTTTTTCCTTTTAGTATTGCAACCTCTCATTGGGTGCTCTTCTGATTCTTCCCACACTGTGTCCAGATAGTCAGTCTCTAGCTCTTGATCTTTGGATTTAAAATGCTTTTTTAATGTGAGTTGTCTGACGAATTTATTCAGATCTAGAATAGTCTGAAATAAATCAAAGTTTTTACTAGGACAAAAACCTAGGCCATAATTCAAAACTTTTATTTCATCAGCATTTAATTTGTATGAAGATATATTTAAAACAGCTCCTTCCATAACTATTTGTCTTTCATGTTCATTTGTCTCAATTGATATCTGTTTTTTGATATTTTTGGAATCTCTATATCTTTCTGCTGACCGCCCCCTTTGTTTAGATCCACATCTTTCTGAAAAACCTGTTTGTTTAATTGTGCATTATTTACGGGTGCTTCCAGTGTGGCTTTAGCCCTGGCTCCTAAATCTCTTTCTTTCTCCCTAGCTCTTTGGGGTTTAGGTATTTCAGTGTCTTGTACTATATTACTCTGTATTTCAGATTCTGATTGTGTGATTATATGTGTGATGTTTTTAATATACTGTGTTTAATACGTATGTATTGTTTTGTACTATCTTTTAAGTATTTTAATATAAAATATACATTCACTCTATCTTTTGGCGCTCTTGACACTCTTTTGACTATGCATTCTTTATAAGGTGAGCTATGACACCTATGTTTAGAGCGACTTAAGCATTGTCCCAAGGTGCTTTTTCTCACCACACACTGGCATTAGTTCATGTGTTTCATATAGATAACTTTGAGCTCATGCATGTGAAGTTACCCTGGAGTGAGCAAGTCTGTCAAAACAACTGAAACAAGGGGGCAGTTTGCAGAGGCTTAGATACAAGGTAATCACAGAGCTAAAAAGTTTATTTTTATAAAAGTGTTAGTTATGCAAAACTGGGGAATGGGTAAAGGCATTATCTTTCTTTTTAAACAACAAACATTCTGGTGTTGACTGTTCCTTTAATGTAAACACAAAAGTTAATTAATGTATTTCCATTATACATAGATATAATTTATTCAAAGAAATATAGTGTTAACTCCCACTCTATTTGGTGGTTTAATTTGCATTTCAGTATAATAAATAAAGTAATAAAATGTAAAACCTTCTGAAATAATCTATTTAATAGAGAAATAAAATTATAGTGCAATGTCCCTTAGCCCTATTGAAAGCACTACCTTTAAAATATCCTGAGCATAGCCTAGAGGGATTTGCCTTCTTTAAACCTATGAAGAAATGAGTCCTGATTGCCATAATATGTTGTTGACATTATATGCAGCTGTATCATCTCCTCTGGCCTTCTGTCATTTTCCAAGTAGACCAAACACATATTCAGTCTTACACTGCATACTAGACAACAGAGCTCAAACTGGAATTCAGTTGGTAGGATACATTGGTATTATCAGGACTGCTAGTACATTCACCCATCACTCCAATTGCATGGCCAGTAGTCTTTTTTTATCCTGGCATCAGATGTAATGACAGGTAGAAATGTCAACAGGCTAAATACTATAGTGTTAGGACACAGAAGGCTAAGAAGCTGCAATAAAGCAGTAATACACTAAATGACACCCAGAGCAGATACAATAGTACCATAGAATAGTTGATTGGTACAACAAGGCAGAATTTTTGGGCAAAAGGATAGTCATGGATAGGCGTAGGTTCAGATAACCAGACAGGCAGATTCAGTACAAAATCGAGAGGAAGAAGAGTAGTCAAATGGTCCAAAGTTCAAGACAGGCTGCAAGCAAAGGGCTAATCCAAAGACAAGCAAAAAATCTGGCAACAAAGAGACTGGTAAAAAGAATACTAAGAACCATACACTGGCAGTAAGGAGATGCAGAAGTGCTATATTTAAACTAACCAGTGTAGGAGAAGTCGGAGATACACTAACCCAACGTGTCGCACAAAGAAAGCACTGCCTACAGACCAAAATAGCAAAGTTGGTTGCTACAGATGCTGAGCTGTTCTGAAGCCGAAGTGCGCCAACCTGATGTGCGCAAAGTCATAGCACCCTGACAGAGCCCCCCTTCAAGGGACCTCCCAGTTTGATAGGATGCAAATGATGGAAATTTCTGATAAGGAAGGTTTCATGAAAATCTCTAGCTGGGACTCAAGAATGTTTAGTGATTGGGTAGACCTTTTAGTGGATAAGGAAAAAAAGTCCTCGACCCCTACGCTTAAAATCTATAATATGTTCTACATCTTATTCTGGTGTAGTTTTGACAGTAATTGGAGAGGGGCGGGCAAGCTTGAGGAGAAAAGATTATGCACATATGGCTTTATTAAGAAAAAAATGGATGAATTCATAGCCAGGATGGAAGGACCTACTGATAACCTACAGAATTAAAAAAACTCGGAAACGGCCTATATAATGTGGGCCCAATTTAAAGGAGGCTTGTTTTAGATTAGTTTTTTTTTAATCAATTATTTTTATTTATTTTAAGGTTGAAAAGTATTACAAACATTTCACATATCAGATATGAAACTTGGTTGGTAGAACTAAGAGGGAGTGAGAGGAAAAAGGAAAACAAACAATGAAAAATAAAAGTTAATAATGAGGGGGGGTGTGAGTAGTCCAATGATCATAGGGGGTTGAAACTAGGGGCTATAAGTATTCTTGGTCTTGTTACTCTGACACACATAGGGGCATCTATACAGGGTTGTTTTAGAGGTTAACTGTGTGAATGTTGTATTTTTATACTAGGGTGGGTTAAGAGTAGGGATTCAGGGTCTTATATGTTTGTATTGTTTATTCCCAATAAAATGTTATATTGTAAAAGGTGTCTAAGTTCTGATTTTAAAAAAAAAAACATATTCTTCTTAAGCCATTGTGTGGCATGTTTTATTAACTCTTGGTTAGAAGGGATAATAGGTTTAGGTGTAGGTTTTTTACTAAAATAAATCATAATCCCCAGCTTGAAATGTAGGTGCCTGGCAGTGGTGAGAGTCTGCAGCAATTTTTTAAGAGGCCATTGAAGAACGTAATAACCGTCAAATACGTTGCTAGTGATGAAACAATGAGGCAATCCAGCGGTCAACATCGAATACATTGGAAGCAAAAGTATTTAGAAGGTAGGAACGTGGCTGATAGCTGCTTTCAATGCAGTGGTTTTCAGTGTGACATTGTTTTTAGAATTATGGTCAAAAAGTGAAGATCTGTTGTCTTGTTTTGCTGTTGAATAATGTCATAAGTAAGAGTCTAAAGACTGATTCGTTTTTTTGCCCATTGGTTTGAGGGTAGAAGAAAAAAGACAAATAAATGGTTATTCCAAGCTTATGGCAAACTACTTTCCATAAAAGCCATCTTTAAAAACCTGTCCACTACCATCCAAATTATTACCAAGTGTTACCATTTGATACAGGCAAATCCACAATGAAATCCATTGAAATGTGAATCCAAGGTTGTTTTGGTAGAGGTAATGGTTTTAGCAATCCTGTTGTACGTTTTTTGGGGTACCTTATTAACTGCCCAATAATGACAGGCTTCTACATAGGACTTGACATCTCTGGACATATGAGGCCACCAAACTTCTGGTCTCAGTTTTACGCACTCCAGGATGACCAGAAAAAAAGTGAGTGGTATGCCCATTTAAGAATTTTTTATTAAAGGAAGTAGGTACACAAAATACTCCACTAAGAATTATGTGAGGTTTTTTTCACATGTGCCTTGTACTGACCTGAGTTGTTATAATAGAGAAGTGGAAAATGCACTGATAATCCATTCTGGTGGTACAATATTTTCTGGTTTGATATTCTCTTGTCTTTCTGAGTCAAATTGTCAAGAGAGATCATCTGCTTTCTTATTACTAAACCCAAGAAAGCAAGAAACTGGTAGTTGAAATGGGAAAATAAAAATGGCCAGTGACCTTGTTGAGGATTCAATCACTTTGCATTCTGTAAATACACAAGATTCTTGTGATCCGTGAGTATAACCAACAGATGCCTCCATTCGCTCAGAGCCAACCTGATGGCTAACAGTTAATTATTAGCAACTGGGTATATGTGGCCTCAGGGTCCATTTGAGAAAGCATAGCTTCTGCGCCCACATCTGAGGTGTCGACCTCCACTATATATTGGAGAGTGGGATTTGGGTGATGAAGAATAGAGGCCGTTGTAAAAGCTTGTTTAAACTTCAGGAAGACTTTTTCCACTTTCTCACCCCAAGATTTAATGGTGGCATTTTTAGCAGTAAGAGCCATCCGAAGTTGAGAATTCTCTAATAAATCTTTGGTAGTAGTTGGCAAACCCTAGGAATCGTTGTAGTGCTTTTACAGAATCTAGACAAGGTTACTGCTGTACTGAAGAGAGCTTTGTCGGATCCATCTCAAGCCTTGGGAAGAAATAATATTACCCAGAAAAAGGATTTCGGTCTTGTGAAACAATTTATTTTTGAATTTAGCATAAAGTTGATTCGTTCTCAACAGTTAGAGTACCCTTTTCACCTGGGTAACATATTTCAAAAATGGAGTAGAGTAAATTAATATATCATCCAAGTAAACAATAACAAATTTATTGATATGCTCACAAAATATATAATTTACGAAGTGTTGAAACACTGCTTGGGCATTACTAAATACTCATATTGGTCTAAGTTGATATTTAAAGCTGTTTTCCACTCATAATCCTATTTAATTTGGATTACATTGTGGGCTTCCCTGAGGTCTAATTTAGTAAAATACTTTGTCCCTTGTAAGGCGTCACATAATTGAAGGATGAGTGGTGTAGGAATACAGTTCAACTCTCAATAATCGATACAGGGCGGAGTCTTCAATCTTTCTTTTCCACAATAAGAACCTTGCAACTACAAGAGAGGAAGATATTCTTATAAATACTTTCTTGAGTTTATCCTGAATGTATTCCTCAAGGGAACAAGATTCAGGTTGTGAGAGAGGGAAAGTCTTGCCTTTTGGAATAGTTGCTCCAGGCAGTAGTTCTATTTAACAGTCATATGGTCTGTGAGGTAGCAATGTATAAGTCATCTTACAAAAAACAGAGAAAACAATATTCTCTAGGAGCAAGGCTGACTCCTCCCAGATTGAAGCAATGCATACAATCTTGGTCACAGTGGGTATTTTTAAACAGGTATTATGACACCTGGCCTCCCAAGACATAAGTTCTCCCTGAGACCAAGAAAATGTTGGTTAATGTTTCTTGAGCCAAAGTAAGCTAGAGATGACAGGAATACTGGTTGACGTAACTAAATCATAAGTTACATTTTCTCTATGCAGTATTCAATGTTAAAGAATAAAGGGATGGTTTGAAATTCTATCAGACCGTTTCTGAGTGGTTGACCACTGATAGTGGTAACAAAAAGGAAATGTTAATTCCTTTCTTTAGGTAAGACAAGATTTGAAGCCAAAGTAGAATGTAAAAAGATTCAAAGAGTCAACAACGGCAAGAAGGTCAAATTTATTTTCTGAAAAAGAAATATGAATAGGGAAGAATTTCATTTTGAAGGAGCTAAGATCTGAGACATGGCTTAACCTTGTACTACCCATCAGGGTTTTACTGGCAGGGTTGGGCAATTGTGGAGTAGGTGACCTTTCAGTCTGCAATAGAGGCAAAGGGGCCTATCTATCAAGCTCTGAAAGGAGCCTGACAGCCCTTGTTTCTGGCGAGTCTTCAGACTCGCCAGAAACAAAAGTTATGAAGCAGCGGTCACCAAGACCACTACTCCATCACCCTGTCCGCCTGCTCTGAGTAGGTGGACAGGAATTGCAACAATTCAACCCCATCGAGTACGATCGAGTTGATTGACCCCCCCTGCTGGCGGCCATTTGGCTGCAAGTCTGCAGGGGGCGGCGTTGCCCCAGCAGCTCTTGTGAGCTGCTGGTGCAATGTTAAATGCGGAGAGCGTATTGCTCTACACATTCAGCGATGTCTTGCGGACCTGATCCGTAATGTCGGATCAGGTCCGCAAGAAGTTTCTTAAATATGCCTCAATGTCACAAAGAACATTGTCTCAAATTTTCAGCCTTAGAAATTCAGATGGTACCTATTACCATTGGTTCCTCTGCTGGTTTGGGATCTCCTATAGCAGTGGTTTGAAGTGAAGGAGGGAAGAAGCAAGGTGCTAGTCTAACACAGGGATTGAGAATTTCCCGATAATCTCATCCTTAATCCTCTCACATAGAGATTTTCAGAAGCAACCTTCAAAGCCTCAATATTCCAATCTGTCTCTGCGGCTAGGGTTCTAAATTTTATAGCATATTGTGACACTGTTTGTGTGCCTTGACTCAGATCAAAAAGTGAGGTTTCTGCTGCTGCAGATGGTCCTGATTTGTCAGATAAAATCTGTAGCATAAACATGACCAATTTTGCATCCAAAAGACAGGGATCACCCTTTTCAATAAGTGGGGAAACCCAGGACAAGGTCTTTCCTCAAAGTAAAGATAAAGATATAATAAATGTTACTTGTGATGAAGAAGAGGAAAAGGATACTGGCAGTCAAATTTATCAGGAACAGGTAATTGGTGTCATGAGGAGTTTACAGAGCCGGGGAAGGGTCTGAGGTTGTAGGAGTACTGAAGTTTTGGAACATCTACATGAAGTCTTTGAACATGTCAGTAAGCTGTTCAATTTTGGACTTCCAATAACTGCCCTTGGTGGGTAACTGCCTTAGCCACTTCAGTGGGGTCCATATTCTGGCCCTTTTATACTATCAAAACTGCTAGGAAGTTGACCCATCACCCCAATTGCCTGGCCAGTTGTCTTCTTATCCTGAACTCGGGTGTAGTAACAGGTAGACATAAGCTAAGTGACACCCAGAGCAGATAACAGAGTAATTAGATTGGTACTGTAAAATAGTCGACAGACCAGGTCAGCAACAGTCTGGTACAATAACTCAGAATCTTCAGGAAAAAGTATAGTCATGGACAAGTGGAGGTTCAGATAACCAGATGTAAAATTTATTAGAAAATCAAGAGGCAGAAGAGTAGTCAGTCCAAAGGCCAAGGCAGGCAGCGAGCAAAGGGTTAATCCAAAACACAAGCAAAAATACGAGCAACAAAGAGACTGGTAGAAAGAATTGCGCACCCAGGATACTAATAAACCTACACGGCAGTGAGGAGATGCAGAAGTATGATATTTAAGCTAACCAGTACAAAAGAAATTGGAGACACGCTAACCCAACACAATGCACAAGGATAGTGCAGCCTACAGACCGCAATAGCAATGTCAATTGCTTTGGATGCTGAGCTTTTCTGAAGCCAAAGCACACTAACCCGATATGAGCTAAGTCATCATGCCCTGACAGATATGTTCTTGGTAGCAGAGCTGGCTCTCAGAATATATTGGTAGACATTTGGTAAATAAAACTGACACTCATGATATATGGGTGGTACATGGTGAATGGTTTCTTGAGAAGCAAAGTTAATTATCTGCTCTCTGTAGTAATACAAATGATCTAATTCAAGACGGTTGCGCAGAATAAGAAGCATTTTTACTTTACACACAAGCTGAGAAAATGGACACAACACTATAAAATGCTGAATTTTATGCACAGTTAATTTTTGTAGCAATGGAATGCCACTATGTTAGTTTTATTTGTGCATGTAAATATAAATGGACTGACAAATATTTACCAAATCATATTTACATTATCTTTATAACATTATTTTTTATTTTAAACAGCTTGTCTTTCCTTTTTGGTTATATTTTAAATTCAACAAAGCATACTTCATCTTGTACAACTCTGTTGCTTCCTGCTCGCAGACAGCTTGGATGGAAAACTGGGATACTGAGTGCATAATCTGCAATGCATAAAAATGAAATTAAGATAAATGATACATACTCCATATCCGCAGCCTCTTGACTCTTAACAACAGCCACCTATGATAAAGTGTTTAATGTTTCTTCACAATCTTTGCAGATTATTTCTACAGGACAACTATTGTCTTTTAATATCAGGTTTAAAATTGCAAAAACCTATGCTTCAAACACTCAGTGAATCTTTTGCTGAGCAGTAACACATAAATCATCTAATTTTTGAGCTGACAATGCATTTTTCTTTGCACTGTAAACTCTTATTTCCCATTCAGAAAATATGGCTTTGTATTGTTAGATAACACCCTCAATATGGCATACAATGTATGGATTAATCTATTTTCCCTATGTTTGTCATGGAGCTTAAAGGAACAATGGGCTTAATGTACTAAACAGCGTATTCTGGTTTAGAGACCATGCAGAGCAGACTTGCCCATGTGAGCAGGCTTTACGTAATGTAAGTTGTGCCGGAAAGGAGGTGCAGGTTCACTTTAAATCCACTTCTGTTCGCTTGTGCATATATTACTTCCCTTCAAGAATTTGTCTGGAGAGGTATACTCCTAGTTGAAATTAGAGGGTTGTGCTGTGATATTGTGTCAAAAGCTCAAAACACTATATAATGGCGTGTATATACCAACAGCATATATTTCCAATGATCAGTTCCTAGTAAGTGCAAAGAAGGACTATACAGATTTTCTCATAAAAACTTTTTTATTGTGCCCAACGTGTTTCAACGGACCCAGCCGTCTTTCTCAAGAGCAATTACAAATTTTAAAAGTGCTTAGCAAAACAAGCATACATTTCTGCTACACAGGCAGTCTTTAAATACATAATCAGTGACGCTACCCGTTACCCCATTGGTGGAGGCCGGGTTGACACTCGTTGAAAAACAAACTTATAAATAAACCTAAATAATAAAAGTTATTAAAAATTATTAAACAATTTAAACAACATTCATCAAATTGATACTTTTGTTGAAAAATATCTATATCTATGACTTGAACTTCTTTGCTTTAAATTGTTGCAGTTCTCTTTCGAGCCGTTTTCTCTACAGTGGTCTTCTATCAGGTCCGTTTAGAAATAAGAGAATCACATGACGTTAAGTATCCAATTAGAAGTATCTCAGAATATTATGATTTACTAGCATCAGCTGTGAATGCTGTTTGCTGACTAAGTTGAGACAAAAAGAAACTTGTATTATATTCAGGCATGTAACATTGTGACTCATTGTCTTTTGAACAAGTTAACCCAAATAAGGAGAACAATAAATCGACTCATTATATATCATTTAGTAACTGAATATAAATATATGATGTTGCAGATCTCATTTTGTAGGACTGACTAACATACGGATATAAATAATCTTTTATATTGTAACCATTTAACCTTCTAGAAATACTAGAAGAAGCCATTATAACAAGTAAATACTAAACTTGACATAATGGTTAATTATTTCTTATACATTACAAAATAATATTGTTTCTTACATAAAGTATGAAATGAAAGTATTGTACCTAGAGGTTTAAGAGTGTTTTAGATTCCAGCATTTGGGCTAGATTATGACAATTTTATGAGCAAATGGAATGCTGCTTTACATAAATGCTCTTTGGAGATGGTTAGCTTATTGTATAAAATGCTAGATTTACAACTAAAATCCCTAGAAATTTACAGTCTTGAAAAAGATCTTAGTGGTCATTTGGAGGATAAAAAATGTAAAGATAAATTTGAGCACATTAAAGAAAAAGCGAAGGAATTAGATGAAGAAATAGGGGATAAAAAACATTCGCCTAGATTACGAGTTTGGCGTTAACAGGGGTGCGTTGCTAATGAGCCTTTTTTTTCTAACGCTACCTTAAGACAACGCTGGTATTACAGGTTTTTTTAAACCTGGCTTTAGCCGCAAAAAGGTGAGCATAGAGCAAAATTTAGCTCCACATCTCACCTCAATACCAGCGTTGCTTACGGTAGCGATAAGCTGGCTAAACATACTTGTGCATGATTTCCCCATAGGGAACACCTGCAAAAAAGCAGCGTCCAGCTTCAAACGCAGACCCATTGTTTCCTATAGGAAAATAAAAAATATGTCTACACCTAACACCCTAACATGAACCCGAATCTAGGAGACAAATTTCCAAAAATCCAAAATTTATCTATAAAAAAGCGAGAAATCTAAAAACCATATTAGCACCTAGTGAATTCAAAACGAAAAATAATTTAAAAGAACAAGATCTATCAGGTAATCCATTATATGGATTTTTTCCTTGCCATTGCTGTAGATCATGCAATTATAGCAGCAAAATTAAAGAATACAAATCAACACAAACCGGTGAGACATTCCCCATTAAAGACACAATACGCTGCACTGATACGGGCATAATCTATTTATTACAATGTAGCTGTAAAAAACAGTATTTAGGGGAGACCTCAAGAACGTTAAGAGAACGAATAAGAGAACATCTCTGCATAATAGAAAAAGGGAAAATGGACACACATCTGTATAAACACTTTAGAGATGTACACAATAACAAAATTAAAGATCTCTCTTTTTGGGGTATAATGAAAGTGAAGCCAGATTGGAGAGGAGGAAACTTTGATACCAAGTTACTCAAAAAAGAGGCAGAATTAATATATAACATGAAAACCTTACACCCATTAGGGCTTAACTCAGAATTGGATATAACACCATTTATGTTTGATGAATAGAAAAAACTATGGGAACATACCACATATGCACCTTATTGTGATATTGTTTCTTATTCTACTCCCTGTTAATTATCTCTGTTCACTACTGTTTGATAACCACTATGTATCTAAGAGGTTTCTACTCTGTGAGCTGTATATACATACTAAAAAGAAAAAACACCACTCTATAAAGTAATTAACCTGTTTAAAATTGTTTAGTTTATAGATTTCCCTATATATGGTCACCAAAGGGTGTGTTTTTTGATTAGTACTGTGCTAAGTGCAGAATGTACAGATATTTATTTGTCTTTTAAATAAAGGACTATGACTGCTTTTTATTAAAGGTATCTTTACCTGAACCACCTTAAGAGAGCCTTTAGAAGTTTTCCACACCCCTATATTAAGACTAACCTATCAATAGCAAGAGGAGGGGTATTTAATAGCACCCAATACTGACACTAAACACTTCTTGAAAAAGCCCCAAGGAAGGGGGGAAACGCGTTGAAGTTTGGCACTTTGTTTGGCACTTTGTTCTAGAAAAGAAAATATCTGTCATATCCCAAGCGTGAAATTAAGACGTTTGGTGAGCTCTGTCATTTGAGCAGACCTACTTTGGAAACATTCCAAACTGGAAACCCAGCTGATGACGACCACACGCAAAGCATCCAGAACGTAAGCGGAAGCGTCACTTATAACAGCTGAGAGAATCTGACACAGCCCCAGCGACCGGCACCGCACCTGTCAGCCCAGAGGACAGCGGTAAAGTAAACGGTCCGCGAGAGGAGTATAAAGACCCAAAGGACCCAAGTTCTAACAAGGGGATTTCCTACTTCATTCAATCTTTTGGTACGGCTCCTGGTAGCCACCCTCACAACAGACTACAAGCCGGCAACCCTCAGGTACCCCTCTCATATGATAGCTTGATCCAATACTCGTCAGAGCAAGATCAACTACATATGAGAGTGAACTGTTCACTGTTCCTTCAGCCATCCTGCTTGCTATTAGCCACCCTAGATCTATATATATGACCGGTCATTGTTCTGATCACTGTCTGCTATAGAGACTATTGCTCTATTGGGCAGCAAACACCTTTGTTCTGTGTGACAGCCCACTCGCTGTTTTTTATTATTTTATGTTTTATATGTACTATTTTTAAACTGGACGTCCAGTCAGTCAGCATTGCCTTGAATGTATTTTAGTTTGCCTCTCAATTTCATTTATGTACATTGATCACACCTAGTGAATTTTAGCTCTAGTTAGAGCACTGTGATTATTATTGTTAATACATATTTTCTAGCCAGGATTAACTCATAACTAGTGTTTTAGATAGTTTTTAAATATCTACCTATTGCAATTTGCTTGTTCGAGCTCATCCTTAGAGCTAGGTATTTTCTCTATCCACATCACACTAGACACTACGTGTGCTATCATATCTGACTCTTATTTTATTGTATTAAAAAAACTTATATCTTTTTAGAATCATTGACTTCTGTCTTGCTGTTTTTAACATTGATCACTTGCTGATACAATTCACTTATAATTCTACCTCTTCACTGTAAATAACATCCTATATTTCTTATCCTCCACCTGGGTGTATTGACCCCCTCTTGTGTATTGAGAATTACTCATTGATTTTGGGATCACATACCTTAGCTGTTAGCGCCAGTACTTTTCTCTTCATTTTCTAACCCTTTTTTGGCCCTTGTGAGAGGGACCATTTTCTGTACTTGGCTGGTAGAAATAAGCGCTGATTCATACTTCTTTTTCAAAAATGAACCCGAATCTAAACACCCCTAATCTTATACTTATTAACCCCTAATCTGCCACCCCCAACATTGTCGCCACCTGCATTATACTATTAACCCCTAATCTGCCGCTCCGGACACCGCCGCCACCTACATTATACTTATAAACCCCTAATCTGCTGCCCCCAACATCGCCGACACCTACATTATACTATTAACCCCTAATCTGCCGCTCCGGACACCGCCGTCACCTACATTATACTTAGAAACCCCTAATCTGCCCCCCCCCAATGTCGCTGCAACTATATTAAATTAATTAACCCCTAATCTTCCTCCGCCAACGTCGCCGCCACTATAATGAAGTTATTAACCCCTAAACTTAAGTCTAACCCTAACACCCCTCTAACTTAAATATAATTTAAATACATATAAATAAATTTACTACTATTAAATAAATTATTCCTATTTAAAACTAAATACTTACCTATAAAATAAACCCTAAGCTAATAGTTACATTGTTTCTATTTTAGGATTTATTTTTATTTTACAGTCAACTTTGTATTTATTTTAACTAGGTACAATAGCTATTAAATAGTTATTAACTATTTAATAACTACCTAGCTAAAATAAAGACAAAATTACCTGTAAAATAAATCCTAACCTAAGTTACAATTACACCTAACACTACACTATCATTAAATTAATTACCTAAACTACCTACAATTAATTACAATTAAATGAAATAAACTAAATTACGAAAAAAAACCCCACTAAATTACAGAAAATAAAAAAAGAATTACAAGAATTTTAAACTAATTACACCTAATCTAATCCCCTAATAAAATTAAAAAGCCCCCCAAAATAATAAAATTTCCCTACCCTATACAAAATTACAAATAGCCCTTAAAAGGGCCTTTTGCGGGGCATTGCCCCAAAGTAACCAGCTTTTTTACCTGTAAAAAAAAAAATAACAATACCCCCCCAACATTACAACCCACCACCCACACACCGCTACTCTAAAACCCACCCAATCCCCCCTTAAAAAACCTAACACTAACCCCCTTAAGATCACCCTACCTTGAGCAGTCTTCACCCAGCCGGGCACAAGTGGTCCTCCATACAGCAGAAGTCTTCATCCGATCGGGGCAGAAGAGGTCCTACAGATGGCAGAAGGCTTCATCCAGGCGGCATCTTCTATCTTCATCCTTCAGGAGCAGAGCTGGTCCATCTTCAATCCAGCCGACAGGGACCATCCTCTTCAAATGAAGTCCTAACGAAGAATGAAGGTTCCTTTAAATGACGTCATCCAAGATGGCATCCCTTGAATTCCGATTGGCGGATAGAATCCTATCAGCCAATCGGAATTAAGGTAGGAAAAATCCTATTGGCTGATGCAATCAGCCAATAGACTTGAGCTTGCATTCTATTGGCTGATTGGAACAGCCAATAGAATGCAAGGTCAATCCTATTGGCTGATTGGATCAGCCAATCGGATTGAACTTCAATCTAATTGGCTGATTACATCAGCCAATAGGATTTTTCCTACCTTAATTCCGATTGGCTGATAGGATTCTATCAGCCAATCGGAATTCAAGGGACGCCATCTTGGATGACATCATTTAAAGGATCCTTCATTCTTCGTTAGGACTTCGTTTGAAGAGGATGCTTCACGTCGGCTGGATTGAAGATGGTCTCACTCCGCTCCGGAAGGATGAAGATAGAAGATGCCGCCTGGATGAAGCCTTCTGCCGTCTGGAGGACCTCTTCTGCCCCGATCAGATGAAGACTTCTGCCATATGGAGGACCACTTGTGCCCAGCTAGGGTGATCTTCACGGGTTTAGTGTTAGGTTTTTCTAAGGGGGGATTGGGTTGGTTTTAGAGTAGGGGTGTGTGGGTGGTGGGTTGTAATGTTGGGGGGGTATTGTTATTTTTTTTTACAGGTAAAAGAGCTGATTACTTTGGGGCAATGCCCCGCAAAAGGCCCTTTTAAGGGCTATTTGTAATTTAGTATAGGGTAGTGAAATTTTATTATTTTGGATTTTTTTTTTATTTTATTAGGGGGATTAGATTAGGTGTAATTAGTTTAAAATTCTTGTTATTCTTTTTTAATTTTCTGTAATTTAGTGGTTTTTTTAAAGTAATTTAGTTTATTTAATTTAATTGTAATTAATTGTAGGTAGTTTAGGTAATTAGTTTATTGATAGTGTAGTGTTAGGTGTAATTGTAACTTAGGTTAGGATTTATTTTTCAGGTAATTTTGTACTTATTTTAGCTAGGTAGTTATTAAATAGCTAATAACTATTTAATAACTATTGTACCTAGTAAAAATAAATACAAAGTTGCCCGTGAAATAAATATAAATCCTAAGCTAGCTACAATGTAATTATTAGTTATATTGTAGCTAGCTTAGGGTTTATTTTACAGGTAAGTATTTAGTTTTAAATAGGATTAATTTATTTAATTATGTTAAATTAATTTCATTTAATTTAAATTATATTTAAATTAGTGGGAGATTAGACTTAGGGTTAGATTTAGGTTTAGGGGTTAATAAATTTATTATAGTAGCTGCGACGTTGGGGTTGGAAGATTAGGGGTTAATAATTGTAGGTAGGTGTCAGCGATGTTGGGTGGGCATATTAGGGGTTAATAAAATTTAAATAGTGTTTGCGAGGCGGGAGTGCGGCGGTTTAGGGGTTAATACATTTATTAAAGTGGCGGCGATGTCCAGTCGGCAGATTAGGGGTTAATAATTGTAAGTAGGTGGCGGCGACGTTGGGGGCGGCAGATTAGGGGTTAATAAATATAATTTAGGTGTGGGCGATGTTAAGGGCAGCAGATTAGGGGTTCATAGGTATAATGTAGGTGGCGGCGATGTCCGGTCGGCAGATTAGGGGTTAAAAACCTTTATTATAGTGTTTACGATGTGGGGGGCCTCGGTTTAGGGGTTAATAGGTAGTTTATGGGTGTTAGTGTACTTTTTAGCACTTTAATTAAGAGTTTTATGTTCCGGCGTTAGCCCATAAAACTCTTAACTACTGACTTTTAAATGCGGTCGAAGTCTTGACAGGAGAGGGTCTACCGCTCACTTCTTCCAAGACTCGTAATACCAGCGTTAGGCAAATCCCATTAAAAAGATAGGATACACAATTGATGTAAGGGGATTTGCGGTAGCCTCGAGTCGCGGAAGAAAAGTGAGCGGTGAGCCTGTACCTGTCAGACTCGTCATACCAGCGTTAGGTAAAAAGCAGCATTGGGACCTCTCAATGCTTCTTTTTAAGGCTAATGCCAAACTCATACTCTCGGTGATTGTAAATATTTCAGAGATAGCAAAGATTTTCAGGCAGGTACCCAATATTTAAAAAAAAAAAAATCATTACAACAGATAATAGTACATAACGGAAGGGGAAGATCACAAAATGATCACAAAGATAATGCACAATTTAACCCTAAACCTCAAATTGAACACTTAAGAGAAAATAAAAATAGATCTTTTTCTAATTGTTAGAAAGACTAACTGTCTTTCTCACATCTCTAACTGGATGTCCTCTCACTACCTCAAGCTAAATCTCTCCAAAACTGAGCTCCTTATTTTCCCCCCTTCCTCAAAACTCTCCTCCCCCAATCTCTCTATAACTGTTGACAACTCCATCATTACCCCTACCCCGCATGCCCGTTGTCTCAGGGTCACATTTGACTCAGATCTTTCTTTCACTCCTCACATTCAGTCCTTGGCTAAAGCCTGCCGCTTCCACCTTAAAAACATCTCTAAAATTAGACACTTCCTTACACAAGACACAACTAAGATTTTAATCCACTCTCTCATTCTTTCCCGCCTTGATTACTGCAACACTGTCCTCTCTGGTCTCCCCACCTTTTGCCTAGCTCCTTTACAATCCATATTGAATGCCTCTGCCAGACTCATCTTCCTTACACGTCACTCTTCATCTGCTGCACCTCTCTGCCAATCCCTTCGCTGGCTTCCTCTTGCCTCTAGGATCAAACACAAAATTCTCATTCTGACATACAAAGCCCTCAACTGCACTGCTCCCCCCTATATCTCAGACCTTGTCTCCAGATACTCTCCCTCCTGTCCCCTTCGCTCTGCTCATGACCTCCTACTCTCCTCCTCTCTTGTCACCTCATCACACTACCATTTACAGGACTTCTCCAGACTGGCTCCCATCTTGTGGAACTCTCTGCCTCACTCCACAAGACTCTCTTCTAGTTTTGAAAGCTTCAAGTGCTCTCTAAAGACTCTACTGTTCAGGGATGCATACAACCTACACTAACCTTTCCTAATACCAGTTCCTCTCCTCCATTGCTATCCCCTGAACCCCCTTAGCATGTAAGCCTAAGAGTCCAGCTGTTTGTAGATCATCTTCTTAAGAGCTGACTACAACAGTGCAACTCTTTGCAGGGCCCTCTACCCATTTGATCCCTATAATTGTTTTGTTGTACTCCCCCTTTGTTTATAGCGCTGCGGAATCTGTTGGTGCTCTACAAATAACCGATAATAATAATAATAATAATCATTACCAAATGGATAATATTATTATTATTATACTTTATTTATGAAGCGCCATCATATTCTGCAGCACTGTCCATGGATACAGTTCATTTAAATAAAACAATAATATAAAACTTCTAAGACACAGGACAAAATTTACAAACACATACAGGAGGAATTGAGGGCCCTATTCCCATGGGAACTTACAATCTAGAAGGGTAGGGGGTTGAGAAACAGGAGGTGAGGACTGCAAGATTGAGAAAGATGTTAATGCAGAGTTAGAGGAGGTAAATGTTGTTAGGTAAGAGAAACATTATTGAGTTGGGTGGTTGGCTTCTCTGAACACAAAAGTCTTCAGAGAGCATTTAAAGGAAGAAAGATTAGGACAAAGCCTGACAGCATGAGGGAGAGTATTCCAGAGGGTAGGTGCTGCACGACAGAAGTCCTGCAGTCTAGCATGAGAGGAGGTGATAGTCGCAGATGCAAGGAGCAGGTCATTGTTGGATCTTAGTGGGCAGGCTGGAGTATACTTGTTGATTAGAGAGGATAGGTAGAGGGGAGCGGTGTTGGTGAGCGCTTTGTATGCAAGGGTGAGAATTTTGAATTTATTTCTGCTGTGTATGGGGAGCCAATGAAGGGACTCGCAGAGAGGTGCTGCAGATAAAGAGTGACGGGAAAGGTGGATGAGCCTGGCAGAGGCATTTAGGATGGATTGAAGGGGGGACAGGTGGGAAAGAGGAAGGCCAGTAAGTAGGTTATTGCAGTAGTCAAGTCAGGAAATAACAATGGAGTAGATTATTTGCTTTGTGGTGTTAGCGCACATAAAAGGTCGATTCTTGGAAATGTTGTGTAGATAGTTGTGGCAGGATGTAGAAAGTGATTGGATATGGGGGGAGAAGGATAGATTTGAGTCAACTGTAACTCTGAGCCACGGACTTGGGGCGATGGGGAAATGGTGATGCCATCAACAGGTATAGAGAAGTCACAAGTTGGTGTAGAGCTTGAGGGGGGGATAAGAAGGAGCTCAGTCTTGGACATGTTAATCTTTAGGTGGTGAGAGCCCATCCAGGAAGAAATACCAGATTAGCAGTCACTGACATGAGAAAGGACAGAGGGAGAGAGAGCAAGGGTGTCTTATATCTGGGTGTCATCAGCATAGAGGTGATATTTGAAGCCATAACTGTTGATAAGTTTACTCAGCGAAGAAGTATAGATGGAGAAGAGTAGAGGACCCAGAACAGATCCTTGAGGTACTTCAACAGACAGAGGCATTGGAAAGGAGGAGTCGCCGACAAATGACACAGAAAAGGAATTGGGTTAGGCGATTGTAAACTAGTTTTTCAAGGAGTTTTGATGTTAGTGGAAGCAGTTATATGGGGCAGTAGCTTTCAGGAGAATTAGGGTCGAGGGACGATTTTTTGAGTATGGGAGTGACTTTTGCATGTTTGAAAGAAGATGGGAATGAGCCGGTAGAGAGAGATAGGTTGAAGATGTGGGTAAGAGCAGGAGTGAGGGTGGAAGATAGGGAGGGTATTAGATGGGAAGGGATAGGCTAGAGCGGGCAGGTAGTGAGGCGTGAGGAAGATAGTAAGGAAGAAACTTCATTATCAGTGGCTTGATGGAAGATGCAGAGGGTGGCAGAGGGAGTAACTGGGCCTGTTGATTGAATATTGAAGGTTGGTGTTGGGATGTTTCTTCGGATAGTACGTGTTTTGTTTAAGAAGTAGTCTGCCAGGTCTTGAGCACTAAAGACAGATATAGGGGGTGGAGCAGGAGGGTAGAGGAGTTAGTTAAAGTTGGAGAAGAGTTGTTTAGGTTTTGAGGAAAGAGTAGATATAAGAGAAGAGAAGTAGGTTTGCTTGGCTAAGTGAAGGACAGAAGTGTATGAACAAAAAATATAGTGTATGAAGGCAGGTAATAATAGGAATAATAAGAATTTTATACAACAGAATCCCAATAGACATCACAAAAGAAATCACAGACAGGAATCACCTCACCATAAACATTTGTATAAACCTACATATAGAGATCACACAGAAGGATATAACTCAGGGTATAGAAACCAAAGAGACTTTTATCATACTTCTAATTACACTCATTTCTATACACCTAAGCCAACACATGAAAATCATCCTTTTACAAAAGAGGAGAAAAAGGAGAGCCACAAAATAAAAGAGAGGGAAAAACCCAGGGGATCACATCAGCACTACACATATCACCAGGAAGAACACAGGGGAGACAGGAGGAACAGAGAAGAAGAAAAGAAACAATCATACAGGGAAGCCTGGGCACATCCAAACATATATTCACCGATAAGGATAGATCAACATCAGAAAAAGAGTGGAAAAACACCAAATTCAGGGAAAATAGAGGAGGAAGAGGACAATCAAAGAAAGAGGAGATAGTAACACAAGGAATATTCAATTTGTCCTCCAAGGACATAAGTGAAAACGAAAAATCAATTTTATCTAGGGGCTAAAGCTTATTCCTACACAAAGGGTTAACTCATTTCAATTATTATTGATGCTCAGAAATTTGTGAGAAATGTAACTGTGAAACTTTTTTTTGCAAAACAACCATATATTCAATATATCCCAAATCAAATAGCTGAGAATTCAAGAAACAGATTTAAAAACCCTTCTAGATTTTATCCGAGTCACAGTAAAGGTCCTAATATTAAGATATTCAATAAATTACTTATGAGAGACATGGACAATTTATTCAATAAAGTAAATAAAAAATATTCAAATCTTACAAAACAGGAAGTGGAAATTTTGGCAGCCTTAAACAAAAGAGAGGACATAGTCATTAAGGAGGCCGATAAGGGGGGGAGTAGTCGTGATATTGGAGAGAGAACATTATATTGAAGAGGCCAATAGAATTTTGGGGGACTCTAGTACTTATATTATTTTAAATAAAAACCCTAAAAAAGAATATACCACCACACTACATAAGTTACTCCTAGAAGCACAAAATCAGAAAATAATAACTATGGATGAATTTGATTTTTTTATTTAAAGAAGAAAAAAAAACATATTTTATTTTTTTACCTTAATGACATAAGCCCGCTACAAGACCCCCTGGTAGGCCCATTATAAGTGGTATTGATTCCTTGACATCCAACCTGTCATCTTTTATAGATTTCCTTCTCCAGCCATATGCACAAAAGGCAAGATCACATCTAAAAGACACCAAACATGTTTTACAAATCATGCAGGATGTAACCTGGCAAGAGAATTTTTTGTGGGTCACCATGGATGTGACCTCGTTGTATTCCATAATTAACCATAAGAAAGGTCTGGGAGCAGTTAAATGGAAACTGTCGGAAGATCAAGATTTGGAACCTAAACTTTTAGATTTCATAATTAGCTATAGATTTAATTTTACACCACAACTTTTTTTGGTTTAATGACAATTATTATTTACAGATTTGTGGTACTGCTATGGGCATCAGGTTTGCACCAACTTATGCCAATATATATATGGATTTCTTTGAAACCAATTACGTATGGCATAATATAGAATTTGGTGCAGACCTGGTGTCCTGGCATAGATACATAGATGATGTAATTTGTATATGGAAAGGAGGAGAAGGAAAATTATCCCACTTTGTGAATACTCTTAACAAGAATAATCCTAATTGGTTAAAAGCAGTACCAAAAAGTCAATTTTTAAGAATTTGAAGAAATTGCAGTAAAATAGAAGAATATGACCAACATCAGTAATCCTTAAGGAAAGATTTAAACGAAAGGGATATAATAGTATAACTTTAGAACAGGAAAGCAATTAAATAAAAAATAAAACAAGATCAGAACTACTAAAAAAATAACAAAAGAGAAAAGAACATCAATAATTTCCCAAAATTTGTGACCACATTTAATTAGAGCATAAAACAATTAAAAAAATTGGAGAAAGACACTGGCACATTTTAAAAGAAGATGAATATCTGGGACCTATGATCCCTAGTAAACCTATGGTTGTATATAGAAAAGGACAACCTTTCAAACAAAATTTAGCACTGTCAATGATTAAAGGTATAGCCCCCCAAAAATATTTCAAATCAGTAATATGACAGGCTTTTTTACATGTGGAAAATGTAAGGGCTATAATTATACCAAAATAACGCATAAAACTTTTAACTCCACAGTTACTGGGAAAAGTTATGAAATAAAATATTTTATCACATGTAAAAGCAAAAATTTTATATATTTATTGTAATGTGGCTGCAAATGTCAATATTTGGGACAAACGTCCAGATTTTTGAAGACACGAATCATGGAACATCTAAACAAAATCGAGAAAAACCATGAGGATCATGGAGTGCCGCTACATTGCAATAACTGTCAACTTTTTACAAAATTTACAAAAGAATCCTTCTTATGGATAGGAATTGAAAGGGTTAAACTGCATTGGAGAGGTGGTAACCTGGCTAAGCAACTAGATCAAATGGAATTAAAATGGATACATATGCTAAAAACATATGCTCATTGGGGTTTAAACAAAGATACAAAAATTGCTGCTTTCGTATAAAAAGCATTAATGGTTTATAATTGAAAATTCTTTATTATAGAATTTTTTTGTTCCTGAGGGTGATAAAGATATAAAATTTCCTTTATGTAAGAAACAATATTAATTTGTAATGTATAAGAAATAATAAACCATTATGTTAAGTTCAGTATTTACTTGTTATAATGGCTTCTTCTAGCATTTCTAGAAGGTTAAATGCTTACAATATAAAAGATTATTTATATCCGTATGTCATTCAATCCTACAAGATGAGATCTGCAACTTCATATATTTATATTCAGTTAGTAAATGATATATATAATAAGTCAATTCATTGTTCTCCTTATTTGGGTTAACTTGTTCGAAAGACAATGAGTCACAATGTTACATGCCTGAATATTATACAAGTTTCCTTTTGTCTCAACTTAGTCAGCAAACGGAATTCACAGCCAATGCTAGTAAAGCATAATATTCTGAGATACTTCTAATTGGATACTTAACGTCATGTGATTCTCCTATTTCTAAACGGACCTGATAGAAGACCACTGTAAAGAAAACGTCTTGAAACGGAACTGCAACAATTTAGAGAAAAGAAGTTCAAGCCATAGATATAGATATTTTTCAACAACAGTATCAATTTGATGAATATTGTTTAAATTGTTTAATCATTTTTAATAACTTTTATTATTTAGGTTTATTTATAAGTTTTTTTTTAACGAGTGTAAACCCAGCCTCCACCAATGGGGTAATGGGTAGTGTCACTGATTATGTATTTAAAGACCACCTGTGTAGCGGAAAGGTATGCTTGGTTTGTTAAGCCCTTTTAAAATTTGTAAATGCTCTTGAGAAAGACGGCTGGGTCCGTTGAAATGCGTTGGGCACAATAAAACAGTTTTTATGAGAAAATCTGTGAAGTCCTTCTTTGCACTTACTAGGAGCCGATCATTGGAAATATATGCTGTGAGTATATACACGCCATTATATGGTGTTTTGACACAATATCACAGCACAACCCTCTAATTTCTACTAGGAGTATACCTCTCCAGACGAATTCTTGAAGGGAAGTAGTATATGCACAAGTGAACAGAAGTGGATTTAAAGTGAACCTGCGCCTCCTTTCTGAAAAAGCATATCTATCTATACAGGTTTCAGGAGAGACTGTGGGAAGGCTGCGGCTCTACCATCAAAGGGGAGTATCAATCCATATTGTACATACACATTTTTTTCTAATCTTTTACGTAATGTAAGAAGCAATGGTCATCCAACCGCTGCTTCTCACCATCTACGCTACCTCTGAGTTGGCAGACATAAATCACCCCAAACATGTTAATTTGTATTGATAGACAGGCTGAGAATGGAACGGCATTACGCACACAAGTACTGTGTCTGCTACCTGTTCCCTGCAAAGCCGGGCAGCCAAGTTCCTCATATACGTAGGCAAACAACACCTAAGAGTTTATTGTGTTCAAAGCAGCTGCAGGGACACTTTTTCAGATGGACTTTCCCCATTCCCCAATTGAAGGCTGATTTCTTCTTCTGCCTTTTGTTTATGTAAGTTTTGTATAGCTAATAATGCAGTATTGACATTTTCAGTATAGATAGTGGTTTTAACAGGCAATGACAGCTATTTCAAATAAAAAAAGGTGAAGGAAATATTTAGAAACAATTAAATATACTTCAGCAGGTAAAATTAAGCATTGGGAACACATTCCCCACATTTCCCAGTATTTTCATTTCCTTTTCTCCATTTAATAATCTTTTATTGAGATTTTTTAGAAATAGCAGCATAGTAATAAGTGTGTCCATTCATAGCAAACAATAAAACAAACATATATGGGTTGCAACCCAACTAACATTAGAGGTAAGCATATAAGAAATAATTTGGTCAATACGATACAAGTATAAAGATAAATACACGTAAGAGCAAATATACTGGACAAATAGATAAGAAATCTCCATTTTCTATTTTATACTGTCCATATTTCACAAGAAATCACTTTTGGACTTTAAACAAACTCATCTGTCAGCGCGGGGAGCTAAGAGAATATATATAGCAAGGATATAGGTATGTGAAATATTTTTAGCATTTTTCATGGAAGACTAATTAGCTAGCCTCATATGAGTCAAGTGATATACTGTAGGTCAAACTGGTAAATTACTTTAGTCTTTTCGAAGGTCCTATAGTGACCTCAGACACCAAGGGGTTATAAGTTTTCCAGCGAGTAAGCACCGCTGAGAGTTGAACTAATTGGACCAGGCTTGCGGACAACTTTAACATGGTATAATTATTTGGAAGCTATCGGTATAAACCAAAACCCCCCATACCAGGACTATTAGACATATAGTAGGAGTATAAAGTGGGTGACTATTGTAAGTTAGTGCACTATGTACTGATTGAATATGTTATTATGGCATCACAAACTAAACCTGTGGGAGGAGAGATCTGATGGCCCTACTGTCCTGTAAAGCAGTATCTAGGGCTTGTATAGCTTAGGGCGAAGAGTATAAACATAATTCCTGTTAGATACAGTTATTAGCTTTTGTGGTAGATATATATATGCCTGTGTAATTCACCATAAAGAATGGGATAACATGAATTAGGGTCATATCCCTGAAATGCATTTGAAAGGCAAGGTATACAATAAGCAGGACAGCTCAGAAGTGCTTCCCTTACCTACCATTTAAGGGCACCAAGTTACATGTGTCACAATAGTAAATTTGAGTGTATCCCTCGACATCTCAGTGAACCACTTAGCTTCAACAAGATATGTGCCCCAATTATGATTCAACTACATATTATAGAATACAGAATGAAGCATCATGAATCGCATTTTACAGACAGGTCAACCCTAAGATATAAGTCCTAATGGTGTTTTAAAGTCCAGAAGCATCCATATGCTGTGTCACAAGAGATGAGAGCCGCCAGACCACGAGTGCAACAATCCCAGCCTAGCCTACCCCACCCCTCTGTAAAATTCGGATCAGCTCTAGGTGGAGGAGTTCCCCAGTCTGTCCGGGATTCTGGTGTGCCATGAGAGCTGCAGTAGGGATTGTAGCAGCATTACATATACCTCTGACATGCTGGGGATCGACCTCGGGAGGAGCAGCCAAGAGCAGAGCCATGATCTCAGAGCGCCAGGTGAGTATATTGGCATCCTGAGCAATCCGTCTTACTGAGATACAACTTCTCTTATATATTACTGGACTTTTCCATTTATTGCCTTAGAGTAGAGCTATCCCATGCTGTATTATGCTTCCTGCACTTCGCTCCAAAGAATCGGCTGCATCCTTCTCATCCAAGACAGAGGTTGATGGTAGATGCTCCTTTGTTCCATTGGGGTCCGCTCGATCTCTCATGTGGGCTCTGGGCTGCATCAGCATGTCTGGTACTCGTAACTATTTGAGATAGTCTGATATCTAACTGTGGACCCTTTCCTTCCTCCTCTGCAAACACACAACAGAGGTCTTCACCACATGGGTCTCTCAACGCCATTATGAGATCACCGTAGCCATTGTGAATTTTTCTCTCAAGTTCTCTTAGCAGATCTCGCAACTGTAGAAAGGGTACATCCATTGTATATAGGGTTGATAGTGTACTATATCTGTGGTAATAGCTATAAAGTCAATACTGCTTTGCCCAGCAAGCCTGGGGGACTGATGAAAAGGCCACCACCTAAGTTTCCGTTTTGTTTAAATTAGAGCTCCGGTCTGAGCATTTTGCTTCAATGCTGATTGGTTGCTGCACATATGTGCCTCATGTTATTGGATCACCCATATGCATTGTTGTTTCTTCAACAATAATACTAAGAGAAGGAAGCAAACTAGATAATAGAATTAAACTGGAAAGTTGTTTGTATTCATATTCTCTATCTAAGTCATGAACGAAAAAAACTGGGTTTCATGTCCCTTTAAGTAGATAAGAAGAAAAATATTTTAATCTTCATTTCCTTTTTTAATACATTTATTTAGGTGACTATTGTTTTTTTTACCTTTTTTTTACCTTCACCATATGCATTGCTGCTGCTTCCCACCCTCCCCTTATCTACCCTTGTAGGCAAATTTTACCTTTAGCACTGTGTCTCTAGCTGAGGCGTAACCTGCATATCTGTCTACAAAGAAAGAAACATACATTACAGTTTAGTGCTTAATAAACTTAATAAAAATGTTGAAAGTGCATATCGTATTTAATGTACAATGCACTTTCAAAATATAAAGTAAAAAATCGTGCCAAAAAGTTCAAAACACTAAGCATACCTTATTTTGCTATTGTAAAATGAGACTAGCGCTAAACTAATAGCTGGTGTAAAAAATATATATTTTACTTAAATGTTTAAAAATACGCACACGGAATATACAAAAAGATACCGATTTCTATTTGACACATACAATTGTATAAACATTGTTGCTATAAAACGATATAAACAAAAATAAAAAACTATTTGTTACAATAATAATAGAAAAATGTTATACATAAGTATTTTTGCGCTTTAGCACTTAAATAATATATGATTGTCTTTTGGATACTTCTCAATCATAGCAAGATCCCTGGTATACAAGTGTTTATATGTTTTATGTGTTCAATAGATACTGGTTTCTCTTTGTAAATTTTGTGTATATATTTTTAAATATTTAAGTAAAATATATATTTTTTCACACCAGCTATTAGTTTAGCGCTATACTCATTCCAAGTATTTGGGTTACGAAATAGGAGTATTTGTAACATAGAGGATTAGCAGTGTGAGTAAATTCAGGACATTTATCGCAACCCCCCCTTTTTTTGCTTTTGTAAAATGAGTCTTAAAGCCTTGGGGAGACAACTGGGGTAACTAATGGTCTCTTATGGGTCTTATTGTATTCTTTGTGTATTTCACTCTTGCAGGCATTCCTGTTTTATTTTTCCAAATGTAAGCTGGCAAATTTGTGTCAGAATATATTCACTGACTGAAAAAGACATAAAATATATTCAAAACCAGAAGCAAATGTACATTAAAGTACACGCAAAACAGCTTATATTGATTTGTATTTGCTTTAAAGAATGTTATCAGTGTAGGGTATTATATTTGCTCTCTCGTGTGAGATTCTACATCCCTGAGAGCTTCATTACTCTCAATGAGTTACAGTTCAACAGGTACCGAGCCTTTGACATTATGCCCCCATTTTTTCCAGAGAATTCCAATTTTTAAAAGAAACATCTCTAATGATTTTCTACAGAAAATCACCATTAAGGCCTTTGGAGTTTTTTTCATAGATAAACCAGTTCATAAGTTTTTCTAAAGGATTATAATCAACCCCTAAATGTAATATTTAATTGCTGGTGGATTTTAGTGAATCAGCCATCTGTTTCTCCCCCTCTTTTTTCCCATTACTCAGTCTGTTACACCATACTTCACACTTTACTTTGCACGTTCACATGATATAAAATTACCCTTACTTTTCTGTATTTATATCTTTCGTCATACTCAACAAATTTGGTTCCAATTTTCATTGCATAAAGCTGCGTGCAGCCCAAAACTTCTGCCAGATTTATGCTACATTCTTGACTGTATGCTTCCGTAATTTGATTTGAGTGCTGGAACTTAAAACATTTGTACTTTTAGTTAAATAAATCAGGTTGGCTTGAACTGTGACTAAACTCATTGCAGATGTCAAAATATATATTTTATTCCTGAAATATGTACATAACCAGAGAATACTAAAATATAACCCAATATTTCTGATAACCCTGGGAATTGCTTGATTTCGTGTCACTGCTACTAACTCAGGCTGCTATCAAAAGTAAAGCAGGACTTATGAATCAGTGCAATAGAAAACAGGTCAACAACCTATTTATGTAGCTGAATAATGTTACTTTCTGAATTATTAAATTCTGTTTTGCTGAATAAGTACACACATATATTGAAGGAAAAACATCTATAATATTCTATACCTAGCAACTTTAAAAGTAAAAATTCCTGGTATTAATTATTTATGTTGTAAGTAATGTATTTGACAGGATTTATTAGTCAGCAGAAATATACAACACAGAGGGATGAACAATTAGCATTACTGTTAAAAAATATACTGAAGAGACTATGGCTAAAATGGCAATATATCCACAATTAATAGCAGCTGAGCTTCTAAATTCTGGCACCCTCTTAGTATTGATAGCTTTTCACATTCAATTATTAAAGGTGACAAAATTAACACAACAGCAGTTTCCTGGCAGCTGAAAATTAATAGAGACAGCTACTAACGTCTATGGGACTCACATTCAGTTAATAGCAATGCGATTGTTATGCTTTCATAAGATACTAAGGCCTAGATTTGGAGTTTGGCGGTAGCCGTGAAAACCAGCGTTAGAGGCTCCTAACGCTAGATTTAGGCTACCGCCGGTATTTGGAGTCAGTCAAAAAAGGGTCTAACGCTTACTTTTCAGCCGCGACTTTTCCATACCGCAGATCCCCTTACGTCTATTGCGTATCCTATCTTTTCAATGGGATCTTTCTAACTCCGGTATTTAGAGTCGTGGCTGAAGTGAGCGTTAGAAATCTAATGACAAAACTCCAGCCGCAGAAAAAAGTCAGTAGTTAAGAGCTTTCTGGGCTAACGCCGGTTCATAAAGCTCTTAACTACTGTGCTCTAAAGTACACTAACACCCATAAACTACCTATGTATCCCTAAACCGAGGCCCCCCCACATCGCCGCCACTCGATTAAATATTTTTAACCCCTAATCTGCCGACCGCCACCTACGTTATACTTATGTACCCCTAATCTGCTGCCCCTAACACCGCTGACCCCTATATTATATTTATTAACCCCTAATCTGCCCCCCTCAACGTCGCCTCCACCTGCCTACACTTATTAACCCCTAATCTGCTGACCGCAAAGCGCCGCTACTTACGTTATACTTATGTACACCTAATCTGCTGCCCCTAACATCGCCGACCCCTATATTATATTTATTAACCCCTAACCTGCCCCCCTCAACGTCGCCTCCACCTGCCTACACTTATTAACCCCTAATCTGCCGACCGGACCGCACCACTATTATAATAAAGTTATTAACCCCTAATCCGCCTCACTAACCCTAAGAGGTGGACTCTGTGGACTCTCAATACCAGAGTTATTTTAAAGGTGCGGCCAGAAAAAAGCCAGCGTTAGCTACGCGGGTCATTACCGTCAAAACTCTAAATCTAGCCGTAAGTATTGCCAGCAACTAATTTTTTTAAAAAACTCCACAAAAACCTTTTACCATGAGCCACTATTCCTTGACAAAAAGTACAAATACATTTCTAATATCTATATTTATAAAAATGATAAATATTTTTATAGTTATAATTATTTAAATAATTAAAAAATTAATTTTATGGTTTTTTTTTTTTAATTTTTTTATAAATGTTTGGAGCCGTATTGATAATCATGCACGGTACGTAAATGCTTATGGACATTTGGAGTGACAGTGCACTATCAATGTTGCTAGACTTAGCTCGCTAATTGTTATTACAATTACAGCCAATAGAATGCGAGCTCAATCTGATTGGCTGATTGGATCAGCCAATCTGATTGAACTTGAATTTGATTGGCTGATTCAATCAGCCAATCAGATTTTTCCTACCTTAATTCCGATTGGCTGATAGAATCCTATCAGCCAATCGGAATTCGAGGGACGTCATCTTGGATGATGTCACTTAATGGAACCCAGCCAATCGGAATTCGAGGGACGTCATCTTGGATGATGTCACTTAAAGGAACCTTCATTCGGTGGGTAGTCTTCGTTGAAGAAGGATGTTCCGCGCCAGAGGTCTTGAAGATGGAGCCGCTCCTCGTTGGATGGATGAAGATAGAAGATGCCGCTTGGATGAAGATGTCTGCCAGTCCGGATGTCCTTTTCTGGCCGGATAGGATGAAGACTTCTGCCGCTCCGGATGTCTTCTTTTGGTCCATCGGTGCCCGGCTGGGTGAACACAGCTCAAGGTAGGGAGATCTTCAGGGGGGCAGTGTTAGGTTTATTTAAGGGGGGTTTAGGTTAGAGTAGGGGTATGTGGGTGGTGGGTTGTAATGTTGGAGGGTGGTATTGTGTTTTTTTTTTACAGGCAAAAGAGCTGATTTCTTTGGGGCATGCCCTGCAAAAAGGCCTTTTAAGGGCTGGTAAGGTAATAGAGCTGTTAACTTTTTTAATTTAGATTAGGGTAGGGAATTTTTTTTATTTTGGGGGGCTTTGTTATTTTATTAGGGGGCTTAGAGTAGGTGTAATTAGCTTAAAATTGTTGTAACATTTTTATAATGTTTGTAAATTATTTCTTTATTTTTTGTAACTTAGTTCTTTTTTTATTTTTTGTACTTTAGTTAGTTTATTTAATTGTATTTATTTGTAAGTATTTGCATGTAATTAATTTATTGATAGTGTAGTGTTAGGTTTAATTGTAGATAATTGTAGGTATTTTATTTAATTAATTTATTGATAGTGTAGTGTTAGGTGTATTTGTAACTTAGGTTAGGATTTATTTTACAGGTAATTTTGTAATTATTTTAACTAGGTAGCTATTAAATAGTTCTTAAATATTTAATAGCTATTGTACCTAGTTAAAATGAATACAAAGTTGCCAGTAAAATAAATATTAATCCTAAAATTGCTACAATATAATTATAATTTATATTGTAGCTATATTAGGGTTTATTTTACAGGAAAGTATTTAGCTTTAAATAGGATTAATTTATTTAATAAGAGTTAATTTATTTTGTTAGAATAAAATTATATTTAACATAGGGGGGTGTTAGGGTTAGGGTTAGACAGCTTTAGGGGTTAATACATTTATTATAGTAGCGGCAAGGTCTGGTCGGCAGATTAGGGGTTAATACTTGAAGTTAGGTGGCGGCGATGTTAGGGAGGGCAGATTAGGGGTTAATACTATTTATTATAGGATTTGCGAGGCGGGAGTGCGGCGGTTTAGGGGTTAATACATTTATTAGAGTGGCTGAGAGGTCCGGTCGGCAGATTAGGGGTTAATAAGTGTAGGTAAGGTAGCGGCGACGTTGGGGGAGCAGATTAGGGGTTAATAAATATAATATAGGGGTCGGCGATGTTAGGGGCAGCAGATTAGGGGTACATACAGGGTTGTCTCTAAGGGGGGGCATTGGGGGGGTAATGCCCCCCAATGGAATGCTGTGCCCCACAGGGCAAAATAAGTGATTTAAAAAAAAAAAAGTGTCCAGGGTCTCAAATGAGTCCAGGGTCTCAAATGTCGCATCAAACATTTGCAGCCACTGGACCCTGGAGATCTGCCACTGGAGGGCCCAGCTAATCTCTTTACTCTCCTCTATTTACAACCAGATAACAAATAAAGTTGCATTTCCCTGCTGGTGCTCTCTCAGTTAACCTAGGGCTTGCAATGCCCATCCTCCTGCTAGCCCACTTACTACAGAGCTGAAGTGAGATGATGACATCATCAGACCTCTGCAGGAAGTGCTGGGAGAAGCTAACAGTCAGTGAGAGGGAAGGCAGAAGTAATTTTGTGAAA
Source organism: Bombina bombina (assembly GCF_027579735.1). Lineage (NCBI taxonomy): Eukaryota > Metazoa > Chordata > Amphibia > Anura > Bombinatoridae > Bombina > Bombina bombina. The sequence goes on along the minus strand of NC_069503.1, from coordinate 282,990,135 downwards.
ACACAGCCATATAACCAATGTGTGTGTGAGAGTAGTATCCCTTCCCTATTGTGCTTTATATCATGGCAGCCACAGATAAAGAAGCAAATTGGGAATTCCTTGGTTTCCCCACTGCAGGTCACACAAAACAAGTGTGCATTGTGCCTGCTTTATCTGCAGTGATCAGTGTAAAATGTGTGTCAGATTATAGGTGCTCAAATACACACACTTCAAATGTAGCTGTGGGACAATGAGTGAAATAGCCTTATGTTTATTATTTACGTGTTTCAAAACATCTCCTATTTGTCCCCAAGGTTGTTTATATATATATATATATATATATATATATATATATATATATATATATATATATATATATACACACACATATATATATATATATATATATATATATATACAGTATATACACACACACACATAAATACATACACACAATCCACACACTGTGTGTGTATATATATATATATATATATATATATATTGTTTGTGTGTGTATATATATTTATATATATGTGTGTGTGTGTGTATATACATATATACCGTGTGTATGTGTGTGTGTGTATATATATATACTGTGTGTATGTATGTGTGTATATATATATATACTGTATATGTATATATATATATATGTGTGTGTGTGTATATATATATATATATATATAAATATATATATATATATATATATATATATATATATATATATATAATTTGTGTGTATATACATACTGTATATACTGTGTGTGTGCTGGTAAATATCATTAATAATATCTGTACAAGTAATGTACTGCTTGGCACTCAAACTTATTGTCACGTAAAAGCTTATTTGATCATTAGTAGGGTCATTGGTAGAGCTACACATGCAAACAGTGTCCACTGGCTGTGTCATATGTGGGAGACATTCCTGAGATATGACAAATGTAACCCCTGCACTGCCATAAATCTGGTAAATGTAACTGCTGGGGCACTGCCAGACATCTTATAAATGTAACCCCTATACTCCTTGAGATATGACAAATGTAACCGCTGCACTTCCAGAAATATAAACAAACCTAACTCCTGCACAGCCAGATATCTGATAAATGTAACCCCTGGACTGCCACAGTAGGTCTGCTCTTATTTTGACTCTCATACATGCTTTTTAAATGCGTGCCCCCTCGTGAAAAATAAATGCCCCCCCATTTCATTCGTTCTGGAGCCGACCCTGGGTACATAGGTATAATGTAAGTTGCGGCGGTGTCCGGAGCAGCAGATTAGGGGTTAATAGTGTACCTCAGGGGTCAGTGATAGCGGGGGCGGCAGATTAGGGGTTAATAAGTGTAAGGTTAGGGATGTTTAGACTCAGGGTTCATGTTAGGGTGTTAGGTGCAAATTTAGAAACTGTTTCCCCATAGGAAACAATGGGGCTGCGTTAGGAGCTTAACGCTGCTTTTTTGCAGGTGTTAGGTTTTTTTTCAGCCTAAACTGCCCATTGTTTCCTATGAGGGAATCGTGCACGATCAAGTTTTTCCAGCTAGCCGCTACCATAAGCAACGCTGGTATTGAGAGTTGAAATGGCGGTAAATATGCCTTTACGCTCCCTTTTGGAGCCTAACACAGCCCTTCAGAGAACTCTAAATACCAGCGTTGTTTAGAAGCAGCGCTAGAAAAAAAAACATGTGTAGCTAACGCACCCCTTTGGCCGCAAAACTCTAAATCTAGGTGTAAGAAACTTAAACCTTAAACCTGAAGTGAAGTGTTAGTGTCAGGGACACTATACCTTTAAGCAGTAACATTCCTTTCTCTCCACCTATTGGTTGCTTTCCTGTTAAAATCCTTCAACTTCCTGGCAATCACTGCTTAGTAATTCTTGTTTGACCTAACAAGCACCTGAAGACCTGAGCAAAACTTGAAATACACCTGAGAAGGGATAAATCCACTGTTCAACTATTTTCCAGTCTCACAAGGACAAACTTAACTTAATCGTCTGTGGCTGAATACGCCAAACGATCTGCAACTCATTTCATCAAAACTTAGAAGAATTATACTGAACTACAATCAAGCGATAAGGAATTCACAACTCTCACCACTGCTGTCTCTGCCTTGTAAAATTCACAGTCAGTGTGATTCGTTACCATATCGGCATCTCTGCTTCAGCCACACACTGGAGCTGTACCCTCCCCCAACACAGGCTTCCGCCATCACACGCTGCAGGGAAACGCCGGGGACAGAACCTGATCAACCGACTGCAGTGTAAATCAGCCACATTCAGCAAGGAATAAATAAGGTAAAATTAACATCGCTTATTTAACAATAACGCATTGATGAACTGTTTAATACCAAGTAATTACTACTCCGGAGAAAAGTAATATCCAATTACATATCCTGCATGATTCAAGGTATTCGTTTATACAGCCTTTGAAACTCATCATATAACTAAAAAAGCCTGAACTTCACAGAAACAGAAACTCTGGGATTAACTCTAATCTGTACAACTTCATACTTGTTACAGACTTTAAACCGTATTACTTGCTTGCTTGCAATATTAATTAAACTCACTGCTACAAAGATACCCTTCATACATAGGGGGATTCTAAAACCTCAGTGACACAAACAATAACCAGGTTTACTACTACTGTTTTATAAATAAACTGTGTATTACCTACTGCATTCACCAACTCATAGATAAAGAAGTAATCTGCAGCTGAGCTCCTTAAAGGGATAATAACCTCCTTACATAATTACTAAGCCGCCAGTATGGAGCCAGCAGAGCTTCCTCAAGTAGTGTATAACCTCACACAGAAAGTAGATCAACTAGCACAAACAGTGCATGACTTACAAATTGAAAATCAATCCCTCAAGAATATTATTAGGGATTCCATTTCGACTAGACCTTCACATCATGATTTAACCCCAGAACCACAGATTGCTCTTCCAGAGCCATTCTCTGGGAATCGTAAACTTTACAGACAGTTTAAGAACTCCTGTCAATTGCTATTCAATCTAAAGCCTAGAACATACCCTACTGAGAGGGTTAAAGTTTTGAGTACAATTTCTTTCCTCAGGGGTGAGCCTCGCACGTGGGTAGACAACCTCTGTGAAACAGATGACCCCCTGCTGGGAAGCTTAGAGGATTTCTTTACTTCCTTGGATGAATTATACCAGGACACTGACGTTGAACTCACAGCTGAATCCTTCATGAGAAATTTAAAACAAGGTAAGAGACCAGTGGAGGATTACATAACTGATTTTAAATTGTATGCTACAGACTCACAATGGAATCAAGTGGCTCTCAGGAACCAATTCAGGCTTGGTCTGGCTGATAATTTAAAGGATGAGCTAGCTCGGATTGAACTACCCAAATCTTTGGAAGCACTCATGCGTACAGCCACCTTAATGGACCGCAGGTTACGTGAGAGACGCGCTGAGCGCTATGCAATAGATGCTCGTCCTAGACCTTCTACTTTTTTACCACCCAGGGAGGCTCCCTCTACAACTAAACAGTTGGACCAACCCATGGAAATTGGAATAATAAGAGGCCCTTTAACTCCTGAGGAACGACTCCAAAGAAGGGTTAAATCTTTATGTATGTACTGTGCCAACCCCACACATACAGTACAAGATTGCCCTACACTACAAAAAAATAAACGAAGTAAGTTAAAAACTGTCTATACATCAGTCATTAACGCTAACAAATCTGTTTACTGCATTCTATCTCTTTCCCTACAGTGGGACCAAAGCCAGTTAACACTTGATGGAATTATTGATTCTGGAGCCTACGGAAGCATCATTGATTTAGAAACTGTAAAATCAAATAAAATTCCAATCATTCAAAAAACAAACCCCATCTGTGTCCGTGTCATTGATGGTTCTACAATCACTACTGGTCCAATAACTCACCACACCATACCCATAAAGGTTTCTGTTGCTGGTCATAGTGAATTACTTTCTTTCGATGTATTACCTTCTCCTCATTTCCCTGTTGTTCTAGGTATTAAATGGGTGCAGCACCACAACCCCCAAATAACATGGGCTCCCTATCAAGTGTCATTCAACTCGCAAAATTGTTTACATCATTGCAATCAAGATAAAATCCTGTTAAATACTGATACCAATATCCCGGCTTTGCCTGTTGAATATTCTGACTATTCCGATGTTTTCAGTAAAACTGAGTCAGAAACTTTACCACCACATCGTCCGTATGACTGCCCGATAGAACTTCAACCTGGAGCAACTATACCCTACGGACACCTCTATCCTCTGAGTCAACCTGAATTGGATCATTTAAAGACATACTTGGAAGAAAACCTCAGGAAGGGGTTTATCAGGGCCTCAACTTCACCAGCTGGTGCGGGCATCTTCTTTGTCCGAAATAAAGATTCAAGTCTCAGGCCTATCATCGATTACCGGCAACTGAACAAAGTTAGGATAAAAAACCGTTATCCACTCCCTCTAATACCCAAGTTAATTGAGCGTCTCTCGGAAGCCACTATATACTCTAAACTTGATTTAAGAGGAACGTACAACCTGATAAGAATTAAAGAAGGTCATGAATGGCTTACAGCGTTCAGAACCAGGTATGGGTTGTACGAATATTTGGTCATGCCTTTTGGTTTGTGTAACGCTCCCGCCACATTCCAGCATTACATAAATGACGTTTTCCGTGACCTCCTCGACATTTGTGTCGTTGTATACTTAGACGACATTTTAATTTATTCTAAATCTTATACAGATCATGTCTCACATGTGAGGAGTGTCCTCTCCAGGTTACGACAACATAAGCTTTTCGCAAAACTAGAAAAATGCATGTTCCACACCGACAGAGTGTCATTCCTCGGCTATAACATCTCACCTTCTGGCATAGAAATGCAGAAAGAAAAGGTGGATGCCGTGAAGAATTGGCCTACACCAAAAACCAAAAAAGATCTCCAGAGATTTCTTGGGTTTTCCAACTACTACAGGAAATTTATAAAAAACTTCTCAAAACTTGCAAAACCACTTTCCAGACTTACTAGTTCATCTGTTGTATTCCACTGGACTCCAGACGCTAACTCTGCTTTCCAAACCTTAAAGAACTGTTTCATTTCCGCACCTATCTTGAGGTTTCCTGACCCATCCTTGTATTATGTTCTGGAAGTATACTCCTCCGATTACGCCATAGGAGCAATACTATTACAACAGACTTCACCGGATTGTCCCATTCACCCAATATCTTACTATTCTAAAGTCATGTCTTCAGCTGAGAGGAACTATCCGATTGGGGACAAACAGCTGTTAGCGATAAAACTCTCCCTAGAACATTGGAGACACTTATTAGAGGGTACAAAATACCCCATTAAGATTTTTACTGACCACAAAAACCTGCAATACTTACAAAGTAACAAGACTCTTTCTGCGAGACAAGTCAGATGGAGCTTGTATTTCTCCAGATTCTCTTTCAACATCATCTACAGACCAGCTAATAAGAATGGGAAAGCTGATGCTTTGTCACGTTTACCAGTAAAGCCAGAAAATGAGTACATCAACGCTGATATAATACCAAAAGAAAGATTTATAGGATTAACGTCGTCCCTTATGTCACAACTCAAAGAACATACAATCAAGGACAGAAAAGATGTCACATCCGAGCATCCCACTCTCACAACTAAATCCGGGGTTCTATATCATGGTGATAAAATATATGTACCCCAAGGCATGAGATCGATTATACTGAAGATATTACATGACTCACCTCTCTCTGGTCACCCAGGCTTCCGAAGAACATCAGAACTTATTAAGAGAACCTTCTGGTGGCCCAAGATGGATAAAACTATACACCAGTATGTTAAAACCTGTTTAATTTGCACTACCTCCAAATCTGAAAAAAAAACCTCCATATGGATTGCTCATGTCTCTTCCAGCTCCTACAAAACCATGGCAACATTTATCCATGGATTTTATTGTGGACTTACCAATATCTAAAAGTCAAACTACAATTTTTGTTGTTGTGGATATTTTCACCAAGATGACACATTTCCTGCCATACCATAAACTCCCAACCTCATCAGAGACAGCGCAACTCTTTTTGCACCATATAGTCAGACTACATGGAATACCACCAACTCTCACAACTGACAGAGGTTCCCAGTTTACCTCTCGTTTTTGGACCAATCTCTGCAAACTAACACACATGGATCACAGGTTTTCTACATCCTTTCATCCGCAGACAAATGGACAAGCAGAGCGAATTAACCAGTGGTTGGAACAGTACCTAAGATGCTTTTGTGCTTATCATCAAAATGACTGGATGGATTACCTGTCCATGGCAGAGTTCGCTTATAATAATTCGGTTAACTCCTCTACGAAACTTACTCCCTTTTACGCGAACTATGGGTACCATCCAACTTTTGCACTATCCACACAAGAAACCATTGATTCACCTTTAGTGGACGATTTGCATAACTCCCTTGTGGATAACTTTAACTATATACATCAAAATATTAAAGATGCCCAGGATGTCCAAAAGAAGTATTATAATCTTCGTAGAAGGGTACCCCCAGCATATTCCATTGGAGACAAAGTTTGGTTGTCCACAAAGAATCTTAGGCTACAGATTCCCAGCAAGAAGATGGCAAGTCTTTACATTGGACCTTATTCAATAAAACGAATAGTAAATCAAAATGCAGTTACTTTAGAACTTCCTGATAATTTAAAGATCCATCCCACCATACATGTATCTTTATTAAAGCCTTATGGAGAATTACGTGACACCAGCACTTTACTACCTCCACCTCCAACTGTTCTGGACCCTAATGAGTATGAGGTTCATTCCATATTGGACTCCCGTATGCGTTCTGGCAAATTACAGTATTTGATACGCTGGAAAAACTTCTCATCAGATGAAGACTTGGGAACCTGCTTCCAACCTCAAAGCTCCCAGATTGCTTTCTGCTTTCCATCGGAGACACCCAGATCGTCCTCGTCCGGTAGCTGTGGAACAGCTCCCTTAGCGGGGGGGTCATGTCAGGGACACTGTACCTTTAAGCAGTAACATTCCTTTCTCTCCACCTATTGGTTGCTTTCCTGTTAAAATCCTGCAACTTCCTGGCAATCACTGCTTAGTAATTCTTGTTTGACCTAACAAGCACCTGAAGACCTGAGCAAAACTTGAAATACACCTGAGAAGGGATAAATCCACTGTTCAACTATTTTCCAGTCTCACAAGGACAAACTTAACTTAATCGTCTGTGGCTGAATACGCCAAACGATCTGCAACTCATTTCATCAAAACTTAGAAGAATTATACTGAACTACAATCAAGCGATAAGGAATTCACAACTCTCACCACTGCTGTCTCTGCCTTGTAAAATTCACAGTCAGTGTGATTCGTTACCATATCGGCATCTCTGCTTCAGCCACACACTGGAGCTGTACCCTCCCCCAACACAGGCTTCCGCCATCACACGCTGCAGGGAAACGCCGGGGACAGAACCTGATCAACCGACTGCAGTGTAAATCAGCCACATTCAGCAAGGAATAAATAAGGTAAAATTAACATCGCTTATTTAACAATAACGCATTGATGAACTGTTTAATACCAAGTAATTACTACTCCGGAGAAAAGTAATATCCAATTACATATCCTGCATGATTCAAGGTATTCGTTTATACAGCCTTTGAAACTCATCATATAACTAAAAAAGCCTGAACTTCACAGAAACAGAAACTCTGGGATTAACTCTAATCTGTACAACTTCATACTTGTTACAGACTTTAAACTATATTACTTGCTTGCTTGCAATATTAATTAAACTCACTGCTACAAAGATACCCTTCATACATAGGGGGATTCTAAAACCTCAGTGACACAAACAATAACCAGGTTTACTACTACTGTTTTATAAATAAACTGTGTATTACCTACTGCATTCACCAACTCATAGATAAAGAAGTAATCTGCAGCTGAGCTCCTTAAAGGGATAATAACCTCCTTACAGTTAGGGCTAGAATAAACTTTTAACAAAACACATCTAAAACATATTACAATAAAGTATTAAACTAATTTACATATGTATGCTTATTATTGAAATAAATGTATAAAAAGAAGAAGTGTATAAATGTGTGTGGTTGTCCTAGTGTACTTTAGGGTTATTGCACAAGTGAAAGCCAGAAGAGGCTTTTGTAATGCGCCCCATAGAAGCCCCAAGAAGGTTAGCAAGACTGTGATTTACAAACTCCAGATGTTAAGTGTGCCATAGGCTTTCACTCTTGCTCTAACATTTTACTGTTAACTTGTGAAACTAGTGCAAGAATGGGAGTGCTATTGATTTAACTTGAGCGGTGTTAACGATCAATTAGCGCTAATATTTGTTAGTGACCGAGTAAGTGCTGTCATGGTTACACAGTATTCATTATTTCAGTTAAAAATAATGGGTCCTTAGTTGGTTTTACTGGCTAGAAGTATTTAATGCTATAAATAATTATTGCTGTTCATGTCCCTAGTCCCAGCTAACTGCTCCCACCAAACATTTCTGAGGTGCTTTTACCTATAATTGATGTGCTGTCTAAAAGAAATGTCATGGACTTGGCAGGATCACTGTTGAAATCAGCTAGAGGGAACTGTATATACTGTTTGTCCTGGAGTATGGACATTGCAAAGGCAATACCCCTATGCAATAGTTCTGCAAATTTTATTGCAAATTAACTTATGCTAACGTTATCTAGAGTGGGTATACCTAAGGATTTCTTGACAAATTAAAGGACTCTTTTTATGACAAATGTAATAAAAGAACTGTGTAAACTTATCCATATAAAATATCCTGGGGGGGAGTGAATCAGTATATCACACCCAAACTGATGGGCACAGTGAGTTGAATAGACCAGTTGTGATAGTTCCTAAACCAGATGGTACATTAATTTGTACCACTAGATTAATTGTATTTCAAAGTTTGACACCTACCTAATGCCTCAGGTTGATAAGTTAATGGAATACATTAGAAAAAGCATATTATTTGACAATAGTTGCCCAATTGATTTAAAAAAAAAATGTTATTGGCAGGTACCCAGGTACTTTTCTACACTAGATGGTTTGCTCCAGTAGTTAGGTCTCTGATAAGAAGTGCTCACAGAGCATGAATTTTGGATTCCCCTTTATATGTAAACAAACTGTAAGCTGTTTTCAAATTTGCTTCTGTGTAGAAAATAAAACTCTGTTAAGCTCAGTGGTTTCTAAAGATCTATTCTTAAAATGTCTTTTATTACAGTAAGGGTCACCACCCTAGCAGTTGTAAGTTTGTTGCACAGTGTGGTACTTCAGATCGCTGAGGTGACAGTGCTGCATGCTTTAATTAATTTATTTTCCTTTTGTGAATGTATGTAGACATGATTCCAGTGGTCATTGATTCCTGAGAGAAACCAATTGAATTGGAAGCAGAAATGGAGGAATGTCAGTGGTTAAACATCTACATTGTTTTATTAGTACATGGTAATTAGGTGGCCATGCAACAAAGTTGCAGGACAACCTATTGTTATTGTCAGGATTATTATTATTATTATTTTTTTTTTTTATTATTACGCCACTTTTTCAAATGCTTATAATAATAACAGCATAACTCAAAAACTCATGAAACTTGGCACAATGCTAGAGATCTATGCTGTGCATAATCCTGTGCAACATAAATCTTATAGGTCATGTGATCTAGCAGCCATATTGCTTTTTGCGACAAATTTCGACAACCGCTTGAAAATCTTCTTCTCCAGAACCACTTATGTTACAGCTGTGAAACGTGCTGTGTGTACTGCTGTACTGACTTAGAATAAATTTTGTTCAACAGAAGTGATTTAGTCACATGATCTAGCTGCCATTTTGAAATTTGCGAATATTGCTTTTTGCGACAAATTTCGACAACCGCTTGAAAATCTTCTTCTCCAGAACCGCTTATTTTACAGCTGTGAAACTTGCTGTGTGTACTGCTGTACTGACTTAGAATAAATTTTGTTCAACAGAAGTGATTTAGTCACATGATCTAGCTGCCATTTTGAAATTTGCGAAACTCTTTAAACATTTTTTTCTCTACAACCACTGAGTGCAATGAAGCGCAATTTTGCACATGTGCTCCTTGCAAGGTCCTCTACTAAGTTTGTTCAAACTGTGAATTTTCCATAATCAACATGGCTGCTATGAGCCATTCACCTTTTTATTGCTGTTTAATTGTGTACATTTGCATTTTATGCATTCTGTTTACACTATTTAACTATATTACAGTGTAGCAGACACATGCGTACACATAGACATGACCCCTAAAAGCAATATTACTGTAAAAATTTGCACTACGCAGTTGCCTTCGTGAAATAAAACATTTGCAAATTTTCATAAAACTTCTGCAAATTGTAGTTAGTATGTGCAATTTGAAAGCCATACAATGCATAGCTTGGCGGCCATTTTGTTTCGTATGTGTGTTTTTTAAAAACTACAAAAATCTTCTCCGAAACTGCTTATGGCACAGACTTGAAATTTTGATTACAGAGTTATCTTATTACTAACATTCAGATTTGTTCAAGAGAAGTTGATAGGTCATGTGATTTGGCAGTCATTTTGAATTATTAAAAAACGCTTAACGATATTTTTAAATTAATAATAAAACAAAAACCGTTTTACAAAAATGCGTTATTTTTGCCTGGTTTATTGACATCTATGGTGAGAATTATTGTGCATAATATGGAGGCTGTATATCATATGATCTGGCAGCCATTTTGTTTTATGCGAATATTTCGAAAATCTATTTTCTCTGCAACTGCTTATGTTAGAACTGTGAAACTTGCTGTATAACCTTATATTGTGACCTAGAGTCAAAGTTGTTCATGTTGATGGAATTGGTCACAAACGGTGGCAGCCATATTGGTTTACGCGAAAATTTCGAAAATGTGTTTTCGTTCCAACCGCTTATGTTAAAGCTTTGAAATTTGCTGTATAACCATATATTTTCACCTAGAGTTACATCTGATCGTGATGAAAGTATTGGTCATATGGTGGGGCAGCCATCTTGAAAAACGCAAAAATTTCGAAAATGTGTTTTCTTTCCAACTGCTAATGTTAGAATTGTAAAAGCTTCAATGAAACTTTATATTGTCAGTTAGCTGCTTGTATGTCATTGCAATATCGATGCGCATGGCCACCTCTATCACTGCTTGCAGCTATATTTATATTGTCTTTTGCTATATCATATACTGAACTGTGAAAAAAGGCAAAAATAAATGTTTCTCCATCTGAAATTGTAAGTATAGTTTTTTCTTATACTAGATAAAGGGTAGGTCTGTTACACTATCATCCAACAAAGAGAGAAGGGAGATTTTACCTAGACAAAGCAAATTTTATATGAAAATTATATAAAAAAAATAAAGCTATAATTTAATAGAATATATTTAAAATAACCCGGGGCCCATAAATATCTGTATATTATAGCAATCCTTTAACCCCTTAATGACAACTGACGTACCAGGTACGTCATGCATTAACAAGCAGTTAATGACAATGGACGTACCTGGTACGTCAGTTGTCTAACAGAGTGCTGGAAGTGATCACAAATGCTTCCAGCAGCTCTGAGGGTATTGCAGTGATGCCTCGATATGGAGGCATCCTGCAATACCACTTTACAAGCCTCCGATGCAGAGAGAGCCACTCTGTGGCCCTCTCTGCACCGGTAGCGATAGTGCCGGGTGTGGTAGCGATAGTGCCGGGTGTGAGGGTGCGCGCGCGCGCACGTGCACGATGCGCGTGCACGATGCGCGAGTGTGCACGATGCGCGTGCACGATGCGCGTGCGTGTGCGTGTGCACGTGCACCATTAGCCACACTGACACCAATGAATGAGGGCAGAGAGGGGAAAAAAAAGGGAATTTTTTTAAAAAAAATATAAAAGGATCTGGGAGGGGGTGGGGGTGGGGGTATTGTGGGGGGCTGCTACACTGCAGAAATAGTTTTTTAAGTAAAAAATAAAATAAAAATACTTTTTGGGGGGTTTTTGGGGCCAAACTGGGTACTGGCAGACAGCTGCCAGTACCCAAGATGGCGGTAATTAGGTAGGGGAGAGGGTTAGAGAGCTGGAGGGGGGATCAGGGAGGTTGGGGCTAAGGCAGGGGTCCATCACAGCTAAAATACTTTATTATTTTTATTTAAAAAAAAAAAAACTCTTTTATTTAGTACTGGCAGACTTTCTGCCAGTACTTAAGATGTCGGGAACAATTGTGGGGTGGGGGAGGGAAGAGAGCTGTTTGGGAGGGATCAGGGGGTGGGATGTGTCAGGTGGGAGGCTGATCTCTAAAATTAACCCTGCAAGCTCCCTACAAGCTACCTAATTTAACCCCTTCACTGCTGGGCATAATTAACGTGTGGTGCGCAGCAGCATTTAGCGGCCTTCTAATTACCAAAAAGCAACGCCAAAGCCATATAAGTCTGCTATTTCTGAAAAAAGGGGATCCCAAAGAAGCATTTACAACCATTTGTGCCATAATTGCAGAAGCTATTTGTAAATAATTTCAGTGGGAAACCTAAAGTTTGTGACAAATTTTGTGAAAAAGTGAACTTTTTTTTTTTTATCGCATTTGGCGGTGAAATGGTGGCATGAAATATACCAAAATGGGCCTAGATCAATACTTTGGGTTGTCTTCTAAAAAAAATATATATACATGTCAAGGGATATTCAGGTATTCCTGACAGATATCAGGGTTCCAATGTAACTAGCGCTAATTTTGAAAAAAAGTGGTTTGGAAATAGCGAAGTGCTACTTGTATTTATAAATTGCAAAAAAAGCAAAGAACATGTAAACATTGGGTATTTCTAAACTCAGGACAAAATTTAGAAACTATTTAGCATGGGTGTTTTTTGGTGATTGTAGATGTGTAACATATTTTCGGGGTCAAAGTTAGAAAAAGTGTGTTTTTTTCCATTTTTTCCTCATATTTTATTATTTTTTTTTTAGTAAATTATAAGACATGATGAAAATAATGGTATCTTTAGAAAGTCCATTTAATGGCGAGAAAAACGGTATATAATATGTGTGGGTACAGTAAATGAGTAAGAGGAAAATTACAGCTAAACACAAACACCGCAGAAATGCAAAAATAGCCATTGTCATTAAGGGTAAGAAAATTGAAAAATGGTCCGGTCATTAAGTGGTTAATGTATCTGTTTTTCAGAATATTATGTTTTCAGTAGTTTAAAAGTAAACTAATATAGCTTAGAGAAGAATGTATAAATTATGTAAGTTTTTCAATATTTATTTAGGTATACTGAGATAGTTAAAGGGACAGTTTACTCAAAACTTTTCTCCCCTTTAATTTGTTCCCAATGATCCACTTTACCTGCTGGAGTGTATTAAATTGTTTACAAGTAGCTCCTTTACCCTTATATTGGCATTTGAAATTGTTAATTTAGCATGTGGTATCCCCACCTATTCTGAAAGCTATAGATAAGCTTTGTAAACACAGCCAGCAGAAGAAATTACACTCCCAGTGTGATAAAGCAGAGATAAGGTAGTAAAATGTTGATTTTCCATTGTTCTCTCAAAGTACTGGTGATTGTTTTAAGGACAGATATAAGATAAAGAAGCAGGTATATGTGCACAATGTGATACAGTAATGAGATCTGATTATACCTACAAGCGCAACCTATTTCATTAGGCTGTGGCTTCAAAACACAAAATCCGAGCTTTAATATACAGAAATAAACCTTAAAAAGCTAATTTTCATACATTTTTTACTCTGCAGTTGGTAAAAAAAGCAATTGTAAACACATTAAGGGAAAAACTATTTTACAGTATACTGTCCCTTTAAAGGGATATGAAACCCAACATTTTTCTTTGGAAACTTTTTTAAAATAGTATGCTCTGTCTGAATGACAAAATAAATGTTTAGGTTTTTATATCCATTTAAGAATATTCATGAAGATATTATGACAGGAATATAACCATTTATACTGAAAAAAGCATTAAACCAATATACAAAAAGAGAGGCATCACTTTAACATAAGGTTGAACCATACAGACAAATTCATTTAACAAAAGCACAGCTGCACAAGCAACTCTCTTAAATGAACTTTAGTATATTCTAAGATGTGCTCTATATATTTGTTAAATACATTTTTATTGAATAATTCTATTAAAAATATACATATAAGTCTGTATTCCACTTGTTTCAGAAAAGAAGAAAACAAAGTTGAAATAGACTTATTGAAACATTTAAATGAAAAACACATTTATACATTCTAAATTATTATAAAAAAGTATTTTTTTAAAAAGATCTGAATTGCATGTAATCTTGCTTTGTCAAAGTATTTAGAAAAACACATGGATTTAGAAGATTGGTATAATTTCAATAATCGTTGTCTAAACATAGCATAATCACATTTTGTATGTTCCTTAATGTTTTAAAGTTTCTTACAGTAAAGTAAAATTATATAGTTTAGTATTCAATGTTGCCATTTTAAAGCTTTTGGAAGTACTATGCTTGTTTTAGCAACTTTTTTAGAAAGATGTTTACTAAATTATGGTAATGGAAGATGTGTTTTATAATTTAAAGGGACAGTAAACACCTTGAGATTTTAATGTAAAAGGTTTAGATATGCATTGTGAAACAGCTTTTGTAATATTCTATTATTATTTATTTGCCCCCTTTTATGTAATTTAGCTGTGAAAAGTGTGGTTTTTCTAATTCTCCGAGCTGAAAATTCACCCAGAAGAATTATTAAGTATAACCCTTTTATATATAATTCCCTAATTGGCTTTAACAGATAACAGCTGCAAAATAATGCAATTTATACTAACATTATTGGTACTTCAACTGAAAACTCAATATAATTAAAGGGGCAGTCTACTTGTTATTCTTTACAGAGATAGATAATCCCTTTATTACCCGGTTTTGCATAACCAACACTGTTTTATTTATATACATTTTACCTCTGTGGTTACTTTGTATCTAAGCCTCTGCAGATTGCCCCCTTATCGCAGTGATTTTTACAAACTTGCATTTTTGCCAATTAGTGCTGTCTCATGCGTAACTTCACAAGAGTGAGCAGAATATTATCTATATGGCAAACATGAAATAGCATTGTCTGGCTGTGAAAAGCTAATAAAACTGTCCACATAGATTTACATTTTTTTGTGGTGATCAACATTCGCTGAAACTCGATTACTCCGTAATTCCATCGGAATTGTGCAAAATCGATTGTATCTAGAAGTAAATACGACCAATTTAAGATATATTATACTTTCAACGTGTACGTTCGTGTGTCGAATGACATGTCAGACCAGAGTCTCAATCCTGATGACCTTTGAGATAGCGAATACCATAGGAAACAATGGGATACACCCATAACTAGAGGGAAGCAGGGAATAACCTTAATACTATGCTTAGATAATTTATTTAGTGTTTAATGTCCCTTTAACTTCAAAACTCATGTCATAATAATATTTGCAGCAAAATGAGTCAAATAAAATGTTTAATTTTAAAAGTGCAAATGCAATTTTTACAATTTTTTTTTTATTATAAACTTTACCATTTAAATTTTTAAATCATGATAAATACAACATATAACTCTCTAAGATGTAGTAATTAACCATTAGATATATTAAGATTTATAGTAAAAAAAAACCAATACTGTAAAATGGTGCTGCAATGCTAAAAGATTATTATAAATTTATCAATTATAATACTATTTTGTAGCCTAGGGTGGGGCTAAGTAAAGTAGATGAAATGCATCATGGGATTCATATCTTGTCTATTTTTTTTGGTGAACAAATGCTAAATTTAAGTATGCGCAGCATCAATGCTTTAAAGTTTTCAACAGACTGCTGGTCCTCACGGCTTTGTTGATGCAAGTGTGCTAAGAATTATTTTTGATAAACTTCAAAGTTGGATGTGCAATTGCCGCAGCGAGGTTCAGCGGGTGTAATGAAACTGCTGATTGTCTAAATGTTGAAGCTGCTGTGTTTGCTGATCTGACTGATTACTGGTATTGACCTCCTGTTTGCTATTTAGACTGCTCCGATTGGCTACTTGTAAAACCCTCTACTCTGCCTCTGCACATCAGGTCCCAGCATAATCAGAACAAGAGCTATGTTTACCTAAACTCTTTAAAGGGAACCACAACACCTGCTTGAAATGTTATAAACTAACGTTTTCTGATTATGCAAAATAACTACAATTCTGTATGCAGTTTTTTTCATCTTACCACATTCTGTTGTAGAACACACTTTATGAGTTGAACATTGATCTGCAGCTTAGGACCCGCTATGTATGCTGTCATATTGTAACCTACGTTCCACAACAGCCGGTCACGTGATACACACAGCATCTTCTTATATTACTAAAGCTGAGAAAGCAAGTCTGCAATGTTTGCTCACTGTGATTCAGAGTAAGTGCTGCTGTGTCTGAGTAGAATGGCTTCAGGCACTGTTTATTTATAAATAGCAAAACAGGAAAGGAAGTGAGAGGAGGAGGAGAGAAGGCATAGGAGGAAGAAAGGCTTAATATGTCTGTTTCCATATGCCAATGGCTTTATATCTTTTTAACTAATAGAAAACAATTTGTTCAATTGACATGAATGATTTCTGACCCTGGCTTCCGCAATACTGGTGTCCTACAGATTTGTTCTTTCCCCTTTGCTCTTGTCCTTATATACCAAAGATTGTACTTCTTCAAATTAATTTGTGAAGTTAGTGAAATTTGCAGATGACACTGCTCTGATTGGGCTTATCTCATACAAAGATGAATTGAGCTATAACATGGAAGTAGACAGGCTGGTAACATGGAGTGAAGCAGACAATTAAATGTTCATAAAACCAAAGAGAGGATAATTGATTCTTGAAAATTCATTTTGTGCAACGATTCAACATAATTTGAAATGGGATGTTAATATTTTTCGTATGATTAAAAGTCTCAACAATGTTTAAACTTGTTAAGGCACCTCAAAAACTGTGGTCTGTCTCAAAATCTCTGCAACATTATCATTAAATGAGAAACTACACTAAATTGGGAGATCTGTGAAAAAATAATAATTGGGTGTCTTAAGGACATTTACGTTTCAAGGATGAATAAGAGAGTTAGAAAAATTGTATCTGATTTATCTAACCCTGGCCATTATTTTTTAATCATCTGTCTTTTTATAGTAGGCCAAGGTTTAGAGTTTTATGAACTTTGACAACCCGTATTTTCGGAATCGTTTATTTTCCCTAGGAATACTTCACTTATTTCATTTTTGGTACCATAAAATGCACTTTGGTCACTCTTTGTGAATATATTTGATGATTAGATTTTTATATTGCTGATTGTATTTGTTTGCTCATTGTCATCTGATCTGATACCTTTTGCACCATGAAGAATGCATTTATTAAATAATAATAGACAGTCACACAAAGGCTGGATACAGATCTTTCTGAATTCCTCAATTTTCAAGTATTTATTTTGTGAAAAGTGTTTTCCATAAGATAATAATTTAATGAACATTTTGTTTTATTGAATTGAGGCTGAAGAGTTTATTTATATAATGTAATGTAATTATTTATCCTTGCAATAACCTGTTTTCTAGTGTGTGTTCTGTTCTTTCTCATTGGCCATGTCTTGCTCAGGAACAGCAATGTACTGCTTTTCAGTATGAAGCTTTGACTATGTGTTTAAACAATTTGCAAGACAAACAAATAGGTCTAAAATGATTTTTAAAATCATAAAACAGAATTAAAGAATAAGGGCCTGATGATCTAAAATTGTGAGCATGATGAGAAATATCACTCTGACCCTTACATGGACAGCCCTCATTTAATGATCTAAGAAAAGGGTCTGAATCAGGAGAGAAAGTAAAGAAGACCACTACAATGCAGATTCTTGCAGGGTAGAGTGAATGTGATATGGAACACCCGGTACTGATAGTAACTAATAGTAACATTTTTTCTGAAGCACATAGACATCAACTTACAATCAGCCAGATTACGAGTTTTGTGTTATGAGAGGCTCGATAATAACTTTGCAAGTTATTTCCACCGCTCACCTTTAATTGCGCTGCTATTACAGGTTTGCAAAAACCCGGCGTTAGCAGGCAATATGACAGCATTGAGCTCCATACCGCACACAAATACCAGCGCTGCTTTGAGATGGTTTTACGTGCTCGTGCATGATTTCCCCATAGACATCAATGGGAAGAGCCGGATAAAAAAAAGCCTATCACCTGCAATAAAGGAGCGTAAAGCTCCGTAACGCAGCCCCATTGATTCCTATTGGGAAAGAAAATTTAAGTTTACACCTAACACCCTAACATACACCCTGAGTCTAAACACCCCTAATCTTCTGACCCCGACATCGCTGACACCTACATTACACTTATTAACCCCTAATCTGCTGCCTCTGACATCGCTGCCACCTACCTACACTTATTAACACCTAATCTGCCACCCCAAATGTCGCAGCTACCTACATAAATTTAATAACCCATAATCTGCCGCCCCAATGTTGCCGCCACCTACATAAATTTATTAACCACTAATCTGCCACCCTCAACATCACCGCCACCACTATACTAAAGTTATTAACCCCTAAACCTCTGGCCTCCCACATCACTAACACTAAATAAATATACAGTGGGGCAAAAAAAGTATTTAGTCAGCCACAAATTGTGCAAGTTCTCTCACTTAAGAAGATGAGAGAGGCCTGTAATTTTCATCATTGGTATACCTCAACTATGAGAGACAAAATGTGGAAACAAATCCAGACAATCACATTGTCTGATTTGGAAAGAATTTATTTGCAAACTATGGTGGAAAATAAGTATTTGGTCAATATCAAAATTTCATCTCAATACTTTGTTATATATCCTTTGTTGGCAATGACAGAGGTCAAACATTTTCTGTAAGTCTTCACAAGGTTGTCACACACTGTTGCTGGTATGTTGGCCCATTCCTGCATGCAGATCTCCTCTAGAGCAGTGATGTTTTGGGGCTGTTGCTGGGCAACACGGTTTTCAACTCCCTCCAAAGGTTTTCTATGGGGTTGAGATCTGGAGACTGGCTAGGCCACTCCAGGACCTTGAACTGCTTCTTACGAAGCCACTCCTTCGTTGCCCGGGCGGTGTGTTTGGGATCATTGTCATGCTGAAAGACCCAGCCACGTTTCATCTTTAATGCCCTTGCTGATGGAAGGAGGTTTGCACTCAAAATCTCACGATACATGGCCCCATTCATTCTTTCATGTACACAGATCAGTCATCCTGTTCCCTTTGCAGAGACACAGCCCCAAAGCATGATGTTGCCACCCCCATGCTTCACAGTAAGTATGGTGTTCTTTGGTTGCAACTCAGCATTCTCTCTCCTCCAAACACGATGAGTTTAGTTTCTACCAAACAGTTCTACTTTAGTTTCATCTGACCATATGACATTCTCCCAATCCGCTTCTGGATCATCCAAATGCTCTCTAGCATACTTCAGACGGGCCCGGACATGTACTGGCTTAAGCAGGGGGACACATCTGGCACTGCAGGATCTGAGTCCCTGGCGGTGTAGTGTGTTACTGATGGTTGCCTTTGTTATTTTGGTCCCAGCTATCTGCAGGTCATTCACTAGGTCCCCCAGTGTGGTTCTGGGATGCTTGCTCACCATTCTTGTGATCATTTTGACCCCACAGGGTGAGATCTTCCGTGGAGCCCCAGATCGAGGGAGATTATCAGTGGTCTTGTATGTCTTCCATTTTCTAATTATTGCTCCCACAGTTGATTTCTTCACACCAAGCTGCTTGCCTATTGCAGATTCAGTCTTCCCAGCCTGGTGCAGGTCTACAATTTTGTTTCTGGTATCCTTCAACAGCTCTTTGGTCTTCACCATAGTGGAGTTTGGAGTGTGACTGTTTGAGGTTGTGGACAGGTGTCTTTTATACTGAAACAAGTTCAAACAGGTGCCATTAATACAAGTAATGAGTGGAGGACAGAGGAGCCTCTTAAAGAAGAAGATACAGGTATGTAAGAGCCAGAAATCTTGCTTGTTTGTAGGTGATCAAATACTTTTTTTCCACCATAATATGTAAATAAATTCTTTCCAAATCAGACAATGTGATTGTCTGGATTTGTTTCCACATTGTGTCTCTCATAGTTGAGGTATACCTATGATGAAAATTACAGGCCTCTCTCATCTTCTTAAGTGGGAGAACTTGCACAATTGGTGGCTGACTAAATACTTTTTTGCCCCACTGTATCAACCCCTAAACCTAAGTTTAACCTTAACCCTAACACCTCTAACTTTAATATAATTAAAATAAATCTAAATAAAAATTACTATCATTAACTAAATAATTTCTATACCCCAAGCTTGCTTGTTACACTGTAGCTAACTTAGGTTTTATTTGTATTTCACAGCTAAGTTTGTATTTATTTTAACTAGGTAGACTAGTTACTAAATAGTTATTAACTATTTACTAACTATCTAGTTAAAATAAATACAAATTTACCTGTAAAATAAAACCTAACCTGCCTCACACTAACACCTAACATTACACTTAAATGAAATAAATTACATTAATTAAAAACAATTAACTAAATTACAAAAAAAATAAACACTAAATTACACAAAATAAAATAGAAATGATCAAATATATAAACTAATTATACCTAATCTAATAGCCCTATCAAAATAAAAAAGGCCCCCCCAAAAATAAAAAAAAACCCTTGCCTAAACTAAACTGCCAATAGCCCTTAAAAGAGCCTATTGCGGGGCATTGCCCCAAAGAAATCAGCTCTTTTACCTGAAAAAAAAAATACAAACAACCCCCCAACAGTAAAACCCACCACCCACACAACCAAACCCCCCAAATAAAATCCTATCTAAATAAATCTAAGCTCCCCATTGCCCTGAAAAGGGCATTTGGATGGGTATTGCCCTTAAAAGGGCATTTAGCTCTTTTTCTGTGCCCAAACCATAATCTAATAATAAAACCCACCCAATAAACCCTTAATAAAACCTAACACTAACCCCCGAAGATCCACTTACAGTTTTTGAAGACCGGACATCCATCCTCATCAAGCCGGGAGAACTAGTCTTCATCAGCCAATAGGATTTTTTACCCTTTAATTCCGATTGGCTGATAGAATTCTATCAGTCAATCGGAATTCAAGGGACGCCATCTTGGATGATGTCATTTAAAGGAACCTTCATTCTTCAAGAACCATCGAAAGAAGAGGATGCTCTGCGCTGGATGTCTTTAAGATGGAGACGCTCTGCATCGCAAGGATGAAGATAGAAGATGCCGTCTGGATGAAGACTTCTGCCCGCCTGGAGGACGACTTCTTGCCGCTTGGATGAAGACTTCTCCGGCTTCATTGAGGACTTCTTGCCACTTGGATGAAGACTTCTCCCGGCTTCGTTGAGGATGGATGTCCGGTCTTCAAAAACTGTAAGCGGATCTTTTGGGGGTTAGTGTTAGGTTTTTTTAAGGGTTTATTGGGTGGGCTTTATTTTTAGATTAGGGACTTTTGGCAATGTAAAAGAGCTAAATGCCCTTTTAAGGGCAATGCACATCCAAATGCCTTTTTCAGGGCAATGGGGAGCTTGTGTGGGTGGTGGGTTTTACTGTTGGGGGTTGTTTGCATTTTTTATTACAGGTAAAAGAGCTGATTTCTTTGGGGCAATGCCCCGCAAAAGGCCCTTTTAAGGGCCATTGGTAGTTTATTGTAGGGGGGGCTTTTTTATTTTGATAGGGCTATTAGATTAGGTGTAATTAGTTTAAATATTTGATAATTTCTTTTTTATTTTGTGTAATTTAGTGTTTATTATTTTTTGTAATTTAGATAAATGTATTTTGCTAATTTATTTAATTTTAGTGTAATGTTAGGGGTTAGCGTAATTTAGGTTAGGTTTTATTTACAGGTAAATTTGTATTTATTTTAACTAGGTAGCTAGTAAATAGTTAATAACTATTTACTAACTAATCTACTTAATTAAAATAAATACAAACTTACCTGTGAAATAAAAATAAAACCTAAAATAGATACAATATAACTATTTACTAACTAATCTACTGAATTAAAATAAATACAAACTTACCTGTGAAATAAAAATAAAACCTAAGATAGATACAATATAACTATTAGTTATATTGCAGCTAGCTTAGGGTTTATTTTACAGGTAAGTATTTAGTCTTAAATAGGAATTATTTAGTTATTAATAGTAGGTTTTATTTAGATTTATTTTAATTATATTAAAGTTAGGGGTGTTAGGGTTATGGTTAGACTTAGGGTTAGGTTTAGGGGTTAATATATTTATTTAGTGTTAGTGATGTGGGAGGCCAGAGGTTTAGGGGTTAATAACTTTAGTATAGTGGCGGCGACATTGGGGGCAGCATATTAGGGGTTAATAAGTGTATGTAGGTTGCAGCGATGTTAGGGACAGCAGATTAGGGGTTAATAATATTTAACTAGTGTTTACGATGCGGGAGTGCTGCGGTTTAGGGGTTAATATGTTTATTTTAGTGGCGGCAATGTCCAGAGCGGCAGATTAGGGGTTAATAATTTTATTTTAGTGTTTGCGATGCGGGCGGGCCTTGGCTTAGGGGTTAATAGGTAGTTTATGGGTGTTAGTGTACTTTGTAACACTTTAGTTATGAGTTTTATGGTACAGCTTTGTAACGTAAAACCCATAACTACTGACTTTCAGTTTACGGTACGGATCTTGTAGTTATGAGCTGTACCGCTCACTTTTTGGCCAGACAGGCAAACTCGTAATACCGGCGCTGTGGAAGTCCCATTTTTTAAAAAGTGTGGTAGTTACGTTGCGTGACGGCCAAAAAAGTGTGCAGTATAGCTGTACCTACAAGACTCGTAATAGCAGCGGTAGTGAAAAAGCAGCGTTATGAGGCTTTTTCACTCATAACGCATATCTCGTAATCTAGCCGAATGT
Source organism: Bombina bombina (assembly GCF_027579735.1). Classification (NCBI taxonomy): domain Eukaryota; kingdom Metazoa; phylum Chordata; class Amphibia; order Anura; family Bombinatoridae; genus Bombina; species Bombina bombina. Next base: position 282,967,259 of record NC_069503.1, on the reverse strand, counting down.
TTTTAGTGTATTCTACCTTGCATTCATTCCTAGTTTTGCATACGTCTTTTTCTTCACTTTAATAAGCGCAATGCATGTTTTGAAAGAAACTTGCCAACCTACATACATTGTGATGAAACTGCGAGACCTGCATATGTAATATGATTAAATCAGTCTGATACCAATTGAGAGGAAACTTGCTATTCACCCAAGAAACGTCCCTGTTCAGCCCACTGGCCAATGTTGATACCTTGTTTATAAGTTCAACTTTGTTTTTGTAAATGTCTTTATCTCTAAAGTATGAGGTTAACCGTCTAAATGGAATATATTTTTTTCTGTGTAATTTAAAGCTGATTTCAATGGAATACCGTAAATTTGCCATTTATAGTGGGGTTTTAACAGCTATTTTGATATGAAATGTTTATGCATTTTCTTTTAGGTAATATGAATCTTTTTTTAACAGTGCACACTCCAAAATGATTAGTTTGCTGAGCACTTTTCTATATGGATATATCTCGCCATCGCATACAGAGATGTAGGTTACGCCTTTTAGTGAGATACACAACTCACAGTGCAAAATATGCCTTTAGATCATTCCATAGAATTTATGGCACTGATGGATCATTTTAGATCATTTCTCCTAAGAGGAGAACTTTAGATCATTGGGCCCTAAGAGAGAATGAAATTGTAACAGAGATAATTACTATGGAGAGGTACAAGTGGATGGGAACAGGAGAGTGTTTGGCTGTATAAGTTACTTGAACTTTGTGAAAGTTCTGAAGTAGTCTTACACAGAATATTATTGATAGACAGTTTGATATGGACTGAGTGGCTTTTTCTACAAATCAGGTGAATTTTGGTTTTGGCCATTAGAAGCTCAGGTGTTTAGATTAAACAAGCCACCCAAATAATGTATACAATGTAATAGGAAAATTACACTCAGACTAAGCATGCAAAACCCTATAAGGCCCAGCTTTTAGCAGGGGTTTACATTAGGCTTCTATTTTCAAATTTGCTTTGTTAATTTTGTGTCCTTTGTTGAAGAGTAAACCTAAGAGCAGCAATACATTTCTGGGAGATATCAGAATCTAGTGAGCCAAAGACAAGAGGCAAGTGGGCGAAGATATAAATCACTAGTTAGCTCCCAGTAGTGCATTGGTGCTCCTTAGCCTACCTTGGTATGTAAAGCAAATTTGATCCCAGAAGCAAACTGGAAAATTGACTTTTTGAAATATAATTTTGACTTTTCTGTCCCTTTGAGTTGAATTCTATGATTTCCCTAAGAAGTAAAATGAGAAGTGGAGATAGAGGTGATAGCAAATATCTTAAAAGTGTGCTCTATAAGTTATGTATATACAGTAGTATTTCCTTTGGCAGAATCAATTTCATTATACTGTTTTTAGAATCTCCTCAAACAGAGCATACTATATGGATCTCTCTTTCTTTTCCTCCAGCTGAATTTACTTATTTCAAAGAGGATTAAGGACAGATACCTTGACACTAGCTGTGACCCCACTTATGCATCTCTCCAGCTACCTGGTGAGCAAGTTAATGAAAATGTTGTACTTCTTTCATTGACTATTTGTTAATTATGTTGTGAAGACATTAACTTGATTTTTACACATATTGGAGCTAGGGTTTAATTTAAGCCAACATGTTTGATGTCCACCAATCCATGGTTTGCCGATATAAATACAGAAAAATAATTTCTAGTGGAACTTTTTTCTAATTTCATATGTAGGAAGGATAAATTATTTGCCATGTTCACTAAGTTGCGGTTCTTCCATGGTTTGTTAGTTAAAATTCATCACAGATTTTTTGAATATATATGCTTAGAACTTCAAAGCATTCTGTGGGACAGGCCTCAACTTTCTGTTCCATGGAGCTAAGTCCAGTTGATATAAATATCCTTCTCACAATTTATTTGATCTCCACTTTAAAAGAAAGCATTTGGTTTACTGGAGAGTTCTCTGAAAGCTTGTGAATGTAGGCTTTAATCTTTAAAGGGACAGCCACTCAGATTTAATTTACTCTGCACTGAGCATATATAGATATGCCTTGTGCACTCTCATCCAAGCAACTCTTGTGCCCATACATGCATTTAGCAGCAATGATGCAAATAGAGCAATTCATCATATATGATATATACTCTCTGAGCAGAGCACATGCATTATTTGAATGCAGGTGCATGAAGCATATATAGGGCCAGATAACAAGTGACGTGCACCTGTGCCAACTTGCGCACATATTAAAAGTATACGTGTTTGTTTGAGCACAATCTAAATTTGTGCATGTCGGGTAAGTGGGAGTGGTGACCTAGCATAAATAGAAAGAATTTAAAAAGAATGTGCACCAAACACAACATAAATACATTGCAATAAAATTTTAGACTCATATATACACTATATAATAAAATTATTTATATGAATATTAATAAAAATATTTTATATATATATATGTGTGGATGTGTGTATATAGATGTGCATATATAAACACATATAAACATATATATACAAATGTATATATATATACATATATATATATATATATATATATATATATATACACACAGTGGGGCAAAATATGGGTGAACCTGCAGCCGACGGGGCTTCAACTGCTTGATAGATTTGGACCAAAGTGTATGTATGTACAGTGGGGCAAAAAAGTATTTAGTCAGCCACCAATTGTACAAGTTCTCCCACTTAAGAAGATGAGAGAGGCCTGTAATTTTCATCATAGGTATACCTCAACTATGAGAGACACAATGTGGAAACAAATCCAGACAATCACATTGTCTGATTTGGAAATAATTTATTTGCATATTATGGTGGAAAAAAAGTATTTGGTCACCTACAAACAAGCAAGATTTCTGGCTCTCACAGACCTGTATCTTCTTCTTTAAGAGGCTCCTCTGTCCTCCACTCATTACCTGTATTAATGGCACCTGTTTGAACTTGTTATCAGTATAAAAGACACCTGTCCACAACCTCAAACAGTCACACTCCAAACTCCACTATGGTGAAGACCAAAGAGCTGTTGAAGGATACCAGAAACAAAATTGTAGACCTGCACCAGGCTGGGAAGATTGAATCAGTAACACACTACACCGCCAGGGACTCAGATCCTGCAGTGCCAGACGTGTCCCCCTGCTTAAGCCAGTACATGTCAGGGCCCGTCTGAAGTATGCTAGAGAGCATTTGGATGATCCAGAAGCGGATTGGGAGAATGCCATATGGTCAGATGAAAACAAAGTAGAACTGTTTGGTAGAAACTCAACTTGTCGTGTTTGGAGGAGAGAGAATGCTGAGTTTCAACCAAAGAACACCATACCTACTGTGAAGATTGGGGGTGGCAACATCATGCTTTGGGGCTGTTTCTCTGCAAAGGGAATAGGACGATTGATCTGTGTACATGAAAGAATGAATGGTGCCATGTATCATGAGATTTTGAGTGCAAACCTCCTTTCATCAGCAAGGGCATTAAAGATGAAATGTGGCTGGGTCTTTCAGCATGACAATGATCCCAAACACACCGCCCGGGCAATGAAGGAGTGGCTTCGTAAGAAGCAGTTCAAGGTCCTGGAGTGGCCTAGCCAGTCTCCAGATCTCAACCCCATAGAAAACCTTTGGAGGGAGTTGAAAGTCCGTGTTGCCCAGTGACAGCCCCAAAACATCACTGCTCTAGAGGAGATCTGCATGCAGGAATGGGCCAACATACCAGCAACAGTGTGTGACAACCTTGTGAAGACTTACAGAAAACGTTTGACCTCTGTCATTGCCAACAAAGGATATATAACAAAGTATTGAGATGAACTTTTGATATTGACCAAATACTTATTTTCCACCATAATTTGCAAATAAATTCTTTCCAAATCAGACAATGTGATTGTCTGGATTTGTTTCCACATTTTGTCTCTCATAGTTGAGGTATACCTATGATGAAAATTACAGGCCTCTCTCATCTTCTTAAGTGAGAGAACTTGCACAATTTGTGGCTGACTAAATACTTTTTTGCCCCACTGTACATACATACACTTTGGTCCAAATCTATCAAGCAGTTGAAGCCCCGTCGGCTGCAGGTTCACCCATATCCACCATACTTTGATAAATCTTGACCTTTGGAGCCCATTCCATTCAAATAAGAATAACAAAAAAATATTTGTATTCATTTTTAATATTTAATAATGCGTTTTACTGTGTTTTTAAAATATTTTACATTACAATGTTCTTCACATAGTAGAAAATGTTCTTAGTATTTTTAAATATATATTCTTATATATATTTTTCATTCTCTTGTTATCTTTATTTAAAAAGCAGGTATGTAAAGCTTAGGGGCGTGCCCATTTTTGGTTCAGATCCTGGGTTATGCTTGCTTATTGGTGGCTAAATGTAGCCACCAATAAGCAAGCACTATCCAGGATGCTGAACCTAAAATGGGCCGGCTCCTAAGCTTTACATTACTGCTTTTTAAATAATGATAGCAAGAGAACGAAAAATATTTGATAATAGGAGTAAATTAGAAAGTTGATTAAAATGGCATGCTCTATCTGAATCACGGAATAAAATAAACTGGGTTTAGTATCCCTTTAACTTTGAAAAAAACATTACAAATCTGATAGTTATTTTGTTTTTTTGTAGCACCATTTACATGACTAAACTATAAGCTAGTTCAAAGTATCTAGAGGGTAAGATGAAAACTAAAAGAAATAAGATTTATACAGTTTATTAATAAATAATTTTCTTATAGGTCACTTAGACTGCAAAAGATTGTTGTTGTACAATCCTGCACCCTGCTCTTGGGCAAGCTGAGCCTATCAATTTCCCCAAAACAAGCAACTTTGCAGTGATTTATTCCTGCCACCTCCGATCAGAAGCAGAGACTCATTTTTTAATATGTGGTTTCAGACTGTCTTGCAAGCTTGAATGGCAAGTTCTCAGAATCTGCCAATGCATTCAAGCCCTACTGTAGTGGCAAGTTCTGGCAAGGGGACCAGTACAACTCACTCTTATTTTCAACAAGTGTCATTATATAGTGATGATAATGAACATTTATAAACACAATACTTTGCACTATGGGATAATGCAAAGCATCTATACACTAATAAACATGCTGCACTGCAGTGACATGTGGTGATGTCAGAGGCTGGTGAGGCAGTGGCTAGGATATGCCTTCATTCTTTAGATATCCTTTGTTGAAGAAATAGCAATGCACATGGGTGAGCCAATCACATGAGGTATCCATGTGCAGCCACCAATCAGCAAGATGTAAATTGGAAAGTTATTTAAAATTGCATATGGGTTTCATATGGGTTTCATGTCCCTTTAAATGGTGTCTTGGAAAACTGGTCAACTTAGTAAACATCTGATTTTAGTCTAAAAGGATTGTAACAGAAACTCTTGCAAGATAACACTATGCTTGCTCTGATTATGAGATCTAGAAATCCATGCCCATTAAAATATGTTTAAAACATACTTTTTACTTTAATGCTGCAAATTATGCTTATAGATTCTTTCATTATTCAGTAAATATAAAAATATCTTGATCCAGTGGCGTCTGGTGAAATTTAAAGATGGTGGGGCGCTTGACCCCACCCCTTTAAATAAAGCCACACCATCAGATGGCACTACCAATTCATTAATTAAATAAATAAAAGGTAGACAGAAACACAGAAAAGCACTCGGGGGGAGAGGGAGAGAGAGACGGGGGGAGAGAGACACAGAGGGTTAGAGAGAAAGAGAGAGAGACACACAATCACACACAGAGGGTTACAGAGAGAGAAAGAGAGAGAGACACAATCACATACAAAGGGTTAGAGAGAGAGAGAAATAGAGAGAGACACAATCATACACAGAGGGTTAGAGAGAGAGAGAAAGAAAGAGAGACACAATCACACACAGAGGGTTAGAGAGAGAGAAAGAGAGAGAGAGAGACACAATCATACATAGAGGGTTAGAGAGAGAGAGAGAGAGACAATCACACACAGAGGGTTAGAGAGAGAGAGAGAGAGAGAGAGACAATTACAGACAGAGGGTTAGAGAGAGAGAGAGACACAATCACACACAGAGGGTTAGAGAGAGAAAGAGAGAGAGATACACAATCACACACAGAGGGTTAGAGAGAGAGAGAAAGAAAGAGAGACACAATCACACACAGAGGGTTAGAGAGAGAGAAAGAGAGACACAATCATACACAGAGGGTTAGAGAGAGAGAGAGAGACAATCACACACAGAGGGTTAGAGAGAGAGAGAGAGAGAGAGAGAGAGAGAGAGAGAGAGAGAGACACAATTACACACAGAGGGTTAGAGAGAGAGAGACACAATCACACACAGAGGGTTAGAGAGAGAAAGAGAGAGAGAGATACACAATCACACACAGAGGGTTAGAGAGAGAGAGAAAGAGAGAGAGACACACAATCACACACAGAGGGTTAGAGAGAAAGAGAAAGAGAGAGAGACACACAATCACACACAGAGGGTTAGAGAAAGGGAGAGACACACAATCACACACAGAGGGTTAGAGAGAGAAAGAGAGAGAGACACAATCACACACAGAGGGTTAGAGAGAGAGAGAAAGAGAGAGAGACACAATCACACACAGAGGGTTAGAGAGAGATAGACACAATCACACACAGAGGGTTAGAGAGAGAGAAAGAGAGAGAGACACAATCACACACAGAGGTTTAGAGAGAGAGAGAAAGAGAGAGAGAGAGACACACACAATCACACACAGAGGGTTAGAGAGAGAGAGAGAGACACAATCACACACAGAGGGTTAGAGAGAGAGAGAAAGATAGAGAGACACAATCACACACAGAGGGTTAGAGAGAGAAAGAGAGAGACACAATCACACACAGAGGGTTAGAGAGAGAGAGAGAGAGAGAGAGAGAGAGACAATCACACACAGAGGGTTAGAGAAAGAGAGAGAGACACAATCACACACAGAGGATTAGAGAAAGAGAGAGAGACACAATCACACACAGAGGGTTAGAGAGAGAAAGAGAGAGAGAGACACAATCACACACAGAGGGTTAGAGAGAGAGACACACAATCACACACAGAGGGTTAGAAAGAGAGAAAGAGAGAGAGACACAATCACACACAGAGGGTTAGAGAGAGAGAGAAAGAGAGACACAATCACACACAGAGGGTTACAGAGAGAGAGAAAGAGAGAGAGACACACAATCACACACAGAGGGTTAGAGAGAGAGAAAGAGAGACACAATCACACACAGAGGGTTAGAGAGAGAGAGAAAGAGAGCGAGAGAAACAATCACACACACAGGGTTAGAGAGAGAGAGAAAGAGAGAGAGACACAATCACACACAGAGGGTTAGAGAGAGAAAGAGAAACACAATCACACACAGAGGGTTATAGAGAGAGAGAAAGAGAGAGAGACACAATCACGCACAGAGGGTTAGAGAGAGAGAAAGAGAGAGAGACAATCATACACAGAGGGTTAGAGAGAGAGAGAGAGAAAGAGAGAGAAACACAATCACACACAGAGGGTTAGAGAAAGAGAGAGAGACACAATCACACACAGAGGGTTAGAGAGAGAGAGAGACACACAATCACACACAGAGGGCTAGAGAGAGAGAGAGAGAGAGAGAGAGACAATCACACACAGAGGGTTAGAGAAAGAGAGAGAGACACAATCACACACAGAGGGTTAGAGAGAGAGAAAGAGAGAGCGACACAATCATACACAGAGGGTTAGAGAGAGACACACAATAACACACAGAGGGTTAGAGAGAGAGAAAGAGAGACACAATCATACACTGCGGGTTAGAGAGAGAGAGAGAGACACAATCACACACAGAGGGTTAGAGAGAGAGGCACAATCACACACAGAGGGTTAGAGAGAGAGACACAATCACACACAGAGGGTTAGAGAGACACATAATGGATGAGAGAGTCAGAGGGGGAGGAAGAGGGACAGAGAGAGAGAAAGAGACCATGGGGGAGAACAACACATAAGGAGAGAGATTCATAGATAGAGAGAGAGAGACACACACACACACACACAAGGGGGGGGAGGGACCACTGCATTTTTAAGTAATAAAACAGCAGAGCTACAGAGAGTTCATAAAGTGAGACTATAAATTAGTGTGAAGTACATAGGCAAGCTGCTAAGTTAGTAGTGGGTGTAAATTTTGAGTAAACAAAATACAAAAATGATCCTTAAACTGCTGTAAAAGAGTAAAAAAACACTAAACCACATTCATTAAATTATCATTTTCACTAACAGAATCCCTTTCAGTAAAATCTCACTTTAATAAGATGTGGCTAAAACACTGCTCTCTCTGCCTCTCTTCCTGCTCTGTAAGGATTCAGGAAGTGACAGTGGCACATTCCACTGCACTTAGAGGGGAAGAACATAACTCTCTTTTTCACTTTAGCAAAGCTAGCAGGTTCACAGGACAGCAACAAAATATATGAAAGTTGTTTTTTTCCGTTTTTGTTTTGTTTTATATGATTTAACATCCAGCCCCAACCCTAAGTTCCACTTACTAATGCCTCTCACTGGATTGGTTCAGCCCAAATAGGACTGCCTCAAATAAGCAGTTAATGGGCCATGCAATGATCTTAACCACTTTCATCCAGTAGGTGGCACAGCATGTTGTGTAATGGTGGGCAGACCTGCTTCTGCCTCTCCATTGCACAACATGTAGCTGTGAAAAAAGAATGCTGGGGGGAAAAAAAATTACAATTTTTTTTTAAACCAATAAAAAAAATATATTTTTGCCCATATGAGAGGTGAAGCACTGGCTCACCTGCCTCTAGTGACTGCACATCACTGCTGCACTGTATAAAGAATGCATAGTACATATACACTGATAACATCTGTGCTGCACTGTATAATGATTGTTGAGGGTTAATACACTAAAAAGCAGAACAGTCTACCCTGTATAATGATGATGGGTGCCTATACACTGAGGGTGAACACTATGTGCTGCATAATGATGCAAAACATTCATACACTTAAGATGAACACACTGCACTGTATAATTATGACAAGTACCTATACACTGAAACAGGACATGATGTGCTGAATAATGATTATCACCATATATACACTATAATACATAGGTAAGCATGTAGCTATAGATAATAGACATGTGTTACTGCAGGATTCCACCAAAGGCTGCTAAAGCTTTGTAGAGAGTGCAGGGTCTGTACAGTGACATGTTTACAGTTGTTTTGTGAGACCTGAACATTTTCCCTCACTATTTTTCAGTTGAGTCCCCTACTATGAAGCACAAGTAAGGCAAGAAAAATAAATAAATATACACATTAAATTTTTTGTGTCATGAATCAAATTTGCACCCCCCCCCTTGCAGGGATGCCCTAAGGTGGTCACCTAATCTGCTTCTATTTTAACATAGGCCCTTAAAATAGTTGAAAACGGTATTATGCTATAAGGGGCTTTGTTTGTTATATATCTTTATATCTTACATTGATACTAATATATACGTTCATTATTAATATAATTTCAGAGTTTTTAAAATAAAACTACTCATCAGCTCAAGTGTTGCAGTCTTGCACCAAACTTTGTATAGCTCACCAGTAATCATCCTCACAGCCTGTAACTCCATGCAGGTCCTGGCTTCTACTAGACGCCCATAGCCAGTAATACACGGGCAATTCCACACTGCTGGGATAATTTGCCTCAGGTATGAAAAAGCATTTTGACATATGGATAAATAACATTAACATATAACTATGTGTTTAACTCCTGTAAAGAGGTAGAAATTCACTATTGGGACCTAGGTGAACACATTTGGTAAGATAATGACAAGAGGGATATGTGTGTAGCCAACAATTACCAGATAGCACTGTAAGTTTTTAAAAGCTGGGAGGGAATGTAAATTCATTAAAGTTAACATGCAGGAACTCACAAGTTTTGCAGAAAAATACTCATTATTTAAATTAAAATGCTTATTAAGTTTCCTATTTTAGATATGATTTCATCTTGTAATTTATCAATGTTATTTTTCAGTTGACTATTCAATCAGTCAAAAGAAGCAATATATGCAGGTGCATTCAAGGCACCTACCCTTTTATCAATATTCTTTTTCATCAAAATTTGCTCCTTGGTTTGATCTTCAATAATTAAGCTAACCAATTGCTTAGAGCATCTCGTTAACACCTGTTCCCACTTGACAACAAACTAATCCATCATTTAATGACTAAATGGAAATAATTTAATTTGCAATGTTCATCAAATTATACTAAATCCATTATGGTAAAATATCAATATTAAATGAAATAAATGTTCAGAATTTTACTCTACGGTTGGCATAAACTATTAAAAAAAAACATTGTAGTTATTTATTTTTTTGTACTTACAAAGGGGCATTTTAAAATGTATTACTTTATTTTTATTATTATTTTTTCTGGACGCTCAGAAAAAATTTAGGGCCAGATTACAAATGGCACAGGTCCACGCTAGAACAGTATTAGCTTGCAACTTGATATTACAAGTCTGTGTTAAATGTTCCAGATAAGGTTTAGCATAGCCTTCATCACTATAGCTCACCCATTACTTTAAAAGGATAGTGCAACCATGCTAAATGGAGCTCATATTACAAGATGAAAGTTATGGGTTGCACTTGAGAGAAAGCCTGAATAGTGCTAGAATAATTAGCATGACTTAAGACCTGGCATAAAGTGTAAGGTTTTAAAAAATATAATTCATGAAACACATCTAAAATGTATTATAAAATTATTAGTATTACACACGTTTTTATATGTATATATGTGTGTATACATGTGTATTTATGTGTTTACATGTGTAAATATGTATGTGCAAACATACATCCATATAAACTCACATGTACACATAAATACACACATACTATATATATATATATATATATATATAAATGAATGTTAATTTTTTATAGAAATACTTGAAATTCCTATGTTCTTCACTTAGAAAAAAAATATTTTTATTTTTATATATATATATATATATATATATATATATATATATATATATATATATATATATATATATGAACAAAAATGGGTGGACACACAGTCTCATGAGGATACCCATAGAGGAGCGCTGAGATAAGATACACGTTCACCTATATAGTGCTATTCTTGAGGCCAGGCTTCTATGAATCCTCCTCACTGGAGTGGGTGTATATGGAACATCTGTAAAACAAAAGGTGGGGAAGAAGCACCACACCAGAGGCTGATCTAAGAGTAGACGTTTCAATTTCAAAATCAGGTTTAAGAACAATGTGCAATTCACTCACAAGATAAACCTTGCTTATAGCTGAGGTACACTACAATCATTCATCAATACAATAGTCCCAGTGTCATTTTCCAGTCCTTCCAGCTGAGCACTGGGGTGTTCAAATGATGGTATAAACCCTGTTCCCTTTGTAGCTCCCTGAAATAGAGCTGTTACCTCCAAGAGGCTAGCATATAGTTCAGTGGGTAGGGAATAATAATAGCAGTACGCTATGTTAATACCAACAGTGAGTTGACAACAAAAGGGGGCAGTGAAGGATCTGGTGAGCCAGAATGGGGGCTTGAGTTAACAGATGCTTGAGCTAGTTAAATGCTGTTTCAGCTTTTGATGACCAAACAAATGGTTTATTGTAACATGTAAGGCATATTCTGTCAAGAAAAATTTCGGACAAAGCCAATAAAAAGCTGAACTCGTCACGAAAGAATGACCAATCCTTAATCACTGAGACTTTTTTAGGATCCATTTGTATACCATTGGGTGAAATAATGTATCTCAGGAAATCAATGATATCAACTTCAAAAGTAAATTTTTCCAGTTTTGCATACAGATGCTGAGCTTGTAATCTAGAGAGAACCATAGTCATATGACTTTGATGTAAAGAAATTCAAAAGATCTCTGAAAATTTCATTAATAAAGCTTGAAGTGGCTGGGGCATTACATAAACCACAAGGCATCACTTAATATTCAAAATGCCCTTAACGTAATCTAAATGATGTCTTCCATTTATCTCCGTTACATATGCATTCAAGCTTATATGCTCCTTTAAGATGGAGATCAGAAAATATTTTGCTTAGAGTAAAGACTATAAAAGTTCTGGAATTAAAGGCAGAGAATACCTGTTCTTTACTGTAATTTTATGTAGTAGATGATAGTTAATGCAATGTCATTGGAAACTATCCTTCTTATCCACAAAAAAGATCCCAGTGCCAGCAGAATAAGTTAAGGGGCGTATGAATCCCCTTGCAAGATTATCAAACAAATAAAGTTTTAAAGTGGTCAATTCTGACTCCATAGGATATGGGTGCTCCAAGAAGAAGTTCTATAGGGTAGTCATATGGCCGGTGCGGGGCCATATGACTACTGATCACATCTTGAAAAGACATACCTGTATAAGCCTCTGGGAACTGCTGCTCTTCTGAAGTAGAAGTAATTTCAGGTATATATAGCACATTGTGCAAGGCATTCAGGAGAAGGAATACAAAAGGTCGCTGAGGTCCAATTTACCACAAGCCAGGGAAGACCCAGTACAAGGGGAACCATAGGTGACTGGACCAAATCAAAGTATTCTTTTTTTTTTTTTCCTTTTTTTTTAAATATTTTATTTCTTTATTTGAAATACATGGAAAACAAGAGTGTCTGGTCAGACAAAAGGTAAGCATACCAAAAAGTGCAAGTTTTCAATTCTATATATCACAAATCTGACAAAAACCTGAGGAGCACCAGATCCTTGTTGTCTCTCAGAAGCTACTCATTAACGTTGCATGCATTCTTCAATAATGCATATACCATGAGTCTCTCACATATAAATCGCATAATCAGTTCCTGATTTAGAAATAAACATGAGTTATTGGTTCTCCAAAAGTTCCGGCCTGTTAGTAGCTTTTTCCAATGCTATACACTTGCAATGTAGGCTAACATTAGATCATCCAGCATGTTAATAAAGTGATTAAAAGAATGCTTTAAACAAATACTTATAACATATTGAAACAAAAAACAAACATTACCCCAGGGATATGTTCACGACCCCCAATCTAATCAGTCTATCTTAACGTATCATGTATTATTAATTACCTCCTGCACCCCTAAGAAATGACAACTGCTCTTACTTTAATTGATAGAATCACATGTTCATCCCTCTTACTCATTATACCCTAGTAAATTTGTATTGTTCCCACAAGAATACCATTTCATAATAAAAAATGTAACCTTCCTGTGGAAAAATAAAAATATCTCTCCATTGTAATTGTGTATTCAATTTGTTGTTTCCACCTTTCCATAGTGGGAACTGTTATGGATTTCCAGAGAACAAGTATCAATTTGTTTGCTGCATTAAACATAATCTGAGTGATGCTACATCGTATCTTACATGGGATGGTAGAGAAATCATTAAATAATGGAATTACTGGAGAAAATTCCAAATCTAATCCTATAACCTCTCCAATCACCTCAAAAGTTCCCCTCCAAAATGGAGACAAATGTGGACACTCCCACCATATGTGTATCATTGTCCCCTCCTGGCCGCATCCCCTCCAACACTTATTACTAGCGTTCTTAAACATATACTTCAATTTTCTAGGCATGAGGTACCACCTTGTGAGAATCTTCATGTTTTTTTCCATGTAAAGAGACAAGCGTGCCGATCTTGCTGCAAAGCAAGCCCAACGTTTCCATTGTTGAGATGTAATCTGCATGTTCATCTCTGTCTCCCATTTCCGGACATAAGCCGGTCTAGGCAGAAGACACAGCACCAAAAGGTGCTGGTATATAGAGGGCAATGTACCCCTTTGGGTTATTTTTCGATTAAGACACAAGTCTTCAAAAACTGTTGGGCTACGCAAGAGATCCTCCCTACTTTTATGGGTCCTCTCTACTTTTATGGGTTAAAATATAATGTCTGATTTGATGCAATGTGAACCAATCAGAGAAGCAATCAAATCCCTGTTCTAGCAACTTCTGTCTATCAAGGAGTTTACCTCTGTCTGTTAAAGTACAGACTGGGATCAAGTCTTGGAAGTCTCTCAAGCCCCCCAGTGGCGGCTTAATCTTGAGTCTACTTCCCTCAATTTCTTTATTGTTGGTTAGTGTTGTCAACGGTGAATAAACAGAGGACAGTCTGGGGAATTTATTTCTAAGGGATATCCAGGTGTTCCAAGTTTCACTAAAAATAGTGTATGGTTTACCCTCTTTTGGTTTAGCCACCACTGAAGGAGTCCAACATAATCCACCCATATGGGTTACTTTTAATAATTGTGATTCTAGCTGTACTATTTTTTTAAACAATTTTTTACCCTGTCTACACCAATCTACCACCCTTCCCAAGGAAATAACCAGTCTATACCAATTTAAATTAGGGACCCCCAATCCCCCTTTTTCTCGAGGTGTATACATTGTATGTTGTGAAAATCTAGATTTTTCCCTTGCCAGATATAAGAATTTAATATTTTTTGCAATTTTTGAATGTATCAGGATACACCAGTTATGGGAAGGGCTTGCATAAGGTATAGTGCCTTAGGTAATAGAATTATTTTTGCCACCACCACTCTGCCCAGCCAGGAAACACTCTGCTTGGGCATCCATCTAGTTCTAGAGGTTAAAAGTTGAAACTCCTTTAGGAGTTTCCCATAGTTTAATTTACGTAATTGCTCCTCATCAGAGGTTAATTGAACACCAAAATACTTTAATGCTTTAAGATTAATTTTAAAATGGCTACAAATCTTTATTATCTCCAGAATTTCTGTAGGAATATTGATAGGGTAAAGTTCTGACTTGAAGTTCTCTCTGAACATTTTCTAGGGATTCAATGTCGGAGGACAAAGTCATTAAAACGTCGTCCGCGAACATAGCTAGTTTATATGAATGATCCAAGATGTTAATTCCTCTTATATAAGGGTTACCACGTAATTTAACTGCCAGGGGTTCTAATGACAAAACAAATAGCAGAGGCAATAATGGGCAACCCTGCCTAGTCCCATTGCGAATCTCAAAGGCTTGTCCATTAACTCGAATCTTTGCTGAAGGAGCAGAGTAGAGTGCAAAAATTTGGGAAATAAATTTAGACGGAAAACCGAATTTAGTTAAGGTGGAGTGGAGGAAAGTCCAATCTAATCTGTCAAAAGCCTTCTCTGCGTCTGTCACCAAAAAGACTGAAGGCATTTTAACAAATTTAATATGGTCTAGGAGAGTAATAACTTTACTTATATTGTCCCTGGCTTCTCTATTCTGTACAAACCCCACTTGTATCTTTCGTAAGTAATTGTCACATGCTTCCTTATGTTTACTAGAGGGTCTATCTGGGTATATATTATAGAGTTTGTGGTAGAATTCGAGGAAAAGTTTAGCTATGCCTAAAGCATCCGTTACCTGTGACCCAGAAATAGAGTCTATGGAGTGTATATAAGATTTTATTTGTTGTTTCCTCAGGGCCCTTGCTAAATATCTCCCTGTTTTATTACTCTCTCCGTAAAACCTCTGTCTTAAGAATAGTTGCTTCCTTTGAGTTTCAATATGCAGAAGCTCATTTAGTTTATTTCTTTTTTCAGTAAGTAAGTTTTGTTGAGAAATATCCCCAGGGTTCAGTTTTACCAAGCAGTCTAAGTCTGCTATTTCTTGGGCTAGTGTTGAATACGCTTTCCTATTTGCTCTTTGCCTAACCGCCCTAGTTTTAATAAATTCACCCCTTATATATGCCTTGTGTGCCTCCCAGATCATGTCTGGATTAGTCTTTTGTATGTTATAGGTGTCCAGTTGTTTTGTGTATATCTCTAGTTTTTTTGGGTCTAGTAGCAGTGCATCATCTAACCTCCAACAGAATGGTCTAATAGGCGCAGATGGCCATTTCAAGAAACATTCCACCAACGAATGATCGGACCTTGTTGTATGTTTTATGTGGCACTGTTTAATATAGGAGAGGGCACTGTGATCCATTAAGATGTAATACAACCGTGAATAATTTCTATGTGGATTGGAGAAAAAAGTATAGTCTCTCTTATCTGGATGTAGATATCTCCAGGTATCATGCAGGGCAAGTGTTTTAATTTTTTTCCATACAGAATGGAAGACTTTCTGCAGAATATGGGTTTTAGAGCTTGAACAATCAACTCTAGGGTCTAGTGGGATGTTTAGGTCTCCCCTACAATCAAGGGGCCCTTCAATATATCCAGAATTCTAGCAGCTGCTGTATTGATAAATACACCTTGATGTTTATTTGGGGCATAGAGATTAGCTAACGTAACAGGTTTACCATACAGCAAACCCATAACTCCCAAATATCTACCCTCTTTATCCTTATTTGTTTGCAAAGCCTTAAATGGGATAGATTTGTGGATAAGGATGCTTACACCATTATTTTTTTTTGAGAATTAGTACTGTGAAAGTGTTGTGTATAGTGTGAAGAAAAATAATTTGGAATGCTATTTGCTTTAAAGTGGGTTTCCTGCAGTAGGAGAATCTTTCCCCCTCTTTTGTGTATATCCTGTAAGGCCATAGCCCTTTTGTTTGGGCTATTGAATCCCTGAACATTCTTAGTGATTATATGTAACTGTTGAACATCAACATATACAGTCATCATAAATCATGCACAGACTTACCACTCCTATAGATCAGATACAATGGCCTCTATTTATCAAAGCGTCAACTATGGTGCATTCGCGGGCGTCAATACGCTCGCCAAAATTCGCCATACATCTCGGCCGCGGACCTTAATACGCTCGCCATAATTATAAAAAAAAACGTCTAAAACATGCGCGTCAAGTACGGTGCGAAGAGGATCGGACTGTTGTTAACTAACAGTCATCGATGTTGCAGTGATTCGGGCTTTTCCCAACTTTATTTATATCATTGCAGTACAGTCCACGAACATAGCACATACCTTGTCAGCACATGATTGTATATAGATGTAATTTCTTTTTTTTATTTGAATTTTAAAGATAGCAAGTAGCGACATATTCTCAGCAAAATGGAGAGGGAATTATTATTTTTTTAAAATTGTATATACTGTACATATTTTACTATGTATATACACACACACATAGAAGTTTCAAATATAACGTAATCAGAGTATATGTATTTATTTGAGATCTATCACTATTTGAAAAGGATAGGAAATAAAATATTTAATTTACAATAGTGGGAGCTAGCTGCTAATTGCGCCTGTTATGTAGTTCTTTTCTTGTCTTTCTACATTTATCATTGCGACAAGTTAGGTGCAAAACTGTGCACAAAATATGTAATCCCTGATTTTGAAAGAGAGACAAATTTGGAGCATAATCCATTCAAAGCACTTTTTTATCTCTATATCTAATAAATGTAGATCAATTATATATATTTTTTGTTTTTTATAAAGGTATACATATTTAATAGTTTGTAATTGACTTTTTAGGTTATATGTTTCATTGTCTTGCAGCATCAAACATATATATATATATATATATATATATATATATATATATATATATATATATGTATTTATGCATATATATTTTTTTATGTAATTATAACATATATTTGTTATTAATTCATGGGACACCAATATCATAGAATATAATTTCAAGCGACAATACAAACCTTTAACTTTTACTAAATGAGCACTAAGCACATTTATGTACTTTCAGAAGTCTGATTGAACATTCAATTGAAATCCATTTTCAAAATTACTACTATTAACCATTTTAATAATTTTTTTGGTTATCTTTATTTTAAAATAATTCATCTAGGCTGAGGAGCAAGATAAATTCAATTGAACCCCCATGGAAAAACACTATTTAATTGCTGATGTTCAATCAGCAAGGTCAACTCATGTCTTGATTAAAAATGGTCACAATTCATAAATTGAAATGTTTGATGTAAAATACAGATACAAATAGACTGATGACAATTTGAGAATGTGACTATCTTACAAAGTTGATTTAAATTGTACGCTCTATCTGAAGCATGAACAATAAAATTGATGTTAATTTTCACTTTAATCCTCAGATAAACTTTTCTATTTGAAATAGCAATGCACATGTGAAAGACAATCATATAATGATTCTGATTTAACAAATATCTTCCGGACCTGATCCGACAGTAAGCATCAGGTCTGACAGACCTCGCTGAATGCGGAGAGCAATATGCTTTCTGTATTCAGCATTGCACCAGCAACTCTTGTGAGCTGCTGGTGCAACACTGCCCCCTGCAGACTTGAGGACAATTGGCCACCAGCAGGGGGTGTCAATCCACCCGATCGTACTCGATCGTTTTGAATTCTTGAGATTCCTGTCCTCCTCATCAAAGCAGGTGGACAGGGTTATGGAGCAGCAGTCTTTAGACCGCTGCTCCCTAACTTTTGTTTCTGTTGAGTCCTAATACTCGCCAGAAACACGGTCCCTCAATAAATGTGCCTCAATGTATCTATGTGCATTCATCAATCAGCAGCTATATAGTTTATTGGCATATTATCGTCTTTAAATTGTATTTAAAATAATTGTAGAAACCAAATGTATAACAAATATAGAAATTTAACACATTTAATGCTATTTATACATATTTCTCTCTATATTTTTTTTTCATGTCACTTGAAATAAATATTTAAATGAATACAGTAACACATTAATTAAGATTAAATAGATATTTATTAAAACAACGGAAAAACAAGAGAATGCTCAGCCCTGTCCTGTATTTGTGCGTGGCTGCTAAAATATAAAGAATGTTCCTTTTATAAGCGGAGTAAAAATAATAATGAAGTACAGATCTGTCTCTATGACTAAGAAGCCAATGTGTAAAGTTCAGTCCTTTCGTGCAACCCCCTCATATAATTGAAAGTTCACAAAGCACTCATACTGTTAATGTGTCCAATTAGG
The DNA here is from genome assembly GCF_027579735.1 of Bombina bombina. NCBI lineage: Eukaryota > Metazoa > Chordata > Amphibia > Anura > Bombinatoridae > Bombina > Bombina bombina. Next base: position 282,948,462 of record NC_069503.1, on the reverse strand, counting down.
CGATTGGTGTATCAGGAGGACGTTCAGACGAACAGATATTTCAATCAGTACATCGCCAAATAAGTATATGCATTAAGGAAATCTAAGTAACTCACCAATCACAGTCGAATGCACCAGCAGGGTTTGATGCACAATAATACCGCGTTTGATGGATCGGAGATTCCCGGGTAGGAGTTCAGGTGGGCACCGTGGCCCTCCAAAATCTGTAAATATCCACCTGTATGGGAAAGTTAAAAAAAACTTACTACTCTCCGACTGTAGTGCCGCTTGTAAGAGTGCTGACTCCTCCTAGGTGATGACGTAGAGACAAGGGTTGCCGTTTGGTGGATCGCTGGTTGGTGTGCGCGGGTGATGCTGTGTCTAACTCCTCCTAGATGATGTATGGGCAGGGATTGCCAGATGATGAGTGTTACTCATAATGTGTGGGGTGGGGGTGGGGGTTGGACCGCTGCTCCCTAACTTTTGTTTCTGTTGAGTCCTAATACTTGCCAGAAACACGGTCCCTCAATAAATGTGCCTCAATGTATCTATGTGCATTCATCAATTAGCAGCTATATAGTTTATTGGCATATTATTGTCTTTAAATTGTATTTAAAATAATTGTAGAAACCAAATGTATAAGAAATATAGAAATTTACCACATTTAATGCTATTTATACATATTTCTCTCTCTATTTTTTTTTTCATGTCACTTGAAATAAATATTTAAATGAATACAGCAACACATTAATTAAGATTAAATAGATATTTATTAAAACAAACTATTTTTTTTTTTTTTTTTAATTTTTTAAAATATATATTTTTATGAAAAATATTAAAAATAATTAACTGGCAAAGACCATTAAACTCTATTCAGCTCCTCCTGCAGGGCCCGCACAGCCCTGGACACAATATCCAGCCCTTGGGCTAGCTCGTGCAAAATCTCAGACATGAAGGGCCCAGTTTGTGTGCCCTGATCTTGAGCTATAAAAAGAAGACCAAAAGAACATATGTTAGATAAATTCTTTATCAAGATACAATTTGTAAAACATATTATTTTTACTTACATTGAACTCTTGCCACCTCCACTTCAAATTGTGGCGGTGACAACGCCGGTTCTGGAGAATCCCCCGGTACTTGGTCCTCTGTCAGAGATGAAGCACAATAATGAACAAATGTTAGTATGATTGATGACAACTCCAATATTATACAACCAATATTTCATTATAAACTATTAAAAATTTCATCTAGAAATTAGATTTTAAAATAAATACATAAAATGGACACACAAACCACATTTTTTCTTTCAGCTTTTATAAAGAGACTATAATATTTTCAATCTTTATACTTATTTTTTTTATTTTTTTTATAAATTGCTTCATTCTTCTATTATACTTTGATGAAAAGCATATCTAGATATTCTCTGTAGTTGCAGAATTTTTAAGTATCATAGATGCCTTGTATAATTGTCTCACCCATATACATTGTTATAACTTCAACAAAGGATATATATATATATATATATATATATATAGAATGAAGTAAATTGATTATTAGTAAACAATTGTAAGCTTTTGGAATATTATAATCTCTATCTGAATCATGAAAGAAAATGTTTGTGTTTAGTGTCCCTTCAACATGCACCCTGAATGAACCTTGAAAAATAAACAAATTGTAATGTTAAATAATGCCAACATAGTATGAGAATTGAAAATTACCTTGGATATCAGGGCCTTCCACATCTGTCCCTGAATCCTGACCACCCGCAAGGAGGTGGACTGGCAATGGGGGTGAGGAGAGGTTGCTCTTTGGCTCTTTGGCGTTTGCATGCAAACCGGCCTCATGTCCGGGGGATTCTCTCTCTTGGCCGCCTGCGATCTGTGAAAATATAAAGTTGTATGTACACATTAGATACAGGTTATATATTATTGGTGAGTAATGTATCTGCAGCATTAATGCATGTAATCTTTATTCTTTCTGATGAAAAAAAAAATAAAAAAAAAATAAAAAAATATATATATATATATATATATATATATACATATATACATATATTTAGAGAGAGATAGATAGAGAGAGAGAGATATCAATATATATCTAGATAGCTATCTATATATGCTTTATTTATATTTATATATATATATATATATATATATATATATATATAGATTTATATTTATATCTATCTCTATATATGTGATGTACAGTATATCTATATATCTATATATATATATATCTATCTAAATATAAAAGATATAAGACTTTTCCATACCGCAGATCCCCTTACGTCATTTGTGTATCCTATCTTTTCAATGGGATCTTTCTAACGCTGGTATTTAGAGTTGTGGCTGAAGTGAGCGTTAGAAATCTAACGACAAAACTCCAGCTGCAGAAAAAAGCCAGGAGTTAAGAGCTTTCTGGGCTAATGCCGGTTCATAAAGCTCTTAACTACTGTGCTCTAAAGTACACTAACACCCATAAACTACCTATGTACCCCTAAACCGAGGTCCCCCCACATCGCCGCCACTCTATTAAAATTTTTTAACCCCTAATCTGCCGACCGCACACCGCCGCCACCTAAATTATCCCTATGTACCCCTAATCTGCTGCCCCTAAAACCGCTGACCCCTATATTATATTTATTAAACCCTAATCTGCCACCCCAAACGTCGCCGCCACCTACCTACACTTATTAACCCCTAATCTGCCGACCGGACCTCACCGCTACTATAATAAAGTTATTAACCCCTAATCGCCTCACTCCCGCCTCAAAAACCCTATAATAAATAGTATTAACCCCTAATCTGCCCTCCCTAACATCACCGATACCTAACTTCAAGTATTAACCCCTAATCTGCCGACCGGACCTCGCCAACACTATAATAAATGTATTAACCCCTAAAGCTAAGTCTAACCCTAACACTAACACCCCCCTAAGTTAAATATAATTTAAATCTAACGAAATAAATTAACTCTTATTAAATAAATTATTCCTATTTAAAGCTAAATACTTACCTGTAAAATAAATCCTAATATCGCTACAATATAAATTATAATTATATTGTAGCTATTTTAGGATTTATATTTATTTTACAGGCAACTTTGTATTTATTTTAACCAGGTACAATAGCTATTAAATAGTTAATAACTATTTAATAGTTACCTAGTTAAAATAATTACAAAATTACCTGTAAAATAAATCCTAACCTAAGTTACAATTAAACCTAACACTACACTATCAATAAATTAATTAAATAAAATACCTACAATTATCTACAATTAAACCTAACACTACACTATCAATAAATTAATTACATACAAATACCTACAAATAAATACAATTACACAAAAAATAACAAAAGAACTAAGTTACAAAAAATAAAAAAAATATTTACAAACATTATAAAAATATTACAATTTTAAGCTAATTACACCTACTCTAAGCCCCCTAATAAAATAACAAAGCCCCCCAAAATAAAAAAATGCCCTACCCTATTCTAAAATACAAATAGAAAAGCTCTTTTACCTTACAAGCCCTTAAAAGGGCCTTTTGTGGGGCATGCCCCAAAGAATTCAGCTCTTTTGCCTGTAAAAAAACCCATACAATACCCCCCGCAACATTGCAACCCACCACCCACATACCCCTAATCTAACCCAAATCCCCCTTAAATAAACCTAACACTAAGCCCCTGAAGATCTTCCTACCTTATCTTCACCACGCCGGGTATCACCGATCGGTCCAGGCTCTGAATTCTTCATCCAAGCCCAAGCGGGGGCTGAAGATGTCCATGATCCGGCGGAAGTCTTGGCCCAAGTGGCGGCTGAAGAGGTCCATCATCAGGCAGAAGAGGAGATCCGGACCGGTAGACATCTTCATCCAAGCGGCATCTTCTATCTTCTTCCATCCGACGACGAGCGGCTCCATCTTCAAGACCTCCCGGCGCGGATCCATCCTCTTCTTCTGACGTCCTAACACAGAATGAAGGTTCCTTTAAGGGACGTCATCCAAGATGGCGTCCCTCGAATTCCGATTGGCTGATAGGATTCTATCAGCCAATCGGAATTTACCCCTTAATGACAACTGACGTACCAGGTACGTCATGCATTAACAAGCAGTTAATGACAATGGACGTACCTGGTCCGTCAATTGTCTAACAGAGTGCTGGAAGTGATCACAATTGCTTTCAGCAGCTCTGAGGGTATTGCAGTGATGCCTCGATATGGAGGCATCCTGCAATACCCCTTTACAAGCCTCCGATGCAGAGAGAGCCACTCTGTGGCCCTCTCTGCACCGGTAGTGATGGTGCCGATGGTGTCTTTGTCCGGTGGGAGGAGGGAGCGTGTGCGCAAGCGTGCACGATGCACGCGCGTGCACGATGCGCACACACGTGCACGGGTGCGCGTGTGCACGTGGGCGTGCTTGCACGTGCACATGCGCGCATTAGCCACACTGACACCAATGAAAAAGGAAGGGGAAAAAAAGTTTTTTTTTTTTTTTTTACATTTTAAAGGATCTGGGAGGGGGAGGGGGTGGGGGTATTGTGGGGGGGGGGGGCTGCTACACTACAGAAATAATTAAACATACAAATAAAAGTTATAAATAAAATTAAAATAGTTTGGTTTGTGGGGCCAAACTGGGTACTGGCAGACAGCTGCCAGTACCCAAGATGGCGGTAATTAGGTAGGGGAGAGGGTTAGAGAGCTGGAGGGGGGATCAGGGAGGTTGGTGCTAAGGCAGGGGTCCATCACAACTAAAATATTTTATAATTTTTATTTAAAAAAAAACAAAAAACTTTTATTTAGTACTGGCAGACTTTCTGCCAGTACTTAAGATGGCGGTAACAATTGTGGGGTGGGGGAGGGAAGAGAGCTGTTTGGGAGGGATTAGGGGGTGGGATGTGTCAGGTGGGAGGCTGATCTCTAAAATTAACCCTGCAAGCTCCCTACAAGCTACATAATTTAACCCCTTCACTGCTGGGCATAATTCACGTGTGGTGCGCAGCAGCATTTAGCGGCCTTCTAATTACCAAAAAGCAACGCCAAAGCCATATAAGTCTGCTATTTCTGAACAAAGGGGATCCCAGAGAAGCTTTTACAACAATGTCTGCCATAATAGCACAAGCTGTTTGTAAATAATTTTAGTGAGAAACCTAAAATTGTGAAAAATGTAAAAAAAAATTTTTTATTTGCTCGCATTTGGCGGTGAAATGGTGGCATAAAATATACCAAAATGGGCCTAGATCAATACTTGGGGTTGTCTACTACACTACACTAAAGCTAAAATTAACCCTTCAAGCTCCCTACAAGCTCCCTAATTAACCCCTTCACTCCTGGGCATAAATCATGTGTGGTGCGCAGCGGCATTTAGCAGCTTTCTAATTACCAAAAAGCAACCACAAAGCCATATAAGTCTGTTATTTCTGAAAAAGGGGATCCCAGAGAAGCATTTACAACCATTTGTGCCATAATTACAGAAGCTGTTTGTAAATAATTTCAGTGGGAAACCTAAAGTTTGTGACAAAATTTGTGAAAAAGTGAACTTTTTTTTTTTTATCGCATTTGGCGGTGAAATGGTGGCATGAAATATACCAAAATGGGCTTAGATCAATACTTTGGGATGTCTTCTAAAACAAAATATATACATGTCAAGGGATATTCAGGTATTCCTGACAGATATCAGGGTTCCAAAGTAACTAGCGCTAATTTTGAAAAAAAGTGGTTTGGAAATAGCAAAGTGCTACTTGTATTTATTGCCCCATAAATTGCAAAAAAAGCAAAGAACATGTAAACATTGGGTATTTCTAAACTCAGGACAAAATTTATTAGCTATTTAGCATGGGTGTTTTTTGGTGATTGTAGATGTGTAACAGATTTTGGGGGTCAAAGTTAGAAAAAGTGTGTTTTTTTCTAAACGCAAACACTGCAGAAATGTAAAAATAGCCATTGTCATTAAGGGTAAGAAAATTGAAAAATGGTCCGGTCATTAAGAGGTTAAGGTAGGAAAATTCTGATTGGCTGATGGAATCAGCCAATCAGATTCAAGTTCAATCCAATTGGCTGATCCAATCACCCAATCAGATTGAGCTCGCATTCTATTGGCTGTTCCGATCAGCCAATAGAATGCGAGCTCAATCTGATTGGCTGATCCAATCAGCCAATCGGATTGAACTTGAATCTGATTGGCTGATTCCATCAGCCAATCAGAATTTTCCTACCTTAACTCCGATTGGCTGATAGAATCCTATCAGCCAATCGGAATTCGAGGGACGCCATCTTGGATGACGTCCCTTAAAGGAACCTTCATTCTGTGTTAGGACGTCAGAAGAAGAGGATGGATCCACGCTGGAGGTCTTGAAGATGGAGCCGCTCGTTGTCGGATGGAAGAAGATAGAAGATGCCGCTTGGATGAAGATGTCTACCGGTCTGGATCTCCTCTTCTGCTCGATGATGGACCTCTTCAGCCACCGCTTGGGCCAAGACTTCAGCCAGATCATGGACATCTTCAGCCCCCGCTTGGGCTTGGATGAAGACTTCGGAGCCTGGACCAATCGGTGATACCCGGCGTGGTGAAGATAAGGTAGGAAGATCTTCAGGGGCTTAGTGTTAGGTTTATTTAAGGGGGGTTTGGGTTAGATTAGGGGTATGTGGGTGGTGGGTTGTAATGTTGCGGGGGGTATTGTATGTTTTTTTTACAGGCAAAAGAGCTGAATTCTTTGGGGCATACCCCGCAAAAGGCCCTTTTAAGGGCTGGTAAGGTAAAAGAGCTTTTCTATTTGTATTTTAGAATAGGGTAGGGCATTTTTTTATTTTGGGGGGCTTTGTTATTTTATTAGGGGGCTTAGAGTAGGTGTAATTAGCTTAAAATTGTTGTAATATTTTTATTATGTTTGTAAATATTTTTTTCTTTTTTGTAACTTAGTTCTTTTGTTATTTTTTGTAACTTAGTTCTTTTGTTATTTTTTGTACTTTAGTTAGTTTATGTAATTGTATTTATTTGTAGGTATTTGTATGTAATTAATTTATTGATAGTGTAGTGTTAGGTTTATTTGTAACTTAGGTTAGGATTTATTTTACAGGTAATTTTGTAATTATTTTAACTAGGTAGCTATTAAATAGTTATTAACTATTTAATAGCTATTGTACCTAGTTAAAATAAATACAAAGTTGCCTGTAAAATAAATATTAATCCTAAAATAGCTACAATATAATTATAATTTATATTATAGCTATATTAGGGTTTATTTTACAGGTAAGTATTTAGCTTTAAATAGGATTAATTTATTTAATAAGAGTTAATTTATTTAGTTAGATTTAAAATATATTTAACTTAGGGGGGTGTTAGTATTAGGGTTAGACTTAGCTTTAGGGGTTAATAACTTTATTAGAGTAGCGGTGAGGTCCGGTTGGTAGATTAGGGGTTAATAATTGTAGGTAGGTAGCGGCGACGTTGGGGGGGCAGATTAGGGGTTAATAAATATAATATAGGGGTCGGCGGTGTTAAGGGCAGCAGATTAGGAGTACATAGGGATAACGTAGGTTGCGGTGGTGTACGGAGCGGCAGATTAGGGGTTAAAAAAAATATGCAGGTGTCAGCGATAGCGGGGGCGGCAGATTAGGGGTTAATAAGTGTAAGGTTAGGGGTGTTTAGACTCGGGGTACATGTTAGGGTGCTAGGTGCAGACTTAGAAACTGTTTCCCCATAGGAAACAATGGGGCTGCGTTAGGAGCTGAACGCTGCTTTTTTGCAGGTGTTAGGTTTTTTTTCAGCTCAAACTGCCCCATTGTTTCCTATGGGGGAATCGTGCACGAGCATGTTTTTGAAGCTGGCCGCGTCCGTAAGCACCGCTGGTATTGAGAGTTGTAGTGGCGGTAAATTATGCTCTACGCTCCTTTTTTGGAGCCTAACGCAGCCATTCTGTGAACTCTCAATACCAGCGGTATTTAAAAGGTGCGGGGAAAAAAAAGCCAGCGTTAGCTACGCGGGTCGTTACCGACAAAACTCTAAATCTAGCCGTATATGTCTATGTATCTATATATATGAGTAAACTTTATTGTATCATTGTTAATAATTATGATGGCGCACGGATTTTCATTCCAAAAATTCATTTTTATATCTGTTTTTCTGTCTTTATATATGTCTCCATAAAATAATTTATGTTGATAATCTAAGGATGAAATAAATTGTATTTCATTGACCCTCTACAGAAATTATGGGTTGGTGAATGACATGAATTTTTGGGATGCAAATAAGTTAAATCCATAGAAAGAATAAAAAAAAATGAAAAAAAGGGCCTGCTTAAAAAAAAATTAGATTATTATCAAAGAAATGTAAGGTATTTATGTAATACAATAAATAAATATGATTAGCTTACAAATTCATTTCAAAATCATTTTTACTTTTAAAATTATTGCATCATTTAAGTATCCATAATTTATAAGTAAAATACACAATAAACTTACATGTACGAACAAGTGCTCGCAATTCATTATAACGCTCCTGCTCGTGCCGTCTAAGGTCAGAAAACCTTCTTAGGCAGCTGCGCCTAGACCGGCGGATCCCCGACACCTCTTCATTCTCCGCATCATCTCATAGATGATGTGATCCCGATCCTCGTGCTGGATCCCCCTCACACCACCTATGCGCCGCGGGAAATAGCGATTCATGCCGTAGACTAATATCAACAATTCGCCTTGAGTAAAAGGTTGCGCCATTCTGTACTCACAAATTCTCTACTCTCAAAAAAAAATTCTGATTTTTTTTTTAAGTGCAACACAAATATACTAATGATAGAGAAATATGATTGGTTCTTGCAATTGTAAATAAAAATATTAATATTTGGTTGGCAGATTACATGTATCACGTGTTCATGACGATTAATATGTAATGCAAACATTTAAAATAACATATAATATATGCGTCACTAATGACTGACTGTCAATAAATGGAAATTTATTTATCCAAAACAAAACATTTGATCATAGGATTGTCTGGATTCATACGTCGTAAGAGTATTATCAAATATTAAAAGATGCGATCCCTTTGTCGGACAATATCCCCCTCATTATCTTTGTGAAATGGTAGACAAGTCTGACGCCCTGTAGACAAGGATGACATCTTTAGACAAGGATGACGCCTCATAGAGAAGGATGACGGATTCACTGTCACTAAATAATTTCGATTGCGCCATAAATATATTTTTAAACATTGCAATCAGCCAATAGGATTGAGCTTGCATTCTATTGGCTGATTGGAACAGCCAATAGAATGCAAGGTCAATCCTATTGGCTGATTGGATCAGCCAATCAGATTGAACTTCAATCCTATTGGCTGATTGCATCAGCCAATAGGATTTTTCCTACCTTAATTCCGATTGGCTGATAGAATTCTATCAGCCAATCGGAATTGAAGGGACGCCATCTTGGATGACGTCATTTAAAGGAACCTTCATTCTTCAGTCGCCGTCGGATGGAAGAGGATGCTCTGCGTCGGATGTCTTCAAGATGGACCCGCTCCGCTCCTGATGGAAGAAGATAGAAGATGCCACCTGGATGAAGACTTCTGCTGGTCTGGATGTCCTCTTCTGGCCAGATCGGATGAAGACTTCTGCCCCTCTGGAGGTCCACTTGTGCCCGGCTTGGTGAAGACGGCTCAAGGTAGGAGATCTTCAAGGGGGTAGTGTTAGGTTTTTTAAGGGGGGATTGGGTGGGTTTTAGAGTCGGGTTGGGTATGTGGGTGATGGGTTTTAATGTTGGGGGGGTTGTATATCTTTTTTAACAGGTAAAATAGCTGATTACTTTGGGACAATGCCCCGCAAAAAGCCCTTTTAAGGGCTATTTGTAATTTAGTATAGGGTAGGGATTTTTTTTTTATTTTGGGGGGCTTTTTTTTTATTAGGGGGCTTAGATTAGGTGTAATTAGTTTAAACTTCTTGTAAAGATTTTTTTTATTTTCTGTAATTTAGTGTTTTGTTTTTTTGTACTTTATTTTATTTAATTGTATTTAATTGTAGGTAATTGTAGTTAATTAATTTAATTTATTTAATGATAGTGTAGTGTTAGGTGTAATTGTAACTTAGGTTAGGATTTATTTTACAGGTAAATTTGTATTTATTTTAACTAGGTAGCTATTAAATAGTTAATAACTATTTAATAACTATTGTACCTAGTTAAAATAAATACAAAGTTGCCTGTAAAATAAAAATAAATCCTAAAATAGCTACAATGTAATTATTAATTATACTGTAGCTATCTTAGGGTTTATTTTACAGGTATGTATTTAGTTTTAAATAGGAATAATTTAGTTAATAATAGTAAATTTATTTAGATTTATTTAAATAATATTTAAGTTAGGGGGGTGTTAGGGTTAGACTTAGGTTTAGGGGTTAATAACTTTATTATAGTGGCGGCGACGTTGGCGGCGGCAGATTAGGGGTTAATACATTTAATCGGCTATGTGGGCTATGGCGGTTTAGGGGTTAATACTTGAATAGGTTTATTGTGTTTTGGACTATGGCGGTTTAGGAGTTAATAATTTAGTTATTACTTGCGCTTTGGGTTTGATGGCGGATATAGGGGTTAATAGTTTATATAGGCATATTGCGTTGTGGGGGGTTGTCGGTCTAGGGGTTAATACATTTAATATTAGTAATGAGAGGGGGGGGGGATTGCGGATATAGGGGTTTTACGTGTCGGGCTTATTTTTTATGAGGCGTGTTAGACTTTTACGGGAGATTTGTTATTTTATTTACTTTTCTTAGGCGCCAGCAGTTTCTAAACTGCCGTAAGTCACTAGCGACTCCAGAAATTTGTATTTACGCTCATTTCTGGACATCGCTAGTTTATCCGACTTAATACCCCGATATGCAAGGTGAAATTATGGGCATCGCGGGTTACCACACTTGCGCCAAAACCTGCGCCATATATGTGATTGCGCCCATTGTGAAAAAGAGAGAGAGAGAGTTTGTGAGAGAGAGAGAGATTGTGAGAAAGAGAGAGAGAGATTGAGAAAGAGATAGATTGTGAGAAAGAGAGACAGAGAGAGAGAGAGATTGAGAGAGAGAGAGAGCGATTGTGAGAGAGAGATTGAGAGAGAGAGATTGTGAGAGTGATTGTGAGAGAGAGAGAGATTGAGAGAAATTGAGAGAGAGAGATTGTGAGAGAGAGATTGAGAGAAATTGAGAGAGAGAGAGAGAGAGAGAATGAGAGAGAGAGAGAGAGAGAGGGAGAAAGAGAGAGAGAGACTGTGAAGTGATATAAAGACAGACAGACAGCGCGAGAAACACATATATACATTTATAAACCTGTAGTGCATTGCTGCTACTTCCATAAATGTTAACAATATTTTTTATCTTCAATTTTATATTATTTTAATGTGACAGTGAAATTAAAAAATTATTATTTTTAATTAATTGTTTAAAATTCATATAGATAACATTGAGCTCATGCACGTTAAAGGGACAATGAACCCAAATTGTTTCTTTTTTGATGCAGATAGAGACATTTTAAGCAACTTTGTAATTTACTCCTATTCTCAAATGTTCTTCATTATCTTGTTATCTTTATTTGAAATGCAAGAATGTAAGTTTAGATTCTGGGACATTTTTGGTGATAAACTTGGGTTGTCTAAAATGCAAGTATGCCTAAAGAAATTAAATAAGTGGTCATTTTTAAAAAGGAAAGATAGAAGCTAAACACATATTAAAAAATATTTCTTGTTATAGCCTTACAAATAATCAATTTGTGTCAGCACCTTGATCTACTGCTAACAAGGCAATATTACTTTGGACACTATTCAGAAGTGTCAATGGAGCTAAAAAGTAATGGACAAATTGCCCCACCGCCGTGTGTAACAATACAGTGTTCAGTGTATTGTTTGCGAGTACTTACAACAGGGAGAAGGCTTCAGGAGCTCCATAACTGGAGAGACTTTCAAACACTTTTCATGTTTGAACTGTAGAACAAAGTTTGCAGTATATTTATTAACCTGCACAGAGTGTGGAATACAATATACAGGGCTTACAACCAGGGAGACCAGAGAAAGGATTAGGGAACATGTCTCAAACATCAAACTCGGCAAATTGACAACTGCTTTGGTACAGCACTTTAAGACACAACACAATAAAAGCACTAAATCACTTAGATGGACTATTATAGAGCAAGTTAAGTTGAACAAAAGAGGAGGTGACAAAGAAAAATTGCTGGCCAAGAGAGAGATATTTTGGATACACAGACTCAGAACTAGAGTCCCAGAGGGTTTGAACTCTGAATTTGACCTGATAAATTTCTGGGAATAAATTCTTGGTTCTGGGTCTGTGTATCCAAATTTTAGCATGAATTCATAGGCCTTTGCGGTTACATGTCAGACAGTGATTATATATATGTATATTATTTATTCCGTGTTATACAGAAAAAATGATTGTACACATGCACATACAGTGGTGTATAGGGTCATGCACATTTATTTATGTGCATGCATATACACTTTTGTTTACTTTATTCAGTTATTTGCATGTATTCACATTGTGACTATATATGTATGTTATTCATAGTGACCTGACATTCTTTATTGATATTAACATTGATATGATTTCTATCTCTCATATATGCAATTGTTTATCTATTGATTTCCCCTAATAATTATATAGATTCATAACTCCTCAACATCAGCTGTTTGTTTATGTTGATTGAAGTTTTACAAGAATGTGCATGTTATTACACTTGGTAGGTAATTATATTCCTACTATATTATGTATTAGGAGAGTGGGAGTGAGCTTCACTCTAGGTATGGTTTTATGAATACATTTTTAACCAATCAGGTTCCAGGAACTGGTTTATCAGGCCAGTGCACACCTGAGACTGTAGCTACGATTACGGCTTCATTGCCGAAACATGTCAGCAGACAGTCACTAGAGTGAAGCTATCTCCACTCACTACTACGCTTGATGTTTCCTGTATCCCTGAGGGGAAGATTTTATTTGCAAATAAAGAAAAACTATGAATCTATACCTGGCTGTTTGTGCACCTCATTTGAACTTTTGTATATAACCTTACAAATAACAACAGAGTCAAGTGTAGATCTCAATTTTTTTTATTTAATGAGATTTTATTAAACATGTGTTTCATCAACTTTACTTTGAACAATTGCAACATTTGCCAAAATGAACCACTTTTAATAAATTGCTTTACAATGAAATACAATATCATTCCTTGAAACGACAATATTTGCTCAACAGTAATCCAAAATATATCAGCTTTTTGATTATAAATAATAATGTAAAGTAAATAAGAACACAAATAAAAACTGTATGTTGCACAATCAACATTATTGCCCAAAAACCGCCTGGATATAGACTGCTCGAGCTTGGACTCCCAGAGCATCATGCTCCAGGAATGGGTCGATGTTTTGACCATACTCGTGGTTATCCAAGCTCTCCAGATCTATATCCGGGATTTTTAGGGCAATATTATGCAACATACAGCAAACCATAAAAATTAAGGAGACTTTGGAGGGGGCGTACTGAAGAACACCACCAGAGATGTCCAAGCAGCGGAAACGGCTCTTCAGTACGCCAAAGGTGCACTCAATCACCGATCTTGTTGCGATGTGTACACAGTTGTAGCGCACCTCTTCCACTCCGTTGGGGTTTTGGACAGGTGTGAACAGCCATGGAAAACACGGATATCCAGAATCACCTGCATAAACAAAATAAATCATTGACATTAGCAATCAGAATGATTAAAATAGATCATATACATATGTTAGAGTATCTAAGAGATATTTACCTATCAGGATTCCCTCTGGCATTTGGCCCTCCTGGAAGCATTGGTATATCGCCGAATTCCGGAGGATGAAGGAATCATGATTGCAGCCAGGGAGTCCAGATTGAACACTCATTACCCTCAACCTGGCATCACAGATGACCTGGATATTCAGCGAGTGGTTGAATTTCCTATCCCGGTAGGGCTCCTCTTGACCACTGGGAGGCTGCACCAAGATGTGGGTACAGTCTATGGCCCCCAATACCCTTGGCAATCCAGCTCTTAGGTAGAACTGGAGCTTGACAGCATGCCACTCCTCCGGTGTATTTGGGAAGTGGAAATTATGGACTAGGCGTTGGTGCAAAGCATTCAGGACAACCTTCAGATGACGTGAGAAGGTTGCCTGGCTCATACCAACACCTAGACCTGTCACAGCCTGGAATGACCCAGTTGCCAATAAATAGAGGACCACAAGCAATTTAACCATCCTAGGGATTGCCTTAGTTCTTCCAGTGAGTGGCTCGAGAGAGTCCGCAATCTCAACATAGAGCCTCTCAATAGAGGTCCTATCTAGTCGAAATCGACGGACCACCTCTCGGTCACTGAGAGCATTGAGCCCAATCCTTGGGTAGAAAACCCTTGGCACTCGCTGGTGTCTTCTTTGTTGCACCGCAGCCATCAACACCCGTCTTGACCTGCATCTCCTTAATAAAAGAACAAAGTTGACAACATTGAGGATGTCCATCCTCAAAGCAACACCAAATAATAATGAAATGCAGTGATTGAAGAGCCCCTTTTATAACGCCTAGTTTCACAGATGTGAACGTTTTCAGTAATTGAATAAATGATGCACCAATCATTACCTAACAAATGACTTGCACATTTTGATTACTATTGCGTCATTTTACGCGCAATTAAATTGACTAATTTATTCCAAAAAACGTATTTGTGTTATTTCTTGCGTCATTTGATGAGCACAGTGGGATGTCAAAATGAATATCTGATTAAGCCATCCAGGTGTGTTTATCAGCTGTAAGAAATGCAGGTGTGTTTGTGCAATTAACAAAATTAATTATGAAAAACATATGAGTATTTGGCTCTAGTTTCAATGTTATTTCTGATTTTTCTGTGTTTGGATGGCAGAATTATGAAGGTTAAAAAGGTCAGTGATTACTGTGTTTTTAAGATTAAATATTAAATAAAGTGTTGTATTAACATTTGCAATCCTAAGTAACAAAAAGAATGCAACGTCGAACATTATGATGTGAAATAGTGATATCCTTTATGTGATTCCTAATACCATTTAAAAATTATTTCAATGTATTTTTAAAGCGCAAAGTTAAAAAGTGACATAAATGTAGCAAAGCACAATTTTAAAGGGCATTTTATATCCAAAAAAAGGATCCTAGCAACTGAATGAAAATTGTGACATTATTATAAAAGTAATATGAGTGACTGACCTTTTAAGCCTCCAAGATGCTGCCATCCAAACATAAAATCAGAGTTCATGTCATGCCTATGTAAATATGCAGGTGTTGTGCATAATTAATTGATAGCCTAATTTGTATTGTGCATAATTAATTGATAGGCTAATTTTTATTGTGTATAATTAATTGATAGCATTATTGCTGTGCAGTGTTTTCATTCTCTTGCTATCCTTTGTGTGAATGTGCTTTTCTTTTTCAAAATCGTTTAAATTGCTGTGCAGTGTTTTCATTCTCTTGCTATCCTTTGTGTGAATGTGCTTTTCTTTTTTTAAATCTCCTTAATTGCTGTGCAGTGTTTTCATTCTCTTGCTATCCTTTGTGTGAATGTGCTTTTCTTTTTCAAAATCTTTTAAATTGCTGTGCAGTGTTTTCATTCTCTTGCTATCCTTTGTGTGAATGTGCTTTTCTTTTTTTAAATCTCCTTAATTGCTGTGCAGTGTTTTCATACTCTTGCTATCCTTTGTGTGAATGTGCTTTTCTTTTTCAAAATCTTTTAAATTGCTGTGCAATGTTTTCATTCTCTTGCTGTCCTTTGTGTGAATATGCTTTTATTTTTTACAATCTCCTTAATTGCTGTGCAGTGTTTTCATTCTCTTGCTATCATTTGTGTGAATGTGCTTTTATTTTTAAAAACTTTGAATTACAGGAAGGGAATGGTATTTATAATAGGGTATACATATTTAATAATACTTTCCATTGAATTGTATTAGGTGATATGCTTCGCATAAGATTTCTGTTTTCCGATTCCCATTGATTACTATAGCATCTGCAACCTCTAAGGCGGCGGATTGAAAACTAGGTACGCTGCATCAGATAAGACGCGAGCGTAAGTGGTCATTTTTTGATAACTTTGAAAAAGCTTCCAATTGTGTCGAAGAACACGGCGAATGCACAGAATTCCGCAACATTTCCAGAGGTTTTCTATTCGCAGCGATCTGCGTCGAATTAAGAGCGCCGGATCGTATGTTACTTCACAAAATTAGAATTCTTCCGATCTTGAGACTTTGATAACTACGGCGATGCAATCTCGCGACAAGTACGACGCGGAATTCTGACGTATTTTCAGTTGACGCTTTGATAAATAGAGGCCAATATGTCTGTAAGGTTACCGTGAACACACCCTGGGTTTAACAAAAACAAAATACACATAACATTAATATAACAGTAGTGTAAAAGCATAAAACTTCACAAGTAGGGGGGATTAACCATTCTGTGAGCTATACTCAAAAACATATATTAGCTATAGTATCCTAATTCTTGAAACTGCAGTATTGATAAATATAGCTATCTTCCTCTGGCAACACATTAAACATAAAAAAACATATTTCTCCCATTCTGAGCTTCTCGGCTATATTCTATCATGAAATCTCCATTCCACAAAACAGTCTCTGTGATAGAAAAGAGTCCCATGTCCTTTTATTGATGGAGAAACAGTCATCTAGATAACCAAAAAAGACAAAAATGTTATACTTATGCATAATCTAGGCGGCCTCTTGTACAGCGGTTTCCCTTATAAAATGCCTGGAAGAGGATTTATCACTCTTTCTTGAAGATACTCTTTGCCACTCTGGTCTTTGAGGGAGTGGTGCTTCCTTTTGCAGGGGCCTATTCACACAGGACTTGGCAATATCATCTAATATGGGTGGTTCTATATGCAGCTCTTTGCATACTGAAGGGATGTCTTCTGGGGTGTCGCACAAAATATGTCTGCCTCTCCTCTGTATTTTCAAATTAAAAGGATGGTCCCACCTATATGGGATGTTTTGCTGGTGAATCTTATTTGTTAGGGGTCTCAAATCTCTTCTTTTTTGAAGGGTTCTAGTAGATAGATCTTCAAACAATTGCAACTCTGTTCCTTTAAACTTGATCGGATGTTTTAACCTTGCCTTTTTAATCAGTGCTTCTTTAATTGGATAGCTCCTTACTTTTACAATTACATCCCTTGGGGGTTGATCTTCTGAGGGTCTGGCTCTCAGCGCCCTATGTACCCTATCAAGAGCATAAGATGAATCATCGCCCTCATCAGTTAGATAGGCGAATAGACCCTGGACATATGGTTCCAGGGCTTGTGGGGACACCTCCTCTGGTATACCCCTCATCCGGATGTTGTGTCGGCGGCTCCTATTCTCCAAATCATCAATCTTGTTTTCCAGTTGTAGGATTGTTATATCTTGTTGAGAAAGATTACTTGAAAAGTTGGATATTACCGTATGCTGAGAGGCTGTGTCTTCCTATTGTTTTTCCACCCTTTGTCCTACTACAGTAAGATCTTTCTTAATGTCTGCAATTTCTTTGTGAATGCATTGCTTCACTTGTTGTATAAGAGAGGTAAAGTCTTTCTTTGAAGGGAGCGAGTCCAGTAAAGCTTTAGGTACTGTGACGGCTTGTTCTAAGCTTTCAGGGTCAGAATCTGATGAAATCGAATCACTTCTGGGTTCTGGATTCAGTGACGTTGACAATTGTGAAGAATCTAAACATTTAAAGAATTTATTCACTGACGGTGTCACATTTGCTTTTTTCTTCATAGAGTTATCCCCTTTATTACCTTTTTTTGGAGACATGGTGGCGTATCCCTTCAGTAATTTTAGTAGATGAAACCTTCAACTTTGTTCAGATTAATCAGAGCCAACTATATTTATATCCTCATCCACACATAAAGAGTTTACAGGTCCTGAGGTGGGCTATGGTGTTAGTATATATATTTATAATTCAATTGTCCACATCTAACACCCCCTTACCTGTATCATTCAAGTCCCTTGATATTAGCAGATTGTATTAAGGCTTGTCCCGTTCAGCATGTCACTGTGAGGGCACATATTTTAAGTGAGGCATACTTCATTTATAACTGCGCAGCAACTCATAGGCCTCTCAGTACTCATGTCACCCCCAAGCAGGCCGTTATGTGTTATGCAGTATCCCCGCTTAATAAAGATTGGGCTATTTTTCCATTTACATCATTCTTTTGAACAGGGTTCCCTCTATCCCCTCCATCACTCACTGTATATTTGTGGTTGCATAGCTCTGACCCAGTTGCAGTCTTTTTGGTCCCTTGCTAATCAGTATTAGGCTGGTGTTTCTGTCCTGGTATCTTATAGAGCTGAGATCTCTATGTTTACAGTGGTGCGTAGTAGCGGCCTGCTGATCGTGATTGGCGGTTTTTATCTCCTGCACAATTGCGTTTTTAGGGCATGGATACCTTCCCTAACACAGCATGGAGTTATCTCCCCAGGAGGCTCCCAACGATCTTCTGGCACAAATCAGTTTTTTTAATTGTTGCAGCCCGTTTAGGGCCGTAAGATTGCAGTAGTTAGCCCACTTTTTTTACGGAGCTCACACTGGTGCAGCCATCTCGTTCGAGCACTGGCGCCGCCCCCCTCCAAAGGATAAGTAATCTTTATGTCCAGATTGAATAACTGTACATACAGGAACATGAGTGATTGGTCCATATTTTATGGAGGATCCATGTATGATCTGTGCAGGCACAGGAATGGATTTAGACAACTTTGGTATATGATGTTGAATATCAAATTTATTATTCAAGAATTGCTGCTAAGTGTAAAGGTGCTGAGCCCACTGGAGAGAAACATAGACATTAAAATTAATTTAATTCTCTGAAATTTACATTGTAAGGAGAGGACATGGCTGGAGCTGAGACTCACCACAAGAGTGACTGTCTACCTCTTACAGGACAAGAGTCAAAAGAAGTAATTGGCACCACCACAGTATATACAAAGGTTCAACATTCTCCTTTTAGCCGAAAGAGGTCCCCTGGCCGTACCAATCTCTATAGGTTCAGGCGTAGGTACAAGTGCTGGAGGAAATTGGGGATGAGAGTGTGGGACCTGTTGGGCAGAAAGCGTTTCAGCACGTACATGTAAATTAAGTCTCTCTAGTCTGCACTCTCATATCCTTTGCTTGATTTGTAGGAGCAACAAGGCAAAAGTTTCTAGAGATGTAGGAGTCCTGACCCAAGCCAGTTTATCTTTAATTGCTTCGTATAAACCCAGACAATATTGACTCTAAAGCGCTGCTTCATTCCAGCCACATAAAGCAGACAAACATCAAAACTCTAAAATGTTATTGTCCACAAGACAGTTCCCTTGCTGTAGTAAAGACTAATTAGGAATCTTCATATCAGACATCCATGTCTTCAAAAAAGGAATCCAAAGAAAGTAGACAGGAATCATTAGTCAGGCAGTTGACAAGACAAAGTCATTAACCCTTGGGCTGCTAAGCCATTTCTCACTGGGTGCTAAGCTGGTTTTGAGCTTTTTTTAATTTTTAATTTTTTTAAATATATTTATTTGTAACTTTTTCCCAGATCCCCAAGACTTATACCATTATAAAGGTTAGGCAAAAAGAAAAGAATACACTTATAGTACTCCAGGGTCATAATTCTCAATAGTAAATAAACGTGAGAGGTATCATATCTCTAACTGAGGTATCATATCTCTAACTGAGACAAAAACAAAATTAAAATATAACTTTTATTGGGGTCAAGTAAAATTAGGATAATTTTATTAAAAACACACTTAGGTACCAAATGTAGTGAATAAATATGATTGCAGGGTAATTAACGTGGTATGTGAAGTTGCATTCAAGGTACTAGTAAGTATTGGATACTGATGATGTGAATAACACCTGAATTTCACGATTCATTTTCCAATAGTGAGCGAAATTTTTATGTTATTATTGCACTCTATAATGAGTGAAATTATTAAGTTGAAATTGTGTTATTGGTGATACATACAAATTACCAACGAGCTAAGGTAGTAAGCTAAGAAGTACTGTATCTTTAATTACAAGTATTAATGTCACCTGTTACTTAGCCAGTGTATCTATCAACTGTGATTATAAGCAGAAAATATGCACTATGTCATAGTAACACCACTCACATGTGTGAAATAAATATACTGTAGGTGTTAGGTGTAACTGGTAGTATCGAATAGTAAATGTTTGATTCCCACTTTACTGGCTAAGGTCTGGATACCCTTATCGTAATACAGGGTCCAATAATGCTTAGTATTAAGTTGCAGTTACCGAGGTTACAACAATTAGTGGGCAAAAATAACTTAAAGTAAAGTTACTGTTTAATATTCATCCCACCCGTTTGCAATATGTGGCATACTTAGGATATATCAGTTATACCGGCAATATCTGCTTCTAAGTGTTGTGACACACTACAGATATAAGGAAATATATAGAGGCCTATCTATCAAGCTCCGAATGGAGCTTGATGCCCAGTGTTTCTGGTGAGCCTGCAGGCTCGCCAGAAACAGCAGTTATGAAGCAGCGGTCACAAACACTGCTGCTCCATAACCTGTCCGCCTGCTCTGAGCAGGCGGACAGACATTGCTGGAAATCAACCCGATTGAGTACGGGTTGATTGACACCCCCTGCTGGCGGTCCATTGGCTGCGAGTCTGCAGGGGGCGTCGTTGCACCAGCAGCTCTTGTGAGCTGCTGGTGCAATGCTGAATATGGAGAGCGTATTGCTCTCCGTATTCAGCGAGGTCTGGCGGACCTGATCCGCACTGGCGGATCAGGTCTGCCAGACTTTGATAAATATAGGCCATAGTATATTGCTCTTAACGTATGAGGGAGGGGGATCGACAGTGTATTTTATGTCAGTAATATAATTGAAGTATCGTAATAACACTGGATCTTGTCTTATGTTGAAGTGTTAAGGCTAAATAGCTATTGCCATGAATTTGACCGCAAAAAAGCGGCATCTATGTGTCCCATCTGTGTAGTCAGTTAAGTATTATGTTACCGATATAAACAGTCTGAGATTACAAAGGTCTATGTTGAGGTGCGGGAACACCACTACAAATAAACAGTAACTGCCGTAGTTCTGCTAGTACCACAATCACACTGAGCCGTTGGTAATATATTATCGTTCACTCTGTATCAGGTAGTAGCAACTTACAGGAACTATAATAACCGCTGTTAGTGATTACCCATTGTTAACAGATACACTACAGTAAAGTTTGGTAGCCTAAGGCTTGCTAAAACACAGGAGCTCCTAGGACTCCTCACCATTGCCCTAGCGTCCCTGACATGTTTCGCCAAAAAATGGCTTTTTCAAAGGGTAAGCATGCCGCACTGTAGTCGGCTATTTAAGGAGGTTCTTGTCACTCCCCCAATAGGCGTGTTAGTATCCACCAACCAATCCGTTCCAGATCTGTCTTGTCTTGTCAAGAGGAGGATGGATTTGATCGTGTAAAGATATTAACTCTTTGTTGTCATGTTGAAGATTTATTGAGCATGTTAATGAAACCTAATAATGGAGAAGGTTTAACGCAGTTTTGAAATAAACATCTTATACTGATATATGATGTTGGATGCGTCACCCGGTGGGTAGTGAGTCACATACAGATAACTTGTCAATTATGATTGCATATTTGTCAATATGCATTTTCAATGTAAACTGTTAATTTAGTATAGTATATGTATAATACTCCTGAATGGAATTACAGCTAAAGTTTAGCATCTGCTGATGATGTATTACAAGACATTGGGCACTAAGCCAATGTATGCATATATAACGAGGGATATCCGAATATACCAATACTGATGAGTCATCTGAACCAATAGGAATATATGAAAGTATCGATATAACTTCAATGGCATTGTATGCCTATCTGGGTAGAATCTGGGTAAACGATGTGCCCTTCACATACCAGATTTGAAGGATATGATCACATTTATATACATATCAGCAGAGACATATGAATCTACTTATTGTAACATTACACGTTACCTTAACGTATGTTTCAATATAAGTAATTATATATATAGAGTTTAAATCAAATTTAGGTAAGGAAGTATTTAACCAGCAAAAAAGAAGAAATATTGTATACGTTATAAAATTATTGGAGAACTGTAATTTTATCATTCTCTACAAAGTGAAGTGCTCAGAGTGTCGATAGGCTGTTGTCAAACAGAAGTGTTTAAAATGATATTTAAATCTGGGTAATTAAAAGGATTTTAATTCTAGAATAATGTGAAGATGATATCTACCCAATGGTAGAGTATGGTGTGATGATAATAGTATCATATAAGTGTGAAATGAAAAATCTATTGGATGCAATATAAAATGATCCAAAGTGATGTGAATTTAATTTACTCTAAGTGTTGTGTGATGGTGTACAAACATGGAATAAAAGTAACAGAAAAAGAAAAAAATACTGTGATTTTGTGAATCATAGTGACTGTATAATATACTTAATGGTTAGTACTACATGTGAATATTTATGGCACCTGAATGAAATAAATAATAAACCAGAAATACATTGAAATTAATGCATGCTTGATGTTCATTACTGGTGTTGGGGAAGCTTACTCTCACTAAATCTCCCCTTTAAGAGTTAATATATTGGATTACAATTAGAGGAATGGAATAAAGTTATTTTGTTCATTCAGTCCAAAAGGTTGGACTGTATTTAGCAGAAATATCCATTTCCTCTCTGCAAATATCCATTTGCTCTTTATAAAACTCTAGGAGAGAGCGAAACGCGTAGAATTGTGGGACTGTGTACCTTCTATCCAAGTGTTATTGCTTAACACAAGAATTTCTTTCAACCCGGGTTGTCTCTATATTGATACATTCACTCCAACTTTTTTGTCTACAGAACCTGAGTGCATAGCACTAAGGGCAGGTGAAGTCTATACCAAATATCCATCGTTTGTATGTAAACTAAGAAGTGAAGTTAAAAAGATATTCCTTCTTTGTGCCGGCCTGGAAGTCGGAGCTGATTGGTAAGCTTGAGACGAGCCCCTGGAGTGTCGGCTGTGATGTCAGACACCCAAAATCATGAGGATCACACTAACGAATATCCAGACTGCGGGACGCACAGGACACCCTTCTTTCTCAGGATAAAAAGTTTTAAGGTACAATCACACATTATATACAGGAATGTCATCTAATCCCCTAGGAGGATTTTGAATACCAATATCAGCTATATGCTGGAAAGATATCTGACATTTTATAGCTTTACTACTTACACCTAACTTGAGTCAATATCGCCTCTCCATTTCTCAACTCAGCTGGATCCAATGGACTCTGGTAAACTAGTAGTGAAATATTTTTCACACTCTTAAGTGCCTTTATTTAGCGCTGTTTGGTGTATATTCTTATAAATCCTTACTGTTAAGTCTGCAAATCAGACCTTTTTTAACACATCCGCTGGTTTTATACTAGATACGATCCAGAGTACAGATAAAGTGTTGTACTTATATATTAATGTGACCTCGAACTTGGATCTGTTTGTCATTTCCTTGAAACACTTGTGATTTCACATGAGGTATAACCTTTCTCTATAATCTGTAACCGTTATGCTTTACAATTTAGCCTCAATTTAAATTGGTTTCCCTAAATGTTGTTTTTTTAATTAAATTGCTGGGTTTTTTTAAAAAAAAAAATTGTTTTCATATTTTAGAGACGTCTCTATAGGTGCAATATATATTTTTTATGTATAAATAAATTATTTACCTTTTCTATTTGGGTCTATTATATTCTCTTGCATATATATGTGATAGTTATTAATTGGTATCTTTAGCTTTGTGCGCCCTTACACCTCTTTTCTGCATTCACATACAGTAATAGACTGAAGGATCTATTTTTCTGTAAGGAGCCTGATACCTAGTACCCTGCACACTATTGCATACACATATCTCTTAATATACTTAATAGTTAGTACTACATGTGAATATTTATGGCACCTGAATGAAATAAATAATAAACCAGAAATACATTGAAATTAATGCATGTTTGATGTTCATTACTGGTGTGGGGGAAGCTTACTCTCACTAAGTCTCCTCTTTAAGAGTTAATATATTGGATTACAATTAGAGGAATGGAATAAAGTTATTTTGTTCATTTAGTCCAAAAGGTTGGACTGTATTTAGTAGCAATATCCATTTGCTCTCTGCTTGTAATAGAATCTTATTCCCAGTTGTATTTTCTGAATTCCAAAGCATTTGAGCTCTGACTGTTTGGAATTGTGTCTATTGTGAAAATGACGGGCCACTGACGTTACGGTTTTGCCTGCTTGTAAATCTTTAGTAGCATTTTTGATGTTCCTCAGATGTTTTTGAAGTCTTAACCTGATTTTCCTTTTCGTCATGCCTACATAGGTCTTATTGCAATTGCATTGGAGGGCATAGACGACTCCCTCTGTGTGACAATTGATGTAAGAATTTATCTTATGAGTCTTATGAAAGCGATCAAGTATTTCATGTTTTTTGACCATGAAGCTACAAGTGCTGCATGTGCCACATTTAAATGAACCCTGTTGAAAGGCTCCTCTGGTTTTAGATCCTTGTAAATGACTTGGACTGATAAGGTCTTTTAGGTTACGAGTTCTCCTGAAGCCTGTTTGGACTTTTTCCCCTATAATATGTGCTATAATGGGGTCAGATCTAAGAATGTGCCAATTGTTTTGAAGGATATTCAGAATTTGCGGACTCTTAGGATTGTAGGTAGAGATAAACCTGATTTGTTCTTGTTTGGGTTTGTTCTTCTTCTTCAAAAGATCTTGTCTTTTGGTATTATTCGCTCTAAATTCTGCCTTTTTATTGATCTTCGGCTATAACCTCTTGATATAAGTCTTTCAGTTAACTCTTACTTTGTAATTTTCCTCAGAGGAGCAATTTCATCTCATTCATAAGAATTCACCCGTAGGGAGGGCCTTAATAGTATTGGGGGCATGAGCACTGGTGCTATGAAGTAAGCTGTTAGTGGCTTTTTTTACGATGAACATCCTTTTCAAGTAAACGTTCTATTGTTTTCTTTATTTGAAGGTCCAAAAAGTTTATGGTCTCTTGACTCGCTTCATATGTTAATTTGATGTTGAGGGCGTTGGAATTCAAATTGGACATAAATTTATCCAATTCCATCTTAGTGCCCTCCCAAAGGAAGAGCACGTCATCAATGTAACGTATCCACAGAGGGATTTGATCTAGGTATTGTGCATTATTATCTGAAAAAACATATTTTTGCTCCCACCAGCCTAGAAATAAATTGACATAGGTGGGAGCACAGGCAGTACCCATGGCGGTACCTCTGGTTTGTAGGTAGAAACAGTTGTTGAATGTAAAGAAGTTATGTGTTAGGACGAAATTCATAAGTTGTAATACAAAATAGTCATGTGAGGGATCTTCCTCTGAACCTATTGACAAAAACCACTGTACAGCCTGGATTCCTAAGTTATGAGTAATGCACGTATAAAGTGATTCTACGTCTGCCGTGACTAACCATGTAGTGGTTGAAAGGTGTATATTTTCCAATTGAACCAAAACATCTGTGATGTCTTATACATATGAGGATAGCTGAGGGAGATAATTTCTTAATCTAAAATCAACATATTTGCTCATTTTCTTAGTGAGGCTATTAATGCCTGAGACAATTGGGCATCCTGGAGGATGGTTTTTGTTTTTATGAATTTTTGGAATTAAATAGAAGGTAGCTACTATTGGATCAGTAACTTTCAAAAATGTATTCCTTACTCGTAATGATATTGTCATATTTGGCCATATTAATGATGTTCATGTATTCTTGAAGATAAGCTTTATTTGGATTATACCCAAGTTTTTTGTAGCATGAGATATTTTTTAGCTGTTTATCTGTCTCTTTTCAATACATGTTTATTGGCCACAGAACAATGTTACCTCCTTTATCAGAATTTCTTATGGTAATGTCATTCCAATTTTTCATCTCATTTAATGCCCTTTGTTCATTAGGTGTTAAATTATGTTCTATTAATTTATCAGGCAGTTGTATTATTTCGCCACATACTACATCTGTAAACACTTGTAATTGAGAACATTGATTTAATTTTGGCATAAATGTTGATTTGTTTGTGATTTTATTCCTCCATTTAGTTTCTCTGGAGGATTCAACAGTTTGTTCTTCCCTTGAACTGTTATCCTGTAACAGTGTTTCTAGTGTTTCCAATGTATCTCTCTCTTCTTCAGTCCACATATGTGTTAATGCTGGTTCATGTACATTTTTGGAGTTTAATTTACCACTGTAGAATCTTTTAAGTGCTATTTTGCGAACAAAAAGGTGTAAATCTTTTATTATTTCAAATTTGTCAAGAGTGGGTGTGGGACAAAATGACATGCCCTTAGAGAGTATAGTTATATTTGCTGCTGATAATAATTTTTGAGATAAGTTAATTATTCTCAGTGAGTCAGTTTCACCTGGGAAAAGGGGCTTGGAGCTCTCTGATAGGGTTTCCAACTTTTTTTGTTTGTTTTGTTCGATGTTTGACTTTTGTTTTGTCTTTTTGGTTTTCCCCCTGCCTTTTCTCTTGTGTCTGTGTGTGAAGAGGCACCAGTTCCTAGAAAATCTTTCCTTTTCCCTCTTGTGATTCTGGTGTTATTCTCAGAGTTAGAAGTTTGCTGTTCTGTATCAGACTCTTGAGTCTCATATTCATCCCCTTCAGTGTCTGAAACGTCACTTTGAACTAAATTAACTCGTGATGGTCTTTCTCTATTAGTGTTAGTTCTTGTCTTCCATTTGTAGACTTTTTTATTAGCATAATCAGTTTTGTCCCTACTCAATTTCCCTTGTTTTGTTTGTTTAATTTCGTTCTCATATTTATCTAACTCTTTTTTTAAACTTTTTTATATTGTTTGTATGTTTGCTCAAATTCTGTGAGATATTCAAACTCTGTAATTGTGTATTTAATTCTTGAACTTTTGTTTCCAATAGATCATATTCTTCCTTGTCATGTTTTATTAAAATTTTCATTAATTTAGTTGAGCACTCTGAGAGTGCCTCTTCCCATTCTATATTATGTTTGGGGTTACAGAATTCAAATGCTGAGAATAATTGTATCCTCAGACGTCTAGGGATTAACTTGAGTTCAATATATTTCTCAAAAAAGTGGTGATTCCACCACAGTTTATCCTGTTTGAACATAAGTCTATTTATATCCTTGAGGGCTGAGTTCATTTTGTCTTGTATGTTTGATACATTAGCAGAGGGATTTTTGAATACCTCATTCTGGTCGGTTTCTCTTTTATGCTGTCTAGATTGTCTGTCTTGCTGCCATTTGGAAGACATTATGACACAATTCCAAACAGTCAGAGCTCAAATGCTTTGGAATTCAGAAAATACAACTGGGAATAAGAGGAGGGAATCTTGAAAAGATTTTATTACAAGCAGAGAGCAAATGGATATTTCTGCTAAATACAGTCCAACCTTTTGGACTGAATGAACAAAATAACTTTATTCCATTCCTCTAATTGTAATCCAATATATTAACTCATAAAGAGGAGATTTAGTGAGAGTAAGCTTCCCCAACACCAGTAATGAACATCAAACATTAATTAATTTCAATGTATTTCTGGTTTATTATTTATTTCATTCAGGTGCCATAAATATTCACATGTAGTACTAACCATTAAGTATATTATACAGTCACTATGATTCACAAAATCACAGTAATTTTTTCTTTTTTTGTCACTTTTATTCCATGTTTGTACACCATCACACAACACTTAGAGTAAATTAAATTCACATCACTTTGGATCATTTTATATTGCATCCAACAGATTTTTCATTTCACACTTATATGATACTATTATCATCACACCATACTCTACCATTGGGTAGATATCATCTTCACATTATTCTAAAATTAAAATCCTTTTAATTACCCAGATTTAAATATCATTTTAAACACTTCTGTTTGACAACAGCCTATCGACACTCTGAGCACTTCACTTTGTAGATAACGATAAAATGATAGTTCTCCATTAATTTTATAACATATACAATATTTCTTCTTTTTTGCTGGTTAAATACTTCCTCACCTAAATTTGATTTAAACTCTATATATATCATTACTTATATTGAAACATATGTTAAGGTAACGTGTAATGTTACAATAAGTAGATTCACATGTCTCTGCTGATATGTATATAAATGTGATCGTAGCCTTCAAATCTGGTATGTGAAGGGCACATCGTTCACCCAGATTTTACCCAGATAGGCATACAATGCCATTGAAGTTATATTGATACTTTCATATATTCCTATTGGTTCAGATGACTCATCAGTATTGGTATATTCGGATATCCCTCGTTATATATGCATACATTGGCTTAGTGCCCAATGTCTTGTAATACATCATCAGCAGATGCTAAACTTTAGCTGTAATTCCATTCAGGAGTATTATACATATACTATACTAAATTAACAGTTTACATTGAAAATGCATATTGACAAATATGCAATCATAATTGACAAGTTATCTGTATGTGACTCACTACCCACCGGGTGACGCATCCAACATCATATATCAGTATAAGATGTTTATTTCAAAACTGCGTTAAACCTTCTCCATTATTAGGTTTCATTAACATGCTCAATAAATCTTCAACATGACAACAAAGAGTTAATATCTTTACACGATCAAATCCATCCTCCTCTTGACGAGACGAGACAGATCTGGAATGGATTGGTTGGTGGATACTAACACGCCTATTGAGGGCGTGACAAGAACCTCCTTAAATAGCCGACTACAGTGCGGCGTGCTTACCCTTTGAAAAAGCCATTTTTTGGCGAAACATGTCAGGGACGCTAGGGCAATGGTGAGGAGTCCTAGGAGCTCCTGTGTTTTTAGCAAGCCTTAGGCTACCAAACTTTACTGTAGTGTATCTGTTAATAATGGGTAATCACTAACAGTGGGTATTATAGTTCCTGTAAGTTGCTACTACCTGATACAGAGTGAACGATAATGTATTACCAACGGCTCAGTGTGATTGTGGTACTAGCAGAACTACGGCAGTTAGTGTTTATTTGTAGTGGTGTTCCCGCACCTCAACATAGACCTTTGTAATCTCAGACTGTTTATATCGGTAACATAATACTTAACAGACTACACAGGTGGGACAGATAGATGCCGCTTTTTTTGTGGTCAAATTCATGGCAATAGCTATTTAGCCTTAACACGTCAACATTAGACAAGGTCCAGTGTTATTACGATACTTCAATTATATTACTGACATAAAATACACTGTCGATCCCCCTCCCTCATACGTTAAGAGCAATATACTATAGATTTCCTTATATCTGTAGTGTGTCACAACACTTAGAAGCAGATATTGCCGATATAATTAATATATCCTAAGTATGCCACATATTGCAAACGGGTGGGATGAATATTAAACAGTAACTTTACTTTAAGTTATTTTTGCCCACTAGTTGCTGTAATCTCGGTAACTACAACTTAATACTAAGCATTATTGGACCCTGTATTACGATAAGGGTATCCTAACCTTAGCCAGTAAAGTGGGAATCAAACATTTACTATTGGATACTACCAGTTACACCTAACACCTACAGTATATTTATTTGACACATGTGAATGGTGTTACTACGATATAGTGCATATTTTCTGCTTATAATCACAGTTGATAGATACACTGGCTAAGTAACAGGTGACATTAACACTTGTAATTAAAGATACAGTACTTCTTAGCTTACTACCTTAGCTCGTTGGTAATTTGTATGTATCACCAATAACGCAATTTCAACTTAATAATTTCACTCATTATAGAGTGCAATAATAACATAATAATTTCACTCACTATTGGAAAATTGATTGTGAAATTCAGGTGTTATTCACATCATCAGTATCCAATACTTACTAGTACCTTAATTGCAACTTCACATACCACGTTAATTACCCTGCAATCATATTTATTCACTACATTTGGTACCTAAGTGTGTTTTTAATAAAATTATCCTAATTTTACTTGACCCCAATAAAAGTTATATTTTAATTTTGTTTTTGTCTCTCCCATTTCCACTCTCTAACGGTCAGTAAGAGATATGATACCTCTCACATGTATTTACTATTGAGAATTATGACCCTGGAGTGCTATAAGTGTATTCTTTTCTTTGTGTTAATTTAATTTTTACACAGCACCCATTCCTTGCCAGACTTTGTGTCTAAATTAAAGAATCAGTGTCTATCTAATTAAGTAGTGCCATTGGTATAACCAATATACTAGGAAACCTATTAGATTTTCAAACTACAGAGTCTGTTGACGCAGTGCTTCAACTCTGAGTTTGACATTATTAACTTCTGGCAGAGATAGCGTTTATTTATTATATCTTTTCGTTTCCCCTGACATTAATGACTCAGCTTTATCGATGGGACTTTGGCATATAGTGTATGGTATTTTAACATTGGCATATACTTTGTATACAGTATTATTCATCTGCATATTTTCTTAATGTATGTTTCGAGTATGCTCTAAGGTAGAATTTATGTAAACTGGGGTATGGGATCCTAATCCGAATTGTGCCCCTATGAACCTGCTCTTGAAATACTATTATGATTATTGTTAGTATATCTCATCAGTGTATTTACCAATATGTAATCTACTCCCAATCTGATGCATGCATTTATGATTGCTTAATATTTGTTTAAC
The DNA here is from genome assembly GCF_027579735.1 of Bombina bombina. Taxonomy (NCBI): domain Eukaryota; kingdom Metazoa; phylum Chordata; class Amphibia; order Anura; family Bombinatoridae; genus Bombina; species Bombina bombina. Next base: position 282,917,786 of record NC_069503.1, on the reverse strand, counting down.
ATTTGTTTATTCTCTTCTTATTGTTCTATTTATTTTTGCCCAGAATGATGAGGTAAATTGGATGACAATTTTGTAACGCTCATGGTTAACCATAGGCTATTTGTTTTTAACCAATCAGAAGGTGTTGTTTTTGCTTAAATAGCTGTTCCAGATGACAGCTATTAGTCTATGTTACGGTCTCCTAGACCAAAACCGGTCAGACATTTTGCTGCCATGGAGTAACCTACATGTTTCTTGTGATTTTTTAATTTGAATAATAAACTTATGTTACTTTTTTAGCTCAAGGCTTCTTTTGGAATACCACTACAAGGCACACATTCCTGACTCATTCCGGAGCTGATGGCTAAACGGCAACGTGCCCGTGGAGGACTTCTGATACCAGCATTAATATTAACAAAGTAATCCACTGCACTGATTGCACTCTATTATAACAGCTTCTGATGAAATGCTTCAAATACCGCCCATGGGTGGGATGTTATATTTTAACTGCTAACCATGTTTGTCTGTTCATGGTTTTAACCAATTGCTACTAACACAAGACTTTTAACTGTTACAATAATTTTCATGGATTTCTTTGATTTTGAAAACCCTGCAAAATTATTGAGTACCCCTCTTCATAGCTATTCTAAGGAATTGGAGCAGATGTTAATTTACGCAAAACTAAAATTTAATAGTATGATTGCAGCGTATGAAATATTCTGTAATTAGAACTAAGAATATTTATAATTAGCTATTTGGGTTGTCTAAGAATATTTATGTAATTTTCTTTTTAGGCTGTTGGATCTACAGTCACTGTGATTTAGTAAGAATGTTATGATAATTAATGCAATTAAATGTGATATTTATGTGCAGTAGATTTAGGTAAAAAACAAGCCTTCTCTCAAACTGCTTCATTTATATGTACTGTTACATAAAGTGGCAAAAAAAATAATTACCTTTACTCCTGCCTTTTTTTGTACTGTTTTAAAAATAGCTGGAACATGCTATTGTATGGTAATAAATTCCATCATGTTTATCATTTTGTAAGCAACATCGAAATGAAAACACAGAAGGAGAAGGTACATTTTGTTTACATTTAAAATTAATATATAGTCAGTGTTCCTCACTTTAAGATTGGATTTCTATGTATGTATGTATATGCAAATGTGCTGCATACAATTTCATCTTTTTAAGTCTTATATTTGTGTTAACTCTTTAGTCTTATGAGGATTGCTTTGCAGTTTTTTGCAGCACTCTGCAGCCATAGGGTTACAATTTATGCTTAAAGCAATCCTATTATATAAAAGGCCAAGTGTGTTTGTTCGAAGATGTCATGCGCAGTAGAGACAGCACGAGGACAAACACTCCTGTCCTTACCTGAAAATCCATGCTGTTTGCTGCAAAAATGGGCGTGACTGGGTGGGAGCGTGGTCGTGGTCGGGCATGGCGAGGGCGTGGCCTGGTGCCGTTGGCGCGACAGAGAGGGGAGAGAAATAGAAAGAGAGGGGGAGAGACAAAAAGAGATAGGAAAGAGCTAAAGAGAGGGGGAAGAGCAGAAGAGAGGGGAAAGTGCAGAAGAGAGGGGGGGAGAGAGAGCAAAATAGAGGGGAAAGAGCAAAATAGAGGGAAGAGAGAAAAAAAGAGAGGGGGAGAGAGAGAGCAAAATAGAGGGTGAGAGAGAGAAAAGAGAGGGGGAGAGAGAGCAAAATAGAGGCGAAAGAGCAAAAGAGAGGGGAAAGAGCAAAATAGAGGGAAGAGAGAAAAAGAGAGGGGAGAGAGAGAGAGCAAAAGAGAGGGGGGAGAGAGACAGAGCAAAATAGAGGGGGGAGAGGGGGGAGAGAGAGAGCAAAAGAGAGGGGAGAGAGAGGGGGAGAGAGAGAGCAAAAGAGAGGGGGGAGAGAGCAAAAGAGAGGGATGGAGAGAAAGAGCAAAGAGAGGGATGGAGAGAAAGCAAAAAAAAAAGGAGAGAGAGACAGATCAAAAAAGAGGGGGGGAGAGAGAGCGCAAAAGAGATGGGGGGAGAGCACAAAAGAGAGGGGGAGAGAGAGAGCAAGGGGTGGGACCGCTGTACTGCAAAAAATGGCCCGTGTGAACGGGCTTTAGGACTAGTCTTTATAATATTCCACTTGCATATCATGTCCTAACAATTGCAAAAAAGCCAAAAAATGGCTATATCCTCTGCAAATTACTATAATGCATGTCATAAAAAAAAATCAAAACAAATAAAATAAGCAAAATTCACCCCAGATTAGCCTTTATCCTAGTGGCCAAATCATACGTATATCCCTATAGCTTAGTGACAGCCTGCTATATGAGGCTTACTAAATAATAGCAGCACTTGATGGCTGACTACTATCACCACCCAACAGGGAGTTTCTGACCCCATTCTGTACTGGAACCTATTTTACATGGGCTGTTATTGCATCTCCCACTTGCTTTTTAACCCTAATTACCAGTCATCAGATACCCCAAAATCCAAATAAATATATGACCTTCCCACTGCTAGTAATGATAACTGCACTGTCCCCACCAAAATTTAACCCAAACCATGCTGTCCTAAACCCCTGCAACAAACAAACCTACCTTCATTGTCATGAACCCCCAAACTGCCCTTCAATCTGTAATTATGCTGTTCCAAATTTCCCAGTGCAATTTAAATGTAACCATGCAGTCGTTCCATAAATAACCACAAATACCGTACAACCCACCCTAAAACCTTACTAATTGCCTTTCCTGCCTCATCACCTGTAACTTCCCACCACTAAGTTAATCCCCCACATACACACGAACCCCCTCAGTGGCAACACTCCTCTGCAATAGTAAGCACACCCAACACATTGGGCTCCATTTATCAAAGCTTAAACTGTTATATGCATCAAATTATGAACACAATTGACACCCCTAAGTTATCATTGCGACAACATTGTCAAATGTAGCCCAAATCAATGTAACATACATAACATACACTCCACCAATATTAGTTCAATGTAAGTCGATGGTCACAATATTTTAGCATAATCCTCCTTTAGATTTGACTCCATTCGACCAAATAAAATGTATTAAATATTCGACTGTTACGTTTGCATCTCAATTGAAGCAGCAAATCTGGTTTTCAATCCGCCACCTTTGAGCTTGTGAATGCCATAGCATTCACAGGGATGCTACTAGACTATAAAAGGTTGTGTCTACCAACTTACCAACACAGAACTCAAGTTATATGCTATTTGTCCTCTTATCACGACATTAAAAATAAACATGATAAATGTATTTACATTTGAAATACTACTATGGCGCAAAAGAAGGAGATTACTAAACCAGACACAGGCAATAGAAGAGCCACAAAAGGCAACAGAAGAGCACAAAGACGCATAAGAGTGGCCAGAGTATTTCTCCCAAGAATTGGATAGCATGCCTTAAGTGATACAGAGATTACTAGGAGATTCCGTCTGAATATGGAATCCATAGTGAGACTTTGCAATGAAATTAAAAACGCCTTAGAACCACTTACAGCACGTACAAGAACAATACTTGGAATGGTTAAACTTTCAGTCAGTTTCAGTTAGTCACCAGCATACTGATTGGAATGAGTCAGCCAACTTTCGCAAGACATCTAAATACTGTTATGAAAGCCTTGTTACAAATGTTACGATGTTATGTGTGTTTCCCCAATAGACCGGAAAAATGGCATACAGTGTTCGGTCAGGATTTCCTGGATCAACCCATGACTCATTCATACTCAGAAATTCTGCTATTTATGACAAGTTCCAGGAAGAAGAAATGCCAAGTGTTGGACTCTAAGTAAATGTTTTCTCATAAATATTTAGATTTATAGTTCTGTTTCAAATTAATCAATTTCATTTTCAAAATAATAATTGTTTAAAATGTGTTTGTTTCATGCAGGAGATTCTGGCTATTCATGTTTGTCATGGTTGTTTATACCATTCAACAATCCTACATCTAAGGCTGAAATTTGGTACAATGATTCACAAAAAATTATAAAATGTGCCATTGAACGTACCTTTGGAATTTTAAAAAGTAGATTCCGATGATTGGATTTCTCTGGTGGAATCATGCAATATGCCCCAGAGAAGGTTGCTAAAATAGTTTTAATTTGTAGTGGGATTCACAATATTACTACTAGAATACCAAATGTTGAAATTGAAAGTATTGATTAGTCAGATGAACAGGATGATGATTTAGCACCCATATATGTAAACCATGCCAGGGGCATAAAAGCTAGAACCAAGCTTATTGATGCAGTATTTGCATGTTAAAGGGACACTATACCCAAACATTTTCTTTTATGATTAAGGTAGAGAACACAATTTTAAACAACATTCCAATTTACTTCTATTACCTAATTTGCTTCATTCTTTAGATATACTTTAATGAAGAAATAGCAATGCACACTGTGAACCAATCACAGGAGGCATCTATGTGCAGCTACCAATCAGCAGCTACTAAGCATATCTAGATATGCTTTTCAGCAACGAATATCAAGAGAATGAAGCAAATTAGATAATAGAAGTAAATTAGAAAGTTGTTTATAATTGTAAGCTCTTTCTAAATCATGAAAGAAAAAAAATTGGTTTTCATGTCCCTTTAAGTAAACAATATTATTTATGTTATGGTTTGTATATATTTATGCAAAACAATTAAAATAGTTCATTTGAAATTATACAATTGGAGTTCCTTTTTTTGGGTGTCTAACGTTACCCATAACAGTTGATGATACATATTAAAATGAGACATATAAGATGGAATCTTGTTACACCTGTGCTGTTAAAGGGACAGACTATTAGTAAATATGTATTGTTATAGATATAATACCACTTTATTTAAAAAAACCATGTTAAATAACCCGCAAGGTTAACTTAATATACTTTAATATAATGTGAATATGTATTAAATAAGTTTGATCAGACAGGACACTTGTCTCAGTTTTGGATACAAATCTTATTCTTTTAAAATCAATATGCTGGATGGTTCTAACAAAACTCAACAAAAGTGAATTCAAGGTTATCTAAATACCACACATGCTTTAGCTCTGTCTTGCTTTGAAATGTTAATAATTAGAATTAAAATAAGATACCCCCTGCAGAGACTTTGAACATAGATGATGATAGATGATTGCGTTTTGTTTTTTAATTATTTGTTTAAAAAGTTAACATACTGATAATTTGAAGAAGACATGATAATAAAATAAATTATTTTTTCTTTTTATAGTATAAACATAAAGGGCTAGATTACAAGTGAGGTGCAAACAGTTTTGTGCTAGCGCAATCATAATGCAAACCATTTTCATTGCACCGATATTAAAAGTGAAGCAAAATCGCTTCAATCCTTACCACGATCACAGAGCTGTGGTTAAATGTTTTCTGAAACAAAAAAGTTGCACAAAACGCTTCAAAAATACAAAGTACAGTTACACTCATATTAACACTGTCCGCTAAAAATGTTTCAATGACAATATTGCGCAAAAAAGTTATAAGGGCTCAAAGATTTTGAGATCTCAGGTGTTAGAAAAAAGGCAGGCAAATGGCTTTAACATTGAGATACATACATATACATTGCTAAAGATGTATTTCTATGTGTGTGTATATATATATATATATATATATATATATATATGTTTATATATGTGTACATATGTATTAATGTATTTATATGTGTATATATTTATTTACAGTCACATATACTGTACACATAAAAAACATTAATATATATATATATATATATATATATATATATATATATGTACACATATAATTGCATTATATCCCTTTGCCATTAAGTAGATGAAAACATGATAAAACATATGAATGCAATATTCATAGTTAATGAAGATTTTACTGTAAATATTACAGATTTGCTAATGCGAATATGCTATGTTGTTTGCGCGATGGGTGTTTTGTTCAACAAATTTTTTTTCTCCATTGACTTCTATGGGAAATGCGAAAATGCAATGGCGTTTGTGTGATCTCGGGTAGTTTTTTCGCGATACTCGGGTTAACACTACTGCAAAATATGTTTTTTTGAAACTTGTAATACGAACGCAACCTGACTAGCGCAAAAAGATTAACACAAGCTGAGTTACCGGCCAAACTCTGAAATAATCCATATTACAAGTTGCACGCTTTTTAAATTTCCACAAATTTATTTCCGCAAATTTTCTATGGGTAGCATTAAGCGGTAATGTGTACTTGTACTACAATTTGAAAGTAAATGCAATTAAGTGAACGCAATCACATTTACCTCTCAAACAGTTGCACTAAACTACACTATTAACCCCTAAACTACCACCGCCACACCTCAAACTACCTCTCTACACTATTAACCCCTAAACCACCACACCCACATGGAAAACTACCTCTCTACACTATTAAACTAACTAAACTGCCACCCCCACCGCAAAGTAACCTTCTACACTATTAACCCCATAAACCCCTACCCCCTCACATTGCAAACTAAACCTCTTCCCTATTAAATCCTAAACCACCACCCCACCACAAAGTAACCCACTAACATCTAAACCCCATAACCTAACACCCCCTAAGTTACCCTAATATAGAATAACCTTACCTATAAAAAATTTAGCTTTAAAAAAATAAAAACTTACCTGAAGAATAATTATAAAAACTTACCTTACCTTTAATTTTTTTTTTTTTTTTTTAAAAATATAAGGTTAGTTTTCCATTAATTTTTCAGGTAATTTTTTTTTTTTGAAAGATAATTTTTTCTATCTGGAGTTGGCTTCTATGTAATAAAATGAGGAAGTTGATTGTCTACCGCCATCCACTAGAAAGCAATAAAATCCAGACATACAGGCTTATTTTTTGAAAACTCAAAACCCCAATGAATAGAGGCAATCCCTGGTTATAAAACACATTTGGACCTCCTTTTTACAGTAGAATGGTTTACTACTTTAAATACCTTACTTTGTTTTTCTTGCTATCCAGTTGAAAGGCAGTAGCAATTTAATGAACAGAAATTTAAAAACATGTTTCATTATTATACATAAACAACAGACGCAAAGCCGAAAAATATTCATACATTGGGAAATCACATTTTTTAAGGAAATTCAAGCAAATGTAAAAGATTCTTTGGCAAGTTTTGTACTGATAAAAATCAAATCCATATGTACATCTGTATGCACATTGACAAAGGAGCCAAACACTGATATATATTTTTTAGTTGAAAGAAAATGATTCTTTTATAATTACAAGTTATATATATATAGAAATTTTTGGATCAATTTTGGAAGCTTTATTGCACAGTAGCTAAAACTTTAATTAACTACACTTTTTGACTTTCTGTAACGTAAAAATTTAATGACCATCACATTTGATAAATCAACAGCATTTCTAGTTACAGTTTCCTTTCCTGGCAATTCAAACAGAAAACATCTGTTCATGTTGCATGGATTGGCACTTGGCAGATTAAAAATGCAAGGTTTCTGAACTATTCATAGACCACAGAGCACCACATATTGTAAACATAAATAAGAAAAAAGGTCAATAGAGATAAAAAATCTTTAAGATCTGCTTTAAATTTTGCCTTATGCTAAGGAAAAAAAAAAAATCACATTTCTACACAAACTAATCTGTTCATTGTTCTTCCATTAGAATTTTCAGCAATGGCTCATTAGCTGGTTATACTGAAATGCTCTTACCGAAAAATAAATTCCTGTAAACTACTAATGCTTTTCTATATACAGTATATATTATTTTATAGCTAAGCTCGCTGCAATTCCTTTGTTGAAATACTGTAACAAATTTTAAAGCCTTTTTAATTGTACATTTGACATACTAAAGTATTTACAATATACAGTATTTTGTAACATCTGTACTCTAAAAAGTATTTGAAAGGCACATTGAACATAATATTTAATACACAATATTTAAATATACATTCATTGTTTATGTTGCCTGCTTTTGCTGTAAGTATCACTGAAAATGTTTCACTTGCAGAAGAGGACAGGGTACATATCGTGTACTTATGTATGCTACATTTAGCCGTATCGCTACATGCTACATAGCTCTTGCTTAGATCAGTAAAAGAGATGTATTTCTGACCATAACAGATGAGAATAAAGCAGAAATAAAACAAAAAGACATACTTAACCCCTTAACCCATTTTGACGTGTATTTACCAAGTACTGTGTGACATAAATGTGGTTTCATGCTGGCACAGAAATACAGTTGCTGGATAGCACTGATTTTAAGGAGACAAAGAACCAATAATAGTGTTTAACTGCCTAGAAATCACTGCAATCAGTATTGATCGCATGTGTATATGAAAAAGAATAACCAGACATCCCAACCTGCAAAAACTCATTTCAGGGAGGTGGCTTCTCCCGCTACTGCGCCACCACCCCCCCCCTCAAAGTTATATATTGGACACCTTGAAACCCTAAATAAGATAGAGACTTATCATTAAAGTAGCTTCCCACTAAAGTCAAATAAAAAAAAAAGTAGCTTTATTGCACAACCACATACAACAAACCTTTTTTCCAGTGATCGTACGCTTGTTGAATGCTCAAATATTTTAGAATACGAAGTTTAATTACGTGCAGTAAATAAGGTAGTATTTGTGTTTTATTTTATTAACATCAGTGGGGGCTTTTTGGTTACTGATGCATGCTTTGAAGGTTCTATAACATCCCAGCAACTAAAGGCATTCCTTAAAGAAACACTTTTCCGGATTTGGGCCACATGATTGGATCATAGTACTTGGAGTTTCAGGGAGATTGCACTCCATTTGCTGGCATCAGGGAGCTGCTATTAAAATCAGGGAGAATCCCTGAACTTCAGGGAGACTTGGGATGTCTGAATAACACTATGGCCTTCTGCCTGCAAATGACATATCAATTATGTAATATAGTGAAAAATAAGAGCAATGCAGGGTTTACATTAATTACTTATGGTCCTATTAGAGAAGAGGTTTCAACTTTTTTAAATCAGGTACCATTTGCTAATTTTCTGTTTTAAGGGTCAGCATTTTTTTTTATTAATTCTATTTAAATTTCTTCCAAATGACAAATTTCTGATGAGCAATTAGTTAGCAATACTGGTGTCACAAACCTACATATGAACATACACCCACATATATGTTGGATTTACAAAGGTGACTGCACAGGTTGTGTGTAAATAATTTCATTATGATTATTTTTACGTTTACATTTAGCAATCATCTTATGGCCAACTGGTAGATTAATATCTCGGGTTGTCTACGTTTAAAAATGTATTGATAGTTTTGATGGTCAGTTTTAAGAATTTGAGAAGCTATACCGTACCAAATGAACTATTGCCCAAATGCTGAAAATGTACCATAACCATATATGTGTGGTATTCCATTCCTGAACATAGGAGATCATAAAGAAGATTTTAGAATAATTTTCCCTATAACTGCATAGGTTCTGTGTAAACAATTTCAATGAGAAACTCAAAGTTTGTGAAATAGTTATTTTTTTATATGATCACATTTGGCATATATTTTACAGTGAACTGGTGAAATGCAAAAAAAAAAAGGTATGTAGATTGAACTATTCTAATATATATATATATATATATATATATATATATATATATATATATATATATATATATATATATATATATATATATATGTATCCCTCAGATTACGCCAGGGTTAGGTTCCAGGATGAATGGTTATAAATCAAAACCATTGTAAATTGAAACCCAGTTTATAATGTAAGTTATTGGGAAGTGAGGGAGTTAGATTCCAGGCCCTCTAAAAATTGTCATAAGTAACACCTAATACATTATTTTTAAAGCTTTGAAATGAGCCCTTTAAATGCTAAACAGCATTATAAACCTAATTAAATTATCACACAACAGACTGTATCATCAAACTAAGTTTAATTAACAAAAACATTTTTTTACTTGCATTTTTCTGCAAACAGTTTTCTGCATTGTTAGCATGTTAGATAATATTGGGTCTGCACCTATTCTATGCATTTCAATCTGCAGTTATTAATAGGCAGTTAGGCACCCTTAGCTCAAGCAGCTGAACAGGAAGATAAAAGGGAAGTGGCTGCTAGATCTTGTTGCTCGATAGGTCTGGTCTGCTCTGTGCACACAGATCAATTTCAGTCTGCTAAGTTGCATAACTTTGCTGCAACACAAGCGGACACTCCACCTACTGGCTATTTTAATTAGTGCACTGCTTTTCAATGCTTTTCAATAGCAGTCACATGACTGAAAAAAAGGTTGTTATTCTGAAACGGCGCAAATTGAACCGGAGTACAGTGATATATATATATACGGTATATATATATATATATATATATATATATATATATATAGTTTTCTTGGTTATTTTTTTTTTGAGAATGTAGGCAGTTATGTCATACCAAATAAGAGTTGCCCCATTGCACTACTTTAGCACATCAGATAAATAGCTGCAGATACAGACTTTAAAATTATCAAAACTAATAACATGAGGTGGAGGACAGCTATACTACAGAAAAAAATGTTTTTTTTTTTATTAAATAGAAATGAAAAATTATAGAAAACAGACAGCTGCCAGTACCTAAAATGGTGGAAATTAGGGTGAGGGTTACAGAGCTTTTTGGGAGGAATCAGGGAGGTGGGAAGGTAAAGGGGTAATCCTACACTGAAGAAAATAATAATAATAATAATAATAATAATAATAATAATAATAATAAAATAAAATAAGAAAAATAAATAAGAAAGGTCTAAAACTGCATACTGGCAGACTGTCTGCCAGTACTTAAGATGGGGGTGACCAGTGAGAGTGGGAAGAGAGCTGTTTGAGAGGGATCAGGTAGGGATCAGGGGCTGAGAAGTGTTGCGTTGGAGGTTAATCTCTACACTAAAGCTAAATTAACCTTACAACCTACCTAATTAACCCCTTCACTGCTGAAAATAATAAAAGTGTTGTGCACAGCTGCAATTAGTTGCCTTCTAATTACCAAAGAGCAATGGCAAAACCATATATGTCTGCTATTTCTGAACAAAGGGGATCCTAGAGAAGCTTTTGCAATCATTTGTCCCACGATTGCACAAGATGTTTGTAAAGAATTTAAGTGAGAAACTGAAAGTTTGTGAAAAAGTTAACAATTTTTTTTATTTGATCGCATTTGCCAGTGAAATTGTGGCATGAAATATACCAAAATGGGCCTAGATCAATACTTTGGGTTATTCTAAACTACAGAGATTTACAATGGCACTACTGTGGCAATCCCCACAGATATTCAGTCAGTTAACGTCCTACTTGTTGCGTTTTATTCTGCCTCAAGTGGAGTGAATTCTATGTACCAACTGTGGGTTGGTGCTCAGCATTAATAGGAACTATAGCAAAAAGGAAGTGGATAGAGATCCACTGACAGAATGCAGGTAGCACTCTATGCCTAGGCTGAAAGGCGTACGATCCGGATATAGTTAAAACATAACTTTTATTAATAAATTGGTTAAAATACGCACGAACATACAAACATTTATTAAAATAACCACTCTGTTGTAATATTCTATATAAAGGTGATGGCTATATACTACTAATGTAGGCCTAAGGTATCTGATGCCATCACCTATAGAAATATAATAATGTAAATTTAGTAAATTGGGGGACTCCTACTGGTCACCTAAAATCAAGTAGGTATGGTATACGGGGACAGAGTTAGTCTACTAGTGTTACGTATATCAAATATATATTATTGTGATAGTGCTCAGTCTGAACTCAATTCCCCAACATGTATATGCCAGTTAGTAATATGGTATACACACTATCTTACACAGTGGGTCTTACAGAAAAACCAATACTTAGTATTGTAGTAGATTAAATATTCCTAACTGGTAATTCTGTGAGTTTAGGATACCCTGGTATCAGACATCTTAAAAGAATGTGTATATGTCTTGGCATCTGTACCATTCAGTAAAGATTAGATATTATGATTCACTGTGAATTGTCGTGTGTGTTTTGATTGTATTAGCTTCCTAAGTGAATACATTCAATAGGTGACCATTTGGTTCATTTTGAATGGATAAAAAACATTGTTCCAGTTGGTAGGGGTTAGATTAATTCAATATCTGTGGTGTTGTGTGAGTGAGAGAATCTGGAAAAATTGTATTTCAGTTGTACCTTCTAAATAAACGGTACTTAGTAATATGGAGTCTCATCACTTGCCAGAATTGCAATATAAATCTGTGTTGCACATAGTTGATTCTGCTTAATACCCACTTTTTTCGATCATATAATGTATTCCTGTTTATGTACACAGGTTATAGGTTTGAATCTTTATTACACAGGGTTAATTCTGTTTGACATTCACTTAGATTCCTCGATCATATCATATTTTCCTGTCTATGAACACAGGTTATAGGTTTTATATCAATGAGTTCAATCCACTAACTGGGTTGGTACTGACATGGGAGAAGTCCCTGTAATCTATGTGCGCCAGTTATAGATTTTATATCAATAGATCATATATGTTAATTTTGTAAGATACCTATATAGGAGAATCCCTTATATTCTAGTCGTTCTCAGAGACACGGAACTACTGGTGTGCTTTATTTTGTGTAATCACAATATCTGTCAGTATCAATCTGTCAGTCTCTGTAGTTAAAGCGCTACAACTTTATGATACGTTTAATATTTAAATATTCACTTATTGCCATCTATAATCCAAATTCTAAGTAGTGAGATATAATTGCTTACAATATTGTCATAAACCTCTTAGTAGAAACTTATATCTATATTGCTTATGAGTCAACTACGGTTTAGGATTACTTGAGTTCAACTATGTGGTTAGATAGATTCACTTTAAAGAGCGTCGGTATATCTAAATGGGTATAGCAGATATTTAACGGTATTCTGTCAGGTAAGTATAATATAGAATACCGTTCTGTGTAACTGAGAGATTAGTAGTTCTCCCCTTAGATAGAATATTGTATCCCGGTACTAACACAATGTTAAATTCCAGTACTTTAGGAATGCTACGTTGACTAATAATATCGTTTCTTTGTAATATTTTGTACTTAGTTATATATCTCTTTAGGTATATATATAGTTTTGATAGGTAAATAAAAACAAAACAAGGCTCTATTTCTGTTTAAATGTAGTGATTGCAAAAATGCTCTGGTCTTTTCGGGAAGTTTTAGTCTGAAATGCCCGGGGTTTATTATGTAACTAAGGCCTTTATCACAATCTATTAGCTGATCTATCATGAATCTATTGCAGTCTATCCATTCAATGTGATCACAATAATGCATTTGTGTCTCTTTCCTGACCCCAAAACGAGTTTTCAGATCCTAGCTAGAAACCCTTTTTTTCCTGTGTGGCCAAAAAATTATCGCCATTCACAATCTTTTTTTGAGTGACTTTTAAATGCCTTTTAAGGACAGTTTTGACACCTTACGGCACATGATAAGTCATTGAAAGGGAATTTTTAACATCTTTACAACTATTCCAAGGTTATTTGCAAAAAGTCTTATATGTTGCACATATGCAAAACAATCTGAAATGGCCACAGAAGACTTTATAGAGGACTTTTTAACATACATGATATTGATTCATTCAAGCTCCGTTTATCACTATTGTATAGACTGCTCACAATGGACACTGTCCATATTTACAAATGTGTAGTTTCATATCCATATGGATATGTGTTAAATACATGATATCCTGGTTAGCTTAAGGGATCTGCAGAAAAAGTCACATTACGACCCCACAAATTTTATAAATAAATTTTAATATTTGATTTAAAGTCAGGCCCATATTTGCATTTGTCACTAACAGTACTTATGTCTTTATCAGCACCACAGCTAAACCATCTGAGTGGCAATTGTATTTTGGCACCATTTTTTTTTACTTTATTTTTACTTTTTTAAACATTTACAAGCATTGTATTTAACAATATATTTTAACCGTTAAAGGACCGTTTTCATTAAAGTATGATCTTTAAACAAGATGTCGACTACAAGATTCTGTGTAAAGGAATTATAATATCCTACCTCCTAGGCTCATGCCTTATAGTTTTAGTCCTTTTAAAATCCAGTATAACAATTTGTTATAAACCCTTTACATAGAAACCCTTAGTCGCCATCTTGTTTTAAGACAATTGTCAAAATGGCAACGATCCTTTAACAAACAACTAAAATAATATTGTTAAAACAATACTTGTGAATGTTTAAAAGTGATAAGATAGTGATTACAAAATGGTACCCAGTGTGCTCATAGTGTGAACATACAATTGGCATTTAAATGGTTTAGCAGCAGTGCGGTTGGAAACGCACTGCATAGGTTCCTAAAAGACTCATGATAGCACAATCCTGTTTTAAAAAACATGACAGAGCAAATGTGACTTCAAATCAAATATTAAAATAAAAATGGGAAAACACCATTTGTAGATGTTGGCATCCTGACTGTTGAAGTGTGCCCATCATACCAAGATACATATGGCATTCATATGGTTAGTTCGTGTTGAGGATGGTGTCAGAGTACAATAGGTTAATTTCACTCATGTAAATGAGTATTTCCCTTGCACAATAAACAAAGGGGCAACTTGAAAAAAATTAAAAATGTTACTATAACCTTAAAAGGTGAATTGGTTATTGTATCAGTCAGTTTTTTGTGACTGTCCTCTTTCTATTTTGAAAATAGGTACTTAAAAAGGCTTTTTTGGGATTTTATGATGAAAAAGCTTTTGCGGTGGCAGGCTTTTAGCAAACAAATCGATTTTGCATTGTGAACAGCTGAGAAAATTGACAACCAATTTGTGTAGAAAACAAAAAGCCATTTCAGGGCACAAAGCACTGATAAATTATGATCGCCCCCTAAATTGCTAGCTGAAACTGTCATCCACTGAAAGCTCTTTTTATGGCTTGGTTGCTCTTGATTAATAAAACTTTGTAAATTGTGCAAACAAATATCAGCTTTAGTGTTTAAAACATGTATTTTGTATGAAGGTGTTTGCAATGCAGTGCGTATTTACTGATCAATACTATTATTTATTATTATTATACTTTATTTATATAGCTCCAACATATTCCGCAGCGCTGCCCAAGGGTACAATTTGTTAAGATTTCACTCTAAAGAAAAAAAGGGCTCCCTAAATGTTAATTTTACACATAAGCTCTGGGCTCTACTCCTTTATGCTTCATGTAATGCTTCATGTGTAGAATACTGACTGCATCACATTACTCAGGAGCTCTTCATTTGAGAGCAGAGAATATACTTTTAAGGGGTGCAGTGTTTGGGAAGTTGACGTTTTATCTTTCATGTAAGAGAAAGCTGAAATCCACTTTTTTATTTCCTTGGCCTTTTTATAACATATTTGACTCATAAAATGCACTTGTTTAATAGAAGCAAAGAGCTTAAATATATTTAAACTCAGACGTTGTATAATCCATGAACACAAAAAACTACACTACTTGAGCTACAAGCTCTTTATCTTCATTTAAGTTTTATCAGCTCTAACATATGATTATTTAAAAATATTTTTGAACTTGTGCGTTTTAGAATGGTATTCTTAGGGGTCAAATTATTATTGTGCGGACGGACATGATACGATGTAGAGTATCATGTCCGCCGCACATCGATAAATGCCGACAGCATACGCTGTCAGCATTTATCATTGCACCAGCAGTTCTGGTGAACTGCTGGTGCAATACCGCCCCCTGCCCCCGTCCACTAGCAGGGGGTGTCAATCAACCCGATCGTATTCAATCAGGCTGATTTCTTTCCACCACCTCAGAAGTGGTGGACGAATTAAGGAGCAGCAGTCTTCGGACCTCTGCTTCTTAACTTCCGTTTCAGGCGTAAAAGAAGCGGAGTGGGTCGGAAGCAGCATCCACTGCTTCATAAATCAACCCCATATACTCAATGAGCTATTTGTGAGCTTGATAAGACCTTTTAGAAGTTTTACATTTCATTATGACAACACATACAGAAGAGTATTGTTTGATCATCTGAAAGACATGTTAGCAGTAGCTGACCTACTCAACAGAGGACCCTGGTGCAAAGTTTATTTTGGGCCCTCCAAAGGTAACTCAGTGTTAACAATAGTAAGGATATACATGCTGCTCTGTATAATGATTTTGAGGATAGAAAGATGGACCTGCTCACTGCATTAATAAAAGGCTCCGCTGCATTAGGAATGTGTGTATTCTGCACATGCCTATGTATAGACTGCCTGCTATCTTCCCCCCAACACTTGGGGCGCCATGTACTAAGCTTCGAAGTGACCGTCCGTCTGTATTTCCGCGTCAAAATTCGCTCACGATCTGCTTCTCGTATGTATCAATCTGCGATCTGCTCGAAAAACCACTATTTTTCATCAGCGATCGTAATTTTACTCAACTCATCGTTCCGAAGCCTTTTTCCACTTACTACATGTTCGATCGCACGTAAATTCGCTGTAATCGGAAATTATGAATGTTACAACTAATCCGCCCGCTCCAACTTTCACTGTAACTTCGCGTGATTTGCTTCGCGACCATTTAGGTAGCGAATACAATAGAAAACTATAGGGGGTATAAACCTGACGCCAGGTAGAAGTACTTAAGTGAAAGGACTAGACTACTATTGTAGCATTATTGGTTTTTGGATCAGTGAATGAAGATGGAGTGAATGAAGTGAATCAGTGAATGAAGATGGATGGATATTGTCATAATATTCGAGTACTAGATCAACAAGTACAACATTCTGTTGATGCGAGAAGTTAGGGTTGCGAGTCTTCTTAGAAGTAGCAGAATCTCCGGAGCAAGCCATCTTGTCAAAGTGAATACCGAAAAGTAAATAAACAATATTCTAAGATTTCTGGGAAAATGCACATTCTTATACATGTCAGCAGCCAGACGTTGCCGCTTGTCTGGCGATTATGACACCTAGATCGTCACGTGGGTAAAGAACTAAACCAATCAGGTCGCAGACTGCTTCTTAACTTTGCTCTTTCGCGCCGAACCAAGCTTCAAAGTTATCAATAATCCGATTGTCTTCGACACACAATAGACGCAAAATTTTATGGCTTGGTTTTTAGTACATTCATGTAACGAAGTGCCATCCGCATGGTGCGAATGCCGGCGGGTTATTTCGATACGGTCTGTGCGAAAAAATTGACGACTTAGTACATGGCGCCCTTGGTCCCTAGTGCCACTGTGCCTGCTGCCCCAATGGTCTTTAAACATTGCACAAAATTAGCTTTGAATGCCTTTTTAAGTTTAGTGCATTTTAAAATGAGTTCTGTACTGTTAGAATAAAAACATAGAAACTGTCCCGTGGGAGACTTAAACCTGTAAAGATCAGTTCATCAGGTTTTCATCAGTACAATAAAATGACTTACCCACCAAATACTTTTAACAAATCAAATTTTATTAGCTCATATAACAGGCTAATAATTAAACTTGATTGGACAACATGTTTGTCAGGTGACTCCAGACCAGTATCCAACACTATACATCTCAAATTGACTTAAATTGAATTAGAAATACAAGATTAGTATAATGTCCAATATGTTATAAATTTCAGATTTATAAACCTGCAAATGCAATATGCAAGTTATTTTTCTGTGCAAGCTCATTAAATTTAGCTATAAATACATTTCTACAACACAAGCATGAGGAATAAAAAAAAAAAATCTAATTTGATGTGTAATCACTTGTACTGCTAAATTTGTGGTGATATAAAGCTTGGAATTTACTATCCATGTACATAGCTAAAGTAATTTTCACTATAGCTTGATTACCTTTATATCTTAACTAGTGGATAAGCCTACCCAGAGGGCAGTCTATGTATTCAGAATACAACACCCAAGCTACAAAAAATAAAAAAGTAAAAATACAGAAAAAAATTAACAAAGCTAAAAAATCCCCCCCCAAAATGAAAACACACCCTAATCTAATACTAAACTACCAAAAATAAACAAAGTCCCCCCTAACAGTAAAAGCCACCCACCCACCAAACCCCCCAAAGTAAAAATACTAATAAACCTAAACTACCTATTGTCCTTAAAAGGGCATTTGTATGGCATTTCCCTTAAAAGGGCATTCAGCGCTTTTTGAAATTGCCCAATGTACCCTGATCTAAAAAAACAAAACCCCTCCAAAAAGAAAACCTAACACTAAAGCCCCAAATAGGTACTCACGGTTTCAGAAGTCCGACAGAGAAGGTCTTCTTCCAGACGGGTCCATCACCTTTATCCACAGTGAAGGCAGCACAGAGTGGAGGTCCGGAGCGGTCTTCCCCAATGTGGCGATCCTCGGCGGTGATCATCTGTGGCTGCATCGGCGTTCCTCGGCAGCGGTGGCTTTCCTTGGTGGAATGGTGGCTACTCTTCATCCTATGTCCGTCGTATACTGAATATTGAATGATTTAAGTAGCTCTCATCCTATTGGCTGATTTTGAAATAGGATGAGAACTACTGAAATCTTATTGGCTGATTTGAACAGCCAATAGGATTTAAGTAGCTCTTATTCTATTGGCTGTTTTAAAAAATTCAGCCAATAGGAATTCAAGATATCCCAAATTGATTGCAGTACTTTGCATTCAATATTCAGTATACAATGGACCTCAGATGAAGACGAGCCTCCATGCTCCCGAGGACCACCGCCGCCGCCAAGGACCGCCGCCGCCACAGATGACCACCGCTGAGGATCCCCACATCTGGGAAGACAGCTCCGGACCTCCTCTTCGTGCCACCTTCGCTGTGGATAAAGATGATGGACCCGCCTGGAAGAAGACCTTCTCTGCCAGATTTTTGAAACCGTAAGGACTTATTTGGGGCTTTAGTGTTAGGTTTTTTAAAAATAATAATTTTGTTTTGTTTTTTTTAGATTAGGGTTTATTGAGCAATTTGCAAAAGAGCTGAATTCCCTTTTAAGGGCAGTGAAAAAGAGTTGAATGCCCTTTTAAGGACAATGCCCATACAAATGCTCCTTTAGAGGCAATGGGTAGTTTAAGTTTATTAGTTTAATTTTTTTTTATTTTAGGGGGTTTGGTGGATGGAGGGTTTTATTGTTAGGGGGGACTTTGTTTATTTTTAATGTAAAGGAGCTGATTTCTTTAGGGCAATGCCCTACAAAAAACCCTTTTAAGGGCTATTGGTAGTTTATAATACAAAGGGAGTTCAAATGCAGGAAAGTTATAATTAAATTGTTATGTATCATATTAAACAAAGAAGCAGATTGGGCAGAAATATAATTAGTGAAATAAACCCCTATGTGACTTATGTTCACACTTATATCAAGTCATGCTCTAGAACATATTGAGAATCACCTTACCTTCTTGTTGATCCCGTTCGGTCCGCGTCCTTCAGTGTATTGGAAAACAACTCTGGTGATCTGTTTATAGCCACCACTCTGTACAAACTTTGGCCGCCATGAGTCTCCTACTCTGGCCTGCGTAGTTAAAGTTACCCGACGTTCGGGCTCCAGCTGCTAACACTGTCTGTTCTGAAATGCTCAAGTCACTGCGGGGGAGGGGGGTGTATGGTCTCTGTCCAATCCGAGGTAAGCCAGCATACAAAGTATAGAGCATGAACATGGTCTGTAGTAATACGTAGTAACAAAGGAGAAGACCAAGCTCTATGTCAAAATAAATTTATTGCAAACAGGTTAAAATAGATGACATAGCCACCCAAAATAAAACTGAAGAGAAGCGCAGCACAAAAGCTTACGCGTTTTGGCAGTCTGCCGTAATCATAGCCTCGTGTGTGCAAACTCTCAGTAGCTTAAAAGGAGGTTAAAACAACCTGATTGGTTAATCAAATGTGCTTCTCAGACAGTAATACCTGTTTAGACGGCATAGTCTGTTACAAAGTAAACATTGTGAATACATGGTTCTCTGTAATTGATCATATCAAAGTCAAATGGTGATACAAAATCACATAAAAGGGGGAGAACACATGTATAGTAGGGACAGGTAACCACTGACAATGTATAAAATCTGTGAGTGACTATAAATACATACAAATCATATTCATAACTAAAATATATAGCAGATTCTGTCATATTGCTAATAAATTAACACAGCTATAGATGCTAGACACTTTAAAGTTTAGATGAATTTAAAAAACATTTGTCATATTGCTGATATGTTAACACAATTTTAGATATTGAACACTAAGACATTATGGTAAATTCCAAAACACATCTTAATGAACAATGTATTGCATTGTATTGAATTAAATCGCAATAGGAAAAGCAGGGGCAGAGTCAAGCATGGTGTTGTCGTGTAGTTACTCGTTTGGGATGGAGTAAAGCCTCTCTCATTATATACCACTGCAAGCATATCCTTAGAGCCATGTGTTGTTACAGCTACACATATTCTGTGCTCACGAATCGAGCAGCTTGCAGCCCGGTCCTATATAAGAGATTTCAGGCCCTTTTCTCAGGCCTACTTGGCCAATATCAGCTCTGCTTCCGGCATGTTATTTTAGCAGAAGGAGAATCCCTGCTAACCTCAAGGAGACCTGCCGACCTCAAAGAGATTCCCATTGCTGGTGTGGATAGTAGAATAGCGGCACAATATAAAGACACTGCTTGGTACTGCATCAGCCAATAGGATTTTTTCTACCTTAATTCCGATTGGCTGATATAATTCTATCAGCCAATCGGAATTGAAGGGACGCCATCTTGGATGACGTCACTTAAAGGAACCGTCATTTAGTAAGAAAACTCCGGATGAAGAGGATGCTCCACGTCGGATGTCTTGAAGATGGACCTGCTCCGCGCCAGATGGATGAAGATAGATGATGCCGTCTGGATGAAGACTTCTGCCCGTCTGGAGGACCTCTTCTGCCCGGCTTGGATGAAGACTTCTACCCTTCTGGAGGACCACTTCTGCCCAGTTGGGTGAAGATGTCTCATGGTAGGGTGATTTTCAAGGGGTTAGTGTTAGTTTTTTTTAAGGGGGGATTGGGTGGGTTTTAGAGTAGGGTTGGTTGTGTGGGTGGTGGGATTTAATGTTGGGGGGGTATTTGTACTTTTTTTTACAGGTAAAAGAGCTAATTACTTTGGGGCAATGCCCCGCAAAAGGCCCTTTTAAGGGCTATTTGTAATTTAGTGTAGGGTAGGGCTTTTTTATTTTGGGGGGCTTTTTTATTTTGGGGGATTTTTGATTTTGTTAGGGGGGTTAGAGTAGGTGTAATTAGTTTGAAACTCTTGTAATTATTTTATTATTTTCTGTAAAAAAAAATTTCTGTACTTTAGATAATTTTATTTAATTGTTATTAATTGTATTTAATTTAGGTAATTATATTTAATTATAGTGTAGTGTTAGGTGTTAGTGTAACTTATGTTAGGTTTTATTTTACAGGTAAATTTGTCTTTATTTTAGCTAGGTAGTTATTAAATAGTTAATAACTATTTAGTAACTATTCTACCTAGTTAAAATAAATACAATGTTGCCTGTAAAATAAACCCTAAGGCCTAGATTTAGAGTTTGGCGGTAGCCGTGAAAACCAGCGTTAGAGGCTCCTAACGCTGGTTTTAGGCTACCGCCGGTATTTGGAGTCACTGAAAAAAGGGTCTAACGCTCACTTTTCAGCCGCGACTTTTCCATACCGCAGATCCCCTTACGTCAATTGCGTATCCTATCTTTTCAATGGGATCTTCCTAACGCCGGTATTTAGAGTCGTTTCTGAAGTGAGCGTTAGAGCTCTAACGACAAAACTCCAGCCGCAGAAAAAAAGCAGGAGTTAAGAGCTTTCTGGGCTAACGCCAGTTCATAAAGCTCTTAACTACTGTACCCTAAAGTACACTAACACCCATAAACTACCTATGTACCCCTAAACCGAGGTCCCCCCACATCGCCGCAACTCGATTAAATTTTTTTAACCCCTAATCTGCCGAACGCCACCTACGTTATACTTATGTACCCCTAATCTGCTGCCCCTAACCCCGCCGACCCCTATATTATATTTATTAACCCCTAATCTGCCCCCCACAACGTCGCCGCCAGCTACTTACAATAATTAACCCCTAATCTGCCGACCGCAAAGCGCCGCCACCTACGTTATCCTTATGTACCCCTAATCTGCTGCCCCTAACACCGCCGACCCCTATATTATATTTATTAACCCCTAATCTGCCCCCTCAACGTCGCCGACACCTGCCTACACTTATTAACCCCTAATCTGCCGAGCGGACCTGAGCGCTACTATAATAAAGTTATTAACCCCTAATCCGCCTCACTAACCCTATCATAAATAGTATTAACCCCTAATCTGCCCTCCCTAACATCGCCGACACCTAACTTCAATTATTAACCCCTAATCTGACGACCGGAGCTCACCGCTACTATAATAAATGTATTAACCCCTAAAGCTAAGTCTAACCCTAACACTAACACCACCCTAAGTTAAATATAATTTAAATCTAACGAAATTAATTATCTCTTATTAAATAAATTATTTCTATTTAAAGCTAAATACTTACCTGTAAAAGAAATCCTAATATAGCTACAATATAAATTATAATTACATTGTAGCTATTTTAGGATTAATATTTATTTTACAGGCAACTTTGTAATTATTTTAACCAGGTACAATAGCTATTAAATAGTTAAGAACTATTTAATAGTTACCTAGTTAAAATAATAACAAAATTACCTGTAAAATAAATCCTAACCTAAGTTATAATTAAACCTAACACTACACTATCAATAAATTAATTAAATAAAATACCTACAATTACCTACAATTAAACCTAACACTACCCTATCAATAAATTAATTAAATAAAATACCTACAATTACCTACAATAAAACCTAACACTACACTATCAATAAATAAATTAAATACAATTCCTACAAATAACTACAATTACATAAACTAACTAAAGTACAAAAAATAAAAAAGAACTAAGTTACAAAAAATAAAAAAATATTTACAAACATAAGAAAAATATTACAACAATTTTAAACTAATTACGTCTACTCTAAGCCCCCTAATAAAATAACAAAGACCCCCAAAATAAAAAAATGACCTACCCTATTCTAAATTAATAGAGTTAAAAGCTCTTTTACCTTACCAGCCCTGAACAGGGCCCTTTGCGGGGCATGCCCCAAAGAATTCAGCTCTTTTGCCTGTAAAAAAAAACATACAATTACAACCCACCACCCACATACCCCTAATCTAACCCAAACCCCCCTTAAATAAACCTAACACTAAGCCCCTGAAGATCTTCCTACCTTGTCTTCACCTCAACAGGTATCACCGATCCGTCCTGGCATCTGGTGCTGAAGAGGTCCAGAAGAGGCTCCAAAGTCTTCCTCCTATCCGGCAAGAAGAGGACATCCGGACCGGCAAACATCTTCATCCAAGCGGCATCTTCGATCTTCTTCCATCCGGTGCGGAGCGGGTCCATGTTGAAGCAGCCGACGCGGATCCATCCTCTTCTTTCTGCGTCTCCCGACGAATGACGGTTCCTTTAAGGGACGTCATCCAAGATGGCGTCCCTCGAATTCCGATTGGCTGATAGGATTCTATCAGCCAATCGGAATTAAGGTAGGAATATTCTGATTGGCTGATGGAATCAGCCAATCAGAATCAAGTTCAATCCGATTGGCTGATCCAATCAGCCAATCAGATTGAGCTCGCATTCTATTGGCTGTTCCGATCAGCCAATAGAATGCAAGCTCAATCTGATTGGCTGATTGGATCAGCCAATCGGATTGATCTTGATTCTGATTGGCTGATTCCATCAGCCAATCAGAATATTCCTACCTTAATTCCGATTGGCTGATAGAATCCTATCAGCCAATCGGAATTCGAGGGACGCCATCTTGGATGACGTCCCTTAAAGGAACCGTCATTCGTCGGGAGACGCAGAAAGAAGAGGATGGAAGAAGATCGAAGATGCCGCTTGGATGAAGATGTTTGCCGGTCCGGATGTCCTCTTCTTGCCGGATAGGAGGAAGACTTTGGAGCCTCTTCTGGACCTCTTCAGCACCGGATGCCAGGACGGATCGGTGATACCTGTTGAGGTGAAGACAAGGTAGGAAGATCTTCAGGGGCTTAGTGTTAGGTTTATTTAAGGGGGGTTTGGGTTAGATTAGGGGTATGTGGGTGGTGGGTTGTAATGTTGGGGGGGGTATTGTATGTTTTTTTTTACAGGCAAAAGAGCTGAATTCTTTGGGGCATGCCCCGCAAAGGGCCCTGTTCAGGGCTGGTAAGGTAAAAGAGCTTTTAACTCTATTAATTTAGAATAGGGTAGGGCATTTTTTTATTTTGGGGGTCTTTGTTATTTTATTAGGGGGCTTAGAGTAGGTGTAATTAGTTTAAAATTGTTGTAATATTTTTCTTATGTTTGTAAATATTTTTTTATTTTTTGTAACTTAGTTCTTTTTTATTTTTTGTACTTTAGTTAGTTTATGTAATTGTAGTTATTTGTAGGAATTGTATTTAATTTATTTATTGATAGTGTCGTGTTAGGTTTTATTGTAGGTAATTGTAGGTATTTTATTTAATTAATTTATTGATAGGGTAGTGTTAGGTTTAATTGTAGGTAATTGTAGGTATTTTATTTAATTAATTTATTGATAGTGTAGTGTTAGGTTTAATTATAACTTAGGTTAGGATTTATTTTACAGGTAATTTTGTTATTATTTTAACTAGGTAACTATTAAATAGTTCTTAACTATTTAATAGCTATTGTACCTGGTTAAAATAATTACAAAGTTGCCTGTAAAATAAATATTAATCCTAAAATAGCTATAATATAATTATAATTTATATTGTAGCTATATTAGGATGTATTTTACAGGTAAGTATTTAGCTTTAAATAGGAATAATTTATTTAATAAGAGTTAATTAATTTCGTTAGATTTAAATTATATTTAACTTAGGGGGGTGTTAGTGTTAGGGTTAGACTTAGCTTTAGGGGTTAATACATTTATTAGAATAGCGGTGAGCTCCGGTCGTCAGATTAGGGGTTAATAATTGAAGTTAGGTGTCGGCGATGTTAGGGAGGGCAGATTAGGGGTTAATACTATTTATTATAGGGTTAGTGAGGCGGATTAGGGGTTAATACCTTTATTATAGTAGCGCTCAGGTCCGCTCGGCAGATTAGGGGTTAATACGTGTAGGCAGGTGTCGGCGACGTTGAGGGGGGCAGATTAGGGGTTAATAAATATAATATAGGGGTCGGCGGTGTTAGGGGCAGCAGATTAGGGGTACATAAGGATAACGTAGGTGGCGGCGCTTTGCGGTCGGCAGATTAGGGGTTAATTATTGTAAGTAGCTGGCGGCGACGTTGTGGGGGGCAGGTTAGGGGTTAATAAATATAATACAGGGGTTGGCGGTGTTAGGGGCAGCAGATTAGGGGTACATAGGGATAATGTAGGTGGCGGGGGTGTACAGAGCGGCAGATTAGGGGTTAAAAATAATATGCAGGGGTCAGCGATAGCGGGGGCGGCAGATTAGGGGTTAATAAGTGTAAGGTTAGGGGTGTTTAGACTCGGGGTACATGTTAGAGTGTTAGGTGCAGACGTAGGAAGTGTTTCCCCATAGGAAACAATGGGGCTGCGTTAGGAGCTGAACGCGGCTTTTTTGCAGGTGTTAGGTTTTTTTTCAGCTCAAACAGCCCCATTGTTTCCTATGGGAGAATCGTGCACGAGCACGTTTTTGAGGCTGGCCGCGTCCGTAAGCAACTCTGGTATCGAGAGTTGCATTTGCGGTAAAAATGCTCTACGCTCCTTTTTTGGAGCCTAACGCAGCATTTTTTTGGACTCTCGATACCAGAGTTAAATTTATGGTGCGGCCAGAAAAAAGCCCGCGTAGCGTTAACAACCCATCTACCGCCAAACTCCAAATCTAGGCCTAAGATAGCTACAATGTAACTATTAGTTATACAGGGAGTGCAGAATTATTAGGCAAATGAGTATTTTGACCACATCATCCTCTTTATGCATGTTGTCTTACTACAAGCTGTATAGGCTCGAAAGCCTACTACCAATTAAGCATATTAGGTGATGTGCATCTCTGTAATGAGAAGGGGTGTGGTCTAATGACATCAACACCCTATATCAGGTGTGCATAATTATTAGGCAACTTCCTTTCCTTTGGCAAAATGGGTCAAAAGAAGGACTTGACAGACTCAGAAAAGTCAAAAATAGTGAGATATCTTGCAGAGGGATGCAGCACTCTTAAAATTGCAAAGCTTCTGAAGCGTGATCATCGAACAATCAAGTGTTTCATTCAAAATAGTCAACAGGGTCGCAAGAAGCGTGTGGAAAAACCAAGGCGCAAAATAACTGCCCATGAACTGAGAAAAGTCAAGCGTGCAGCTGCCAAGATGCCACTTGCCACCAGTTTGGCCATATTTCAGAGCTGCAACATCACTGGAGTGCCCAAAAGCACAAGGTGTGCAATACTCAGAGACATGGCCAAGGTAAGAAAGGCTGAAAGACGACCACCACTGAACAAGACACACAAGCTGAAACGTCAAGACTGGGCCAAGAAATATCTCAAGACTGATTTTTCTAAGGTTTTATGGACTGATGAAATGAGAGTGAGTCTTGATGGGCCAGATGGATGGGCCCGTGGCTGGATTGGTAAAGGGCAGAGAGCTCCAGTCCGACTCAGACGCCAGCAAGGTGGAGGTGGAGTACTGGTTTGGGCTGGTATCATCAAAGATGAGCTTGTGGGGCCTTTTCGGGTTGAGGATGGAGTCAAGCTCAACTCCCAGTCCTACTGCCAGTTTCTGGAAGACACCTTCTTCAAGCAGTGGTACAGGAAGAAGTCTGCATCCTTCAAGAAAAACATGATTTTCATGCAGGACAATGCTCCATCACACGCGTCCAAGTACTCCATAGCGTGGCTGGCAAGAAAGGGTATAAAAGAAGAAAATCTAATGACATGGCCTCCTTGTTCACCTGATCTGAACCCCATTGAGAACCTGTGGTCCATCATCAAATGTGAGATTTACAAGGAGGGAAAACAGTACACCTCTCTGAACAGTGTCTGGGAGGCTGTGGTTGCTGCTGCACGCAATGTTGATGGTGAACAGATCAAAACACTGACAGAATCCATGGATGGCAGGCTTTTGAGTGTCCTTGCAAAGAAAGGTGGATATATTGGTCACTGATTTGTTTTTGTTTTGTTTTTGAATGTCAGAAATGTATATTTGTGAATGTTGAGATGTTATATTGGTTTCACTGGTAAAAATAAATAATTGAAATGGGTATATATTTGTTTTTTGTTAAGTTGCCTAATAATTATGCACAGTAATAGTCACCTGCACACACAGATATCCCCCTAAAATAGCTATAACTAAAAACAAACTAAAAACTACTTCCAAAACTATTCAGCTTTGATATTAATGAGTTTTTTGGGTTCATTGAGAACATGGTTGTTGTTCAATAATAAAATTAATCCTCAAAAATACAACTTGCCTAATAATTCTGCACTCCCTGTAGTGTAGCTAGCTTAGGGTTTATTTTATTGGTAAGTATTTAGTTTTAAATAGGAATTATTTAGGTAATTGTAGTAATTTTATTTAGATTTATTGTAATTATATTTGTTAGGGTGTGTTAGGTTTAGGGTTAGACTTAGATTTAGGGGTTAATAACTTTAGTATAGTGACGGCGACGTTGGTGGTGGCAGATTAGGGGTTAAAATATTTATTTTAGTGTTTGTGATGTGGGGGCCTCAGTTTAGGGGTTACTAGGTAGTTTATGGGTGTTAGAGTACTTTTTAGCACTTTAGTTAAGAGTTTTATGCTACGGCGTTGTAGTGTAAAACTCTTAACTACTGACTTTAAAATGCGGTACCAGGCTTGACAGGAGAGGGTCTACCGCTAACTTTTTGGCAGACTAGTAATACCGGTGCTATGCAAGTCCCATTGAAAATATAGGAAACGCAATTAACGTAAGTGGATTTGCGGTATTTCCGAGTCTAGCCAAAAAAGTGAGCGGTGAGCCGGGCGTTAAAAAGCAGCGTTGGGACCGGTCAACGCTGCTTTTTAACCCTAACGCACAACTTGTAATCTAGCCGATAGTAAATATGGAAGGTTTTGCAATTTAGTAGAAATAAGCATATATCTTTAAATGTAAAGCAGTAAAACTACCATTAAAAATTCCATCTAATGAGGAATAAACAAGACACTTTTATAGAAGAAGTTAAAGGAATTGCACATCTTGAGAAAGCCAGTTGATGAGTTGATGTGCGCAGTGGATGGGAATATTAAAGAGTATCTGCACTAGGTACTTTAGACATTTAGTAAGACACTATGGGTAGATTTATCATATTGCAAGTGGACATGATACGATGTAGCATATCATGTCTGCCGCACATCGATAAATGCCAACAGCATACGCTGTCGGCATTTATCATTGCACCAGCAGTTCTTGTGAACTGCTGGTGCAATGCTGCCCTCTGCAGATTCACGGCAAATCGACCACTAACAGGGGGTGTCAATCAGAGCAGGCAGACAAGTTATGGAGCAGCGTTCTTTAGACCGATGCTTCATAATTTCGGTTTCAGGCGAGCCTGGAGGCTCGCGTGGAAACAGGAGCATCAAGCACCATACGGATCTTGATAAATCGGCCCCTATAACTTGTATTAAACATGTAGGGGCATATTTATCAAAGTGCAAGTGGACATGATACAATGTAGCGTATTATGTCTGCTGCACATCGATAAATGCCGTCAGCATACGCTATCAGCATTTATCATTGTACAAGCAGTTCACCAGAACTGCTTGTGCAATACCGCCCCCTGCAGATTTGCAGCCAATCGGCGCTAGCAGGGGGTGTCATTGAACCCGATCGTATTTGATGGGGTTGATTTCTGTCTGCCGCCTCAGAGCAGGTAGACAAGTTATGGAGCAGAGGTCTTTCGAAACAAGGGACATCAAGCTCCATTCGGAGCTTGTTAATTCAGCCCAGTAGTGTTGCTGTATATATTTCTGGACTGTTTTGAGATTGTTGAAGTCTTGGGATTGAGACTGAGTGGTGAGAAGCTGTTATACAGTGGACCCAATAGTGACTAAGGGAAATGAAACAGACAGAGATAAACTACTAACTGCACTCCATTGGTAGTCCCTCTGTGGAGCTCTACTAAGTGCTAAGAGCGGAGCGATGCCAAAAGATAATAGGCAGAGAAACTACTAGAGAGCAGGAAAATATACCCATGTGGCCAGTGACATGAGGAACGCTGAGACCAAGGGTAAGCACAGCGGAAGGAACGCCACACATTTGTAAAAAGCAAATTGCTGAATATATCGATGACTGGCAATTGAGTACTTATTGCAAAATAAGACAACACAGGATCATACAATAAATTGGAATTAACATTGAGACACCTGAAGGAATTTTTTCATGTACTTTCAGATTTGACAAAGGTGCACCTTTCAACACATGTCATATAGGGAGACGTCCCTAACTTGCTATTTGGACTGAGTTTTATCATTATTATTTGTTGTGTGTGAAATACTATTGATATTTTGCAAGTATAATGAATGTGGGATTTTATACTTTTAGGATTTTCCAGTATATTTATAGAAACCATCTAAGAATTAATTCAATAATATTTTGACACAATCCATATATCCATTTTCCCCTTTAGCTGCAAGTGCAGAGAGTGTGGCAATTTTTTTCTGTATTTAATAGAAAGTATAAGACACTGATTGTGGTACTTGGGGCTGATCTTGTAATCCATATGTTTCATCACCTTCATCTTCTAGTAAAGACATATATTGACCACGTTTGGTGGCCAGATCCTTGGCAGTAAATTGATCCTGGCTAAAATCATCATCATCATGCTTCTCATGATCAGAATCTGAATATGATAATTTAAAAAAATAAATAATAATAATGAATAATCCTTAAAAATCATCATGCAAAATGCATTGAAATTGGTAAACATTTTTTTCAATTTAATTAAGGTAAGTTTTTAAAATGTTCAGAGGTTGATAATAAACCAAATTAAATAAATATACAATATTGATATAAATAAAATATTGGAATATTTTTTGTTAGTTCTGCTGTTGTGATAATGTGTATTTATTGAATGATACATTTATTTACAAATTGCACTACACAATTAATTGTTATCATAACTCATGTCGTAGTAAGAGAATAAACATAAAAGGCTAGATTACAAGTAGAACACTAACTGTTAGCACACGTATTCTTGAAAGTAAACATGAGAGCGCAATCACATTTTACGTTTGTCTGGTTAGCACAAATGAAATCCTTGTGTAAAGGGAAGTGTGTTAAAAAAATACAATTACACTCATATAAACATTATCTGAATTTTTTTTTTATATAAATATATATATATATTTTTTACAAGGGTTAAAGGTATATGGTATATGACAAGGTGTTATATTGTATATATACATACATATACATTGAAAAACAGGATGGAATCAGCACAATTTAGTTATACCAAGAGATTATATTGAGTACACAACACCCTGTTTTAAATATCTCCAAGCAGAAGGTGCACAGAGGAAAGTAAAATTTATATGTTAATTAGGTTGTATCTAGGACATGATCTGAATGTAGTTCCCCTACATGGATGTCTACATATGTATATTCATGTATGTATATATATATATATATATATATATATATATATATATATATATATATATATGTTTGTACATGTGTTTTTATGTGTTATATTGTATATCGACTGTACAAATTTAACATTTTAATGTTCTTCACTTCAGGATAATGTATTTTTTTGTTAATACTTATTTCTAAATATATATCTGTATATACCTATACCTGTATAGGTATAGATATCTATTTTACATTATCATATATATATATATATATACACACACTCACCAGCCACTTTATTAGGTACACCTGCTCAATTGCTTGGTAACACAAATTGCTAATCAGCCAATCACATGGCAGCTACTCAATGCATTTAGGCATCTAGATATGGTGAAGATGACTTGCTGAAGTTCAAACTGAGCATCAGAATGGGGAAGAAAGGGGATTTAAGTGACTTTGAATGTTGCATAGTTGTTGGTGCCAGGCTGGTTAGTCTGAGTATTTAAAAAACTGCTGATCCTCCGGCGATTTTCACGCCCAACCATCTATAGGGTTTACAGAGAATGGTCTGAAAAAGAGAAAATATCCAGTGAACGGCAGTTGTGTGGATGAAAATGCATTGTTGAGGTCAGAGGAGAATGGTTAGACCTTTTCGAGATGATAGAAAGGCAACAGTAACTGAAATAACCACTTTTTACAACCAAGGTATACAGAATACCATCTCTGAATGCACAACACGTCGAACCTAGAAGCAGATGGGCTACAGCAGCAGAAGACCACACCGGGTTCCACTCCTGTCAGCTAAGAACAGGAAACTGGGGCTACAATTCGCACAGGCTAGCCAAAATTGGACAATAAAAGATTGGAAAAAATATTGCCTGGTCTATTGAGTTTCGATTTCAGCTGCGACATTCAGATGGCAGGGTCAGAAGTTGGCATAACCAACATGAAAGCATGGATCCATCCTGCCTTGTATCAATGTTCCAGGCTGGTGGTAGTGGTGTAATGGTGTGGGGGGGTATTTTCTTGAACACTTTGGGCCCCTTAGTACCAATTGAGCATTGTTTAAATGCCACAGCCTACCTGAGTATTGTTGCTGACCATGTCCATACCTTTATAAGTACAGTGTACCCATCTTTTGATGGCTAATTCCAGCAGGATAATGCACCATGTCACAAAGCTTAAATCATCTCAAACTGGTTTCTTGAACATGACAATAAGTTCACTGTACTCCAGTGGCCTCCACATTTACCAGATCTCAATCCAATAGAGCACCTTTGGGATGTGGTGGAATGGGAGATTCGCATCATGGATGTGCAACAGACAAATCTGCAGAAACTGTGTAATGCTATCATGTCAATATGGACCAAAATGTCTGAGGAATATTTCAAACACCTTGTTGAATCTATGCCACAAAGAATTAAGGCAGTTTTGAAGGCAAAAGGGGGACCAACCCGGTACTAGCAAGGTGAAGAATATAGGAATGTAAAATATGCATAACACGCACCGGGGTTTGGGATTTAGGTCTAACGTGGTGTCGCCCCATCTATTATAATACTCCCCTGCAGCAATGCACCTGCAACAGACATCCCATGTTTATAGCCTATTGCACAATGCCACATTGGTAAATCCCACTCCAACAGTAACACTCCTACATGAGTCCCCCCCCCCCCCAATCAGTTTAACTCAATCAAGAAAGGAAGAATGGTATAATAGAGTTTTCTGTTAATAACCACACCTACTTGAGACTCCTATTAAAACATTCCAAAACCCAACCCACTTAAGAAATCCTCAAAAAAAATATAAATAAAAAATAAATAAATAAAAAATAACTAGACTTTAATATGTTCTTGCCTGAAATATGGATATCAGCCATAGGTCCTGTCTCCTCAGTCCCTTGTAATGATCTGACAATAATTGTATTTGGTTAAACATACTTACCAATCATATTTACAGATGGGGGTTCACAATGTCAAAACTGAATTATTGAATTATGCTTTGGATTACAATTTATGATTTTCTGCATATGCAAAAGATAAAAACTAATACAATATATACCATATGATAACAAATAACTAATAATAATGTTGACATTTGAAGAAAAAAAAATAGTGCCATATGCAAGGCTTTGTTATCATGATATAAATATGTTTAGTCTATAAAACAGAGAATCTAATATATTTTCTAATGCAAGATGCCAAAATAGCAGTTTATGTAAAATGTCACAAAAAATAAATTGTCAATAAATTTAAACTCAAAGTAAAATGATACACTTACCATAAATAGCAGTCAAAGATTTCTGATAACTTACAACTATTACCAGTAAAAACGGGAAAAATGTAACTTGTACAAACAATTAAGAAGAAATATCAATATTTGCATAGGACAGATAAACATAAGTTCAAGTGAATATTTACTTATACACAACAGGGTGTTTTTTTCTAATCAGTCTACATTGACCTATTGACTTTTTATTCAAAAATTATACAAAACTTTTTTGACATTTTCATTACTTTTTTTTCAAATGTTAATTAAAGTGATTTATGATAAATGCTAAAAAATGTTCTGAATGAAGAATCACTGGGGTCAGTAAACCTTTGACATATTTCACATTGACTTTTATTTACACGCACCAATAATGTCTTAAATAGTTGGTAATGTGTTATATAAAATATTTTAAAATTAATTTCTGGTTTAAATTCTTGTGTATCTGAGTTGTATTACTGGTAGCACATTGTTTTGTTTTCGAATATTTTATTCATAGAAATGGTCTGTCTTTTCTTTATAAAAAAACAAAATGTGATGATTTACCAAACTGGGAGGCACAAAATAGAAAAATATAAGAACAAAGCTGTAAATTAACTGCATGACTCCCTACTGCCATGAAGGCTAATTGCACCAGCCACTATTTTCCATAGTTAAGTAGGACCATCCTAAAGGGACAGTCTAATCAAAATTAATTTCTTGATTCAGATAGGGCATGGCATTTTAAACCATATTCCATTTTACTTTTATTAACAAATTTGCTTTGTTCACTTGGTATTCTTTGTTTAAAGCTAAACCTAGGTAGGGTCATATGCTATTTTTTAAGCCCTGGAAGGCTGCCTCTTATTTCAGGCATTTTGACAGTTTTTATTTTTATAGCTAGACCGCTAGTTCATGTATGCCATATTACATTGTGCTAATTCCCGTGGAGTTACCTGGGAGTCAGAACTGATTGGCTAAAATGCAAGTCTGTTAAACGAACTGAAATAAGGGGGCAGTCTGCAGAGGCTTAGATACAATGTAATCATTGAGGTAAAAACTGTATTAACAGTCAGCTAGATTGCAAGTTTTGAGCGCTATAGGGATTTTAACGACCGCTACAAAAGCGGCGTTATTTCACCTCTCTATAGCTCTGGTATTACAGGTTTGTAAAAAGCAGGCTTGCGCAGGCAAAATGGTTGCGTTGATCTCCTTACCGCACCGAAAACAAGCGCTGCTTTGACATGCTCGTGCACAATTTCCCCATAGACATTAATGGGGAGAGCCTGCAAAAAAAAGCCTAACACCTGCGATCGCGGAAACAAAAGCTCCGTTACGCAGCCCCATTGATGTCTTGGTGGGAAAAAGAAAATAATGTTTAAACCTAACACCCTAACATAAACCAAGAGTCTAAATACCACCAATCTGCTTTCCCAACATCGCCGCCACCTACATAATGTTATTTACCCATAATCTGCCGCCCCCAACATCGCCGCCACCTACATAAAAATATTAACCCCTAATCTGCCGCTCCTGATGTCGCCACCACTATACTAAAGTTATTAACCCCTAAACCTCTGGCCTCCCATATCACTACCACTAAATAAATCCATTAACCCCTAAACCTAAATGGAAAGTATACCAAAGCACCAACTTGATGGAGGCTGGGTCTGGACCGATAACAATGATGTCAATTTTTACATAAACATTTTATTATTTCAACATTTTATTAAATAAACAAGTTAAACGATTAAAAACATGGATCCATGAATAAACAAACAGATTTGTACAACAATTGCAGCTAAATGAGATATTAAACAGATATTGATAGAGCCAATTTAGCACTTGAAATGACAAACAATTGTTCCTAAAAATGTTTAATTCTGTTACAAATTACAAACTTATCAAAAATGAATAAAGCTCTCAGTGCAGGCTTTGACTATGTGTTTACAAAACCAGATGGGACATCAATGGAATTTAAACTAGTATACACTACCACAACACATGAAAATATGAGAATATTGAGGGATAGTGAGAAATATGTGGAAAAAAAAAATTGTGATCTTCAACAATGGTGAAATAAGAACAAAAATACAAAATACAAAATAAAACACCACAAAATACAAAATTTGGCCAAATATCAAGAGTTGATGTGATATGTTCAAATCGTGAATATATCCAAAGCTATAGATGTATGTAGTCGATGAACCAATATAGGCTGTGTGTCCCTTTAAGAAGAATCCATCACTTCTGATGGAGTCAATTTTGTTGTTGAAGTGGCTGGCAAAATCTTGAGCTGAGAGAGAGGTTGTGTTAGGAGGTGGGGGTGGGCGGAGAAGAGTGTTGAACGTGGAGAACAGACAATAAACAATATGTCATAGATTTCTATGCTAACTGTAAAACCAGATTTGTCATCTACCTATTAACGTGTAATATCTGTAAAAGTCAATATGTAGGTAAAACCTCACGTGAAGTCAGAACCAGGTTTGGGGAACATGTCAGAGACGTTAAAAACTATTCTAAGGACTCAGCAGTTGCTAGTCACTTCAATGGTTTGCATTTTACCCATAAGGCTGACATTTCAGTTCAAATCATTGATATCGCCAAAGTTCCAATTAGAGGTGGTAATAGGCAAAAAATCTTAGATAAGAAAGAAATATTTTGGATATTAAAGCTTAATACATGCCAACCTCATAGAATGAATAAAGCATGCGATATTAACTACCTTACGGATAACTGATATGGCACTATGTGCTTATGAGACTATTATTAGATTTTCCTTCTCTAATTATTTCAGTCTTTTCTGAGACTAGTCTGTGTTCTAATATAGTGATATCCCTATAGTGTACAATTCAAGTTGGTCTATACATTAGAGAAGACTAGGATATTCATTTGATACTATTATCCTAACTTTTATAATTGGTATACATTAATTTATCATTATCATGTCTAGGTATCTTATTATTCCACACACTGGCTTAGGTATGTCAGAATCTGTATTTATATTTTTTGTAAGTAATCCCAATGTAAATTTGTTGTTGTTTTTAACATGTTTTTGTTTTTAATTGTGATTTGCACATAAAGGGTTAATGGTTTTCCTTCCCTTTAAAAAGGCACCACACACTAGGTGCTGCAGCCTATGAATAAGCGCCACTAGGGGGCGCAAAACGCGTCAGGCCTGTCTTTTTCACCCCCTGTCTTTGTGTCCAGCTTGATTGTGTATTTTATATACATTTTTTATATATTTCTTCATTAAAGTTTTGAATTTTTTACTGAACATAGTTGTGCCTATTTGGTTATTGGAGTGCCTGCCATTTGCCCTCCTGTTCTTGTCTATATCAGCGATTTGAGTTGATCGCCGGTTACGGCACTCTGCCAGTCACTTCCATTGGAGCATTTTACTTTCCATTGCCGGTTCCGGTTCCGGACGCCGCTACACCGCGCTTACCTTCTGTGTACGCTAAGTTACCTTAACACCTAACACTTCACTACAATTAAATCAATTACCTAAATTAAATACAATTAAAGGGCCACTGTAAGTAAATATTTTCTATGCCTGTTACTAACTAACTACCCCAAATACGCTTTTTATCAATAGCATTTCATTAACATATCTCTACCGTATATCAGAAATCTTGTCTGCAAATGTAATTGTTTTCCAAACCCACTCCGCGGGTATCCTTTGCTCTGTACCAATCCGTTTACAATACCTAGGTTTCAAAATGGCACTTTAAACACCAAGTTATTGGTTTAAGTATTTTGAACATGCAGTGCTGAAAATAATGGGCAGGATAACGTGACATCATCGGCGAATAAAAGATATAACTTTTAGAACGTTATGAAACTTTGTTTTGGAGAAAATATAGGTCAGTAGGTTTTAATTAAAGTTTTTAACTTTAATATGTTATTTGTTTAGCTTAAAAATTATAACAGAAAGTAATCCTTTAAATAAATTAAATACAATTACCTAAATTACAAAAAACAAACAAACACTAAATTACACAAAATAAAAAACAAATTACAAGATATTTAAACTAATTACACCTAATCTAATAGCCCTATCAAAATAAAAAAAAGCCCCCACCCCCCCAAAAAAAAAACCTAGCCTAAACTAAGCTACCAATAGCCCTTAAAAGGGCCTTTTGCGGGGCATTGCCCCAAAGAAATCAGCCCTTTAACCTGTTAAAAAAAAATACAAACACCCCCCCAACAGTAAAACCCACCACCCACACAACCAAACCCCCCAAATAAAACCCTAACTGAAAAAAACTAAACTCCCCATTGCCCTGAAAAGGGCATTTGGATGGGCATTGCCCTTAATAGGGCATTTAGCTCTATTGCAGCCCAAAGCCCTAACCTAAAAATAAAACCCACCCAATAAACCCTTAAAAAAACCTAACACTAACCCCTGAAGATCCACTTACAGTTTTGAAGATCCGACATCCATCCTCAACGAAGCCAGGAGAAGTCCTCATCGAAGCAGCAAGAATTCCTCAACGAAGCCGGGAGAAGTCTTCATCCAAGCCGGGAGAAGTGATCCTCCAGACAGGCAGAAGTCTTCATCCAGATGGCATCTTCTATCTTCATCCATCCGGTGTGAAGCGGGTCCATCTTCAAGACATCCAACGTGGAGCATCCTCTTCTTCCGACGACTACCCGACGAATGAAGGTTCCTTTAAGTGACGTCATCCAAGATGGCGTCCCTTAGATTCTGATTGGCTGATAGAATTCTATCAGCCAATCGGAATTAAGGTTGAAGAAATCCTATTGCCTGATCCAATCAGCCAATAGGATTGAGTTCGCATTCTATTGGCTGTTCCAATCAGGTTTTTTATTTTTATAGGGCTATTAGGTGTAATTAGTTTAAATATCTTGTAATTTGTTTTTTATTTTGTGTAATTTAGTGTATTTTTGTTTTTGTAATTTAGGTAATTGTATTTAATTTATTTAATTGTACTTAATTTAGATAATTTATTTAATTGTAGTGTAGTGTTAGGTGTTAGTGTAACTTAGATTAGGTTTTATTTTACAGGTAAATTTGTATTTATTTTAGCTAGGAAGTTAGTAAATAGTTAATAACTATTTAGTAACTAGTCTACCTAGTTAAAATAAATTCAAACTTGCCTGTAAAATAAAAATAAATCCTAAGTATTTAGTTTTAAATAGGAATTATTTAGTTATTAATTGTAGTTTTTATTTAGATTTATTTTAATTATATTCAAGTTAGGGGGTGTTAGGGTTAGACTTAGGTTTAGGGGTTAATAAATTTAGTTTAGTGGCAGCGACGTTGGGGCGGCAGACTAGGGGTTAATCATATTTAACTAGTGTTTACGATGCGGGAGTGCAGCGGTTTAGAGGTTAATATGTTTATTATAGTGGCGGCTATATCGGGACCGGCAGATTAGGGGTTAATAATTTTATTTTAGTGTTTGAGATGAGGGAGGGCCTCGGTTTAGGGGTTAATAGGTAGTTTATGGGTGTTAGTGTACTTTTTAACACTTTAGTTATGAATTTTATGCTACAGCTTTGTAGTGTAAAACTCATAACTACTGACTTTAGAATGCGTTACAAATCTTGCAGGATAGGCTGTACCGCTCACTTTTTGGCCTAAAAAAAACCTCTTGTAATACCGGCGCTATGAAAGTCCCATTGAAAATAGATTATACTCAAATTGCGTAAGTTGATTTGCGGTAAGGCCAAAAAAGTGTGCGGGACAGCTGTACCTACAAGACTTGTAATAGCAGCAGTAGTAATAAAGCAGTGCTTAATGCTGCTTTTTTTACTCATAACGCAAGACTCGTAATCTAGCCGTAAGAAATGCAAGATTAACTAAATACTAATATTAACATAAATAATTTGAATAAAAAAAGCTTATAAACAGCTGGGTATTTCTTTTATGGAGTTCTTTATGTTTTTTCCATTTTTGATATGTTATATCCTCTGAAGGCTAAAATTTTCTGGAATATGCACAATATCAATAAAAAAGCAATTAAAGTCAGTGCATATCCGGATATTGTTTTTGGCATATTTCCTAGGAAACATCTGTAGCTTTGTCTAGAGCCAAAGTAGGTTTTGTTTCTAAAATCTATGTCATTCTCAATAGTGATCTGCTTCTGCAAAACTGAATGGAAAATATAATTTGTATCCGCTACATACTGTGTTGTAACAAATCTATAGGATGCTTTTAACACATTTTAATGCAGAATACTGTGTCCTTTTTTACATCCATATTAAACCATGTTTCTATAAATGCCGATAAAAATATTTATTATTACTAATGCAGAGAGTAAGGTATCAAAACATGTTATCCATGCTAGAATTTAAACAACATAATAAAGCAGTTAAAACACTCTCCATCATTTTAAAAATGGCCATGCTTAGAACAATCAATTTCAGAATTGTAGTCACATCATAAAAATATATGGCCATATTGTGACTGAAAATTTTATGATTCCTATGACGTAAAAAAGTCTGAAATCCATCTTTTAATAGATGATAGCTGTTTGTCAGTACTCTGTATTGTGCAAATATATATACACATTCAATATCGTGAATAAACAGAAGCACACAGTACTTTACCATATCAAATTAATTTATGGGAAATTGCGGACATTGATAGTAATAACTCAGAACTTTGCCATACTTTGCTAAAAACCCTTACCATACACAGATACATATTAATGTTGAGTTTTGGAGACTGTGAGGAATATGATTAAAATAATACTAGTCATACATGAGATTAAGGAATACTCTGCTTACTCACTCAGCCTTCTATTCACAAGTTATCATACTTGGAGGCAAAAATATATAATTGTGAATTTCACCATAATAGTATCTAGTTAACTTTTACATCAATTTGTTTAAAAAAAAATTGATTCAGATTGAGTATTTAACTTTATATGCAAACAGTGAATTGTTTTAGTCTGACAACATAAAGTGATAGCAGCACCAAATAGGAAACACATAAGCTCCCAAATAATCGTCTATCGGCTAGATTACTAGTTTTGAGTTATGAGCGGCTCGGTAAAAATTTGCAAATTATTGTCGCCGCTCACCTCCCTATAGCGCTGCTATTACAGGTTTGCAAAAACCTGCGTTAGCAGGCAATATGGCATCATTGAGCTCCATGCCGCACACAAATACCAGCGCTGCTTTGAGCTGGTTTTACGTGCTCGTGCACGATTTCCCCATAGACATCAATGGGGAAAGCTGGCTAAAAAAAAGCCTAACATCTACAATAAAGGAGCGTAAAGCTCTGTAACGCAGCTCCATTGATTCCTATGGGGAAAGAAAAGTTATGTTTACACCTAACACCCTAACATAAACCCTGAGTCTAAACACCCCTAATCTGCTGCCCCCGACATCACAGACACCTACATCACACTTATTAACCCCTAATCTGCTGCCCCCGACATCGCCGCCACCTACCTACACTTATTAACCCCTAATCTGCTGCCCCCAATGTCGTCGCTACCTACATTACACTACATTACATTACATCGCCGTCACTATACTAAAGTTATTAACCCCTAAACCTAACCCTAAGTCTAACCCTAACCCTAACACCCACTAACTTTAACATAATTAAAATAAATATAAATAAAAATTACAATTAATACCTAAATAATTCCTATTTAAAACTAAATACCTATAAAATAAAACCTAAGCTAGCTACAATATAACTAATAGTTACATTGTAGCTATCTTAGGTTTTATTTTTATTTTACAGGTAAGTTTGTATTTATTTTAAATAGGTAGACTAGTTAGTAAAAAGTTATTAACAATTTACTAGCTACCTAGTCAACATAAATACAAATTTACCTGTAAAATAAAACCTAACCTGTCTTACACTAACACCTAACATTACACTACAATTAAATAAATTACATTAATTAAATACAATTAACAAAATTACAAAAAAACAACCACTAAATTACACAAAATAAAAAAGAAATGATCAAATATTTAAACTAATTACACCTAATCTAATAGCCCTATCAAAATAAAAAATCCCCCCTAAAATAAAAAAACCCTAGCCTAAACTAAACTGCCAATAGCCCTTAAAAGAAATTTGCTCTTTTACATGTAAAAAAAAAATACAGACAACCCATGCCCATCCAAATGCCCTTTTCAGGGCAATGGGGAGCTTAGGTTTTTTAGATAGGATTTTATTTGGTGGGTTGGTTGTGCTGGTGGTGGGTTTTACTGTTGGGGGGTTGTTTGTATTTTTTTACAGGTAAAAGAGCTGGGGCTCGATCCAATAAAAATCGTCGCCCAAAAATGCCGGCGACGCCAATATTTGCGCTGGTTTGGTATCCTATATACGGCGTAATCTAGAAGTTACGCGCGTATATTTCTGCCGGGCCATAGGCAGGTATACCAAATCAGAGCAGTTTGGTATCCAATATACAGCGTAAGGACTTACGTGGCGAAAATTGAGAAATCTTACTCCATTTTCACCTCGCCACAAAAAGCAGCCGTAAGAAGCCTTACGCTGACTATTGGAGCCCCGTAACTCCCTAAACTAGCTGCTAAATAAACCTAACACCTAACGCATGCGCAATGTCTATCTACCTGTCAACCACGATCCCCCGCCGCAATCCCTAATAAAGTATTTAACCCCTAAACCGCCGCCATCTACATAAACTAACCCCCTACTGTGAGCCCCTAAAACCGCCACCATCTAACTGATCTATCCCCTAATGTGAACCCCTTACACCGCAGCCACCTATATAAAAATTATTAACCCCTAATCTAATCCCCCTATACCGCCGCCAGCTATATTAATATTATTAACCCCTAATCTAATCCCCCTGAAATAATTATCTGTATTACCAGCCCTTAAAAGGGCCTTTTGCAGGGGTTTGCCCCAAAGTAAACAGCTCTTTTGCCCTATAACCTGCCCTCCCTACACCGTCGCCACCTATATTAATAGTATTAACCCCTAAAGTAAGCCCCTTACACAGCCGCCATCTATATTAAAATTATTAACCCCTAATTTAATCTACCTACCCCGCCGCCAGCTATATTATCTATATTAACCCTAAGTATATTATAGTTAATATAGTTATTACATTATATATGTATTAACTATATTAACCCTAATTATATTAGAGTTAATATAGTTAATATAGTTACTATAGTATTTATATTAACTATATTAACTCTATCTAACCCTAACACCCCAAACTAAATTCTTATTAAATAAATCTAATTCATATTATAAACTAAAATATTCCTATTTAAATCTAAATACTTACCTATAAAATAAACCCTAAGATAGCTACAATATAATTAATAATTACATTGTAGCTATGTTAGGGTTTATATTTATTGTACAGGTAAATTGTTAATTATTTTAACTAGGTATAATAGCTATGAAATAGTTATTAACGATTTAATAGCTACCTAGTTAAAATAATTACCCAATTACCTGTAAAATAAATCCTAACCTAAGTTACAAATACACCTACACTATAAATAAATTAAATAAACTACAAATATCTATCTAAAAATACAATTAAATAAACTAAACTAAATTACAAAAAAAAACAAACACTAAATTACAAAAAATAAAAAAAAAAGATTACAAGATTTTTAAGCTAATTACACCTATTCTAAGCCCCCTAATAAAATAATAAAGCCCCCCAAAATAAAAAAAATTCCTTACCCTATTCTAAATTAAAAAAAAGTTCAAAGCTCTTTTACCTTACCAGCCCTTAAAAGGTCCTTTTGCGGGGCATGCCCCAAAGAAAACTGCTCTTTTGCCTGAAAAAAAATACAATACCACCCCCCAACATTACAACCCACCACCCACATAATCCTAATCTAACCCAAACCCCCCTTAAATAAACCTAACACTACCCCCCTGAAGATCTCCCTACCTTATCTTCACCATGCTGGGCCAAACTCCTCATCCGATCCGGGCGATGTCTATCCAAGCGGCAAAGAAGAAGTCTTCATCCCGGCGATGTCTTTATCCAAGCGGCAGCAAAGTCTTCTTCCATCCGGCATCATCTTCCATCAAGCGGCATCTTCAATCTTCTTTCTTCGC
This sequence comes from Bombina bombina, assembly GCF_027579735.1. Lineage (NCBI taxonomy): Eukaryota > Metazoa > Chordata > Amphibia > Anura > Bombinatoridae > Bombina > Bombina bombina. The sequence goes on along the minus strand of NC_069503.1, from coordinate 282,875,020 downwards.
TCCACCGACGCGGAGCATCCATCCCGGCCGACGACTGAACGACGAATGAGGTACCTTTAAATGACGTCATCCAAGATGGCGTCCGTCGAATTACGATTGGCTGATAGGATTCTATCAGCCAATCGGAATTAAGGTAGAAAAATCTGATTGGCTGATTGAATCAGCCAATCAGATTCAAGTTCAATCCGATTGGCTGAACCAATCAGCCAATCAGATTGAGCTTGCATTCTATTGGCTGATCGGAACAGCAAAACTCGTAATACCGTTGCTATGGAAGTCCCATTGAGAAATGACTTTTTGAAAGGTGCAGTAGTTACGTTGCATTATGGCCAAAAAAGTGTGCTCTACAGCTGTACCTGCAAGACTCGTAATACCAGCGGTAGGGAAAAAGCAGCGTTATGAGGCTTTTCCACTCATAACGCAAAACTTGTAATCTAGCCATATAGAAGTTATGGCAACAAAAACGGGAGCTCCTAATTTAAAGGCTCAAATGTGAACAAGATTAATAACAATGATATGCAATATATAAAAGTTATAACAAATTTATTGTCAAATAAAAAGATGCACCAAAACATAATACAATAAAATAAATATATGTGAATATATATACAATATGGCCAAAAAGATAAATATAGATAAATATTGTCCAAAATCCAGTAAAAAAGTGAACTAGGTGTGGTCCAAGTGAAAATAAACGTGTAAATAATAATGATTCAGAAATCCAAAGTAACAGTATATATCCAAGAATAAATCCAAATCAATCCTACAATGTGGTCTTTAAAATAGATGAACTTAATGGTACCTAAAAGATAAATGAATCATAGTGCAGATAGATTAAAATAAACTTCTAAACTTCTATCCCTTACCACCTCTTTTGGCCTGTCCCCGTGGACAACATCTCCAACCCACTGTGAAGGCAACTCCATAGACCTGGTCTTCACTAATCTCTGTGCCGTTTTTTAACTTCTTTAACTTCTCCTTTCCTCTCTCTGACCACCATCTACTAATTGTCTCTCTTACTCTACCTGCTGCATCTTTGCAAGCCCCCCCAAAAACTACTGCCTTACAGGAAATTAAATGACTTGGATCTCACAGACTTTTCCACTCAACTGAATCCTCTGCTCTCCAATAGTGATGTTGCAAACCTAAAAATTTCGGTTCGCGAACGGCGGATGCGAACTTACGCAACTGTTCGCGAACGGGCGAACCGGGCGAACCGCCATTGACTTCAATAGGCAGACAAATTTTAAAACACACAGGGACTCTTTCTGGCCACAATAGTGATGGAAAAGTTGTTTCAAGGGTACTAACACCTGGACTGTGGCATGCCGGATGGGGATCCATGGCAAAACTCCCACGGAAAATTACATAGTTGATGCAGAGTCTGGTTTTAATCCATAAAGGGCATAAATCACCTAACATTCCTAAATTGTTTGGAATAAGGTGCTTTAAAACATCAGGTATGATGTTGTATCGATCGGGTAGTGTAAGGGTTACGCCTGCTTCACAGACCAAACTCCCCATTTAACGCACCACAAACAACCACAAAAAGTCCATTTGCACAACCGCAAACTCCCCATTGCCACGAGATAGATAGATTTGATAGATAGATAAATAGATTAGATTGAAAGTTCAATAGATGCAATAGATAGATTTGATAGATACGATAGATAGATTTGATAGATCAATAGATAGATTTGATAGATAATTTCCCAGACAGAGAATTACAAGACGTGCGATCTGGGACCCATGGTAAGGTTCCCAGAGGCAGTTGCGGCGCCCGAGGCTCTGATTAGAACAGAGCACTCTGGAACGTATCTGCCCTCGGCCGAAATCGGAACATTCTTTAGCTTTCTATTTGTCAGCCAAATGTCCGTCTGCCAAATGTCCTTCTGCATTTTGTCAGAGCACCGCGTGCAATCTACTGTGCCAACAGATATGAGTGGTCTGTCAAGTAGTACTATTCTTATCAGTTTAATACCTGTTACGTCCCCTATCAGGGTACGTGTATATGGCATGGATTTTAGGAACCGGGAGATGGAAAAAGATGATTGGTCGGTCCGGCCACGAGATAGATAGATTTGATAGATAGATAGATAGATAGATAGATAGATAGATAGATAGATACATAGATTAGATCAATAGATGCAATAGATACATTTGATAGATACGATAGATAGATAGATTTGATAGATCAATAGATAGATTTGATAGATAGATAATTTCTCAGACAGAGAATTACAAGACGTGCGGTCTGGGACCCATGGTAAGGTTACTTCCTTTTACACAATTGAGTACAGGTTGGGGATTGCCTTTTGTGCAAAGAAATTTCGGCTGGGTACCTTCCACTGCGGTGTCCCCTATCAGGAGACGTGTATATGGCATGGATTTTAGGAACCGGAGATGGAAAAAGATGCTTGGTCGGTCCTCATACTTGAAATTTGGGGCACTGCGCGTGCAATCTACTGTGCCAACAGATATGAGTGGTCTGTCAAGTAGTACTATTCTTATCAGTTTAATCCCTGTTACGTCCCCTATCAGGGGACGTGTAAATGGCATGGATTTTCGGAACCGGGATATGGAAAAAGATGCTTGGTCGGTCCTGCCATGAGATAGATAGATTTGATAGATAGATAGATAGATAGATACATAGATTAGATAGATCAATAGATGCAATAGATACATTTGATAGATGCGATATATAGATAGATAGATAGATTTGATAGATCAATAGATAGATTTGATAGATAGATAATTTCCCAGACATAGAATTACAAGACGCGCGGTCTGGGACCCATGGTAAGGTTACTTCCATTTGCACAATCGAGTACAGGTTGGGGATTGCATTTTGTGCAAAGAAATTTCGGCCGGGTACCTTCCACTGCGGTGTCCCCTATCAGGGGACGTGGTCGTGTATATGGCATGGATTTTAGGAACCGGGAGATGGAAAAAAGATGCTTGGTCGGTCCTCCTACTTCAAATTTGGGGCACTGCGCATGCAATCTACTGTGCCACCAGATATGAGTGGTGTGTTAAGTAGTACTATTCCTATCACTTTAATCCCTGTTACGTGCCTTTTTTTTGTTTTGTTTTTTGAAGCCACAGTGCAGCACCAGAGGCCAGAAAAATTTGGCATGTACACATGCCTGAAAAATTAGGTATTGTTGCAGCCACTGCTGTAGCAGCGGCCAGAAAAATTGATGTTTGTTTCCCTGGCAGAAAGTGCCCTAAAACATTGTGGCTTGAACCCTAGTTGGTGGCGGATAAGTCACACAAGTCATCCAGCATTCGAAGATAACATACAACAGCTTGTGGACCATTTATAGCCCAAGGCAGATCATCTCATTAGGCCTTTTTTTACTCGAATGTATCGCCCAATGTCAGTCCCTTCAGGATCCATCCCTCATTCATCTTAATAAAGGTGAGGTAATCTAGACTTTTTTGACCTAGACGACTTCTCTTCTCAGTGACAATACCTCCTGCTGCACTGAAGGTCCTTTCTGACAGGACACTTGAAGCGGGGCAGGCCAGAAGTTCTATAGCAAATTGGGATAGCTCAGGCCACAGGTCAAGCCTGCACACCCAGTAGTCAAGGGGTTCATAGCTCCTCAGAGTGTTGAGATCTGCAGTTAAGGCGAGGTAGTCTGCTACCTGTCGGTCAAGTCGTTCTCTGAGGGTGGACCCCGAAGGGCTGTGGCGATGCATAGAAGTTAAAAAGCTCTGCATGTCCTCCATCAACAACACATCTGTTAAGCGTCCTGTCCTTGCCGGCGTGGTCGTGGGAGTCGGAGGATTACTTTCACCTCTTCCCTTGTTAGATTCCCATTGCGCTGTGACATCACCCTTATACGCTGTGTAAAGCATACTTTTTAATTTATTTTGGAACTGCTGCGGGAATTTGGTAACATTTCAGGCACTTTATGCTTATACCGGGGGTCTAGTAGCGTGGACACCCAGTACAGGTCCTTCTCCTTCAGCTTTTTTATACAAGGGTCACTCAACAGGCATGACAGCATGAAAGACCCCATTTGCACAAGTTTGGATGCCGAGCTACTCATGTCCCGTTCCTCATCCTCAGTGATCTCACTGAAGGTATGATCTTCCCCCCATCCACGTACAACACCACAGGTACCAGATAGGTGACAACGAGCACCCTGGGATGCCTGTTGTGGTTGGTGTTCCTCCTCCTCAAAGCCACATTCCTCCTCTGACTCCTCTTCCTCACAATCCTCTTCCAGCGTTGCCGCTGGTCCAGCAAGCGATGCTGATAAGGCTGTTTCTGGTGGTGATGGTGACCACAACTCTTCCTCTTCCTCTTCACGCTCATCTACGGCATGATTTAGCACTCTTTGCAGGGCACGCTCCAGGAAGAAAACAAATGGTATGATGTCGCTGATGGTGCCTTCGGTGCGACTGAATAGGTTTGTCACCTCCTCAAAAGGACGCATGAGACTACAGGCATTGCGCATGAGCGTCCAGTAACATGGCAAAAAAATCCCCAGCTCCGCAGAGGCTGTCCTAGCACCCCGGTCATACAAATACTTGTTAACGGCTTTTTCTTGTTGGAGCAGGTGGTCGAACATTAGGAGTGTTGAATTCCAACGTGTCAGGCTGTCGCAAATCAAGCGCCTAACTGGCATGTTGTTTCGCCGCTGGATATCTGCAAAATTTGCCATGGTCGTGTAGGAACGCCTGAAATGGCCACACACCTTCCTGGCCTGCTTTAGGATGTCCTGTAAGCCTGGGTACTTATGCACAAAGCGTTGTACGATCAGATTACACACATGTGCCATGCACGGCACGTATCAACTTGCCCAATTTCAATGCCGCCAACAAATTACTTCCGTTGTCAGAAACCACTTTGCCGATCTCCAGTTGGTGCGGAGTCAGCCACTGATCCACCTGTGCGTTCAGGGCAGACAGGAGTGCTGTTCTGGTGTGACTCTCGGCTTTCAGGCAAGTCAACCCCAAGACGGCGTGACACTACCGTATCCGGGATGTGGAATAGTACCTGCGGAGCTGGGGGAGTGCCGTTGAGGTGGAGCAAGACACAGCAGCAGAAGAGGACTCAGCTGAGGAAGAGGTTATGGAAGAGGATGGAGTAGGAGGAGTAGAGGAGGTGGCAGCAGGCCTGCCTGCAAGTCATGGAGGTGTCACCAACTCCTCTGCAGAGCCATGCATTCCATGCTTGGCAGCCATCAGCAGGTTTACCCAATGCAGTGTAGGTGATATACCTGCCCTGACCATGCTTTGCAGACCAGTTATCAGTGGTCAGATGGACCCTTACCCCAACACTGTGTGCCAGACATGCCATTACTTCCTTTTGCACAATCGAGTACAGGTTGGGGATTGCCTTTTGTGCAAAGAAATTTTGGCCGGGTACCTTCCACTGCGGTGTCCCAATAGCTACAAATTGTTTGAACGCCTCAGACTCCACCAGCTTGTATGGTAAAAGCTGACGGGCTAAGAGTTCAGACAAGCCAGCTGTCAGACGCCGGGCAAGAGGGTGACTTTGTGACATTGGCTTCTTACGCTCAAACATGTCCTTGACAGACACCTGACTGTGGGCAGATGAGCAGGAACTGCTACGGAAGAGAGACGGAGTGGCGGATGGTTGAGAGGGGGCAAGGAGGACAGCAGTGGTTGACGTGGCTGAAGATGCTGGACTAGGAGGAGGATGGTGGCTTTGAGTTTGTGTGCTGCTTCTACTCATTTGTTCATCCCATCGGCGTTTGTGATATGAGATCATGTGCCTTCGCAAAGCAGTTGTACCTAGGTGGGTGTTGGACTTCCCACGACTCAGTTTCTTTTGGCATAGGTTGCAAATGGCATCGCTGTTGTCAGAGGCAGACACACAAAAAAAATGCCACACTGCTGAGCTCTGTGATGACGGCATTCTGGTGGTGGCAACAGCATGCATTGATTGGCGTGCTGTCTGGCTGACCCCGGGTGCCGATGCATGCTGTCTGACTGTGCCACTAGCTCCTTGCAATGACCTCCCCCTGCTTCCAACTCGTCTCCTCCTCCTTCTCTCTGTCTCCCCATCTGAACTTTCCCCCTCTTCTTCTTCTCTTCTAGCGGGCACCCACATGACATCCACGGATGCATCATCCTCAACTGCTTCACTTGTATCTGACACATCAAGAAAGGAAGCAGCAGTGGGTACAACATCATCATCATCATCATCATCACACCATACCTCCATGTCTGTAATGCTGCCTGACTGAGACATATCACTGTTATTTAAATCCTCTGTCAATGATGGTTGCACATCACTCATTTCTTCAAACTGATGTGTCAATAACTCCTCTGCAGATCAAGTGAAGCAGCTGTGGTGCTAGTGTTGGTTGCGGTGGCAGGCGGACGAGTGGTCACTTGAGAGGTGCCCGAAGCTAAGCTGGAGGTGGATGGTGCGTCAAGGTTCCGAGCGGAAGCTGTAGAAGATTGGGTGTCCAGTGTTAGCCAGTCAACTAGGTCCTCCTCAGAACTTTTCACGTTCATGGTACGTGGCCTCTGAACACTGGGCATTATTGTAGGGTCAAAGGGAATCACAGCACCACGACCACGACGGCACCTGCGGGGTGGCCTGCCTCTGCCTGTCATTTTTTTTTAAATGTACACTTACACTACTATTAAACAAGATATGAGTGGTGGCACTGGGCAAGTGGGCACAGTATACGCTTTGAGCATGACACAAAAAAGCAGACTAATGTTTCACAGTCAAAAAAGTTTATTTTTTAAATATTTACAATACTGTTACAACAGATATGAATAGTGGCACTAGTTGGCAAGTGGGCCTGGCACACACGCTGGCAGGCAGGCAACTGCTATTAGATTACACTAGCAGACTGATGTTTCACAGTCAAAAAGTTTTTTTTTTAAATATTTACACTACTGTTACAACAAATATGAGTGGTGGCACTAGTTGGCAAATGGGCATGGCACACACACTGGCAGGCAGGCAACTGCAATTAGATTACACTAGCAGACTGATGTTTCACAGTCAAAAAAGTTTTTTTTTTAAATATTTACACTACTGTTACAACAAATATGAGTGGTGGCACTAGTTGGCAAATGGGCATGGCACACACGCTGGCAGGCAGGCAACTGAAATTAGATTACACTAGCAGACTGATGTTTCACAATCAAAAAAGTTTTTTTTTTTAAATATTTACACTACTGTTACAACAGATATGAGTGGTGGCAGTAGTTGGCAAGTGGGCCTGGCACACACGCTGGCATGGAAGGCAACTGCTATTAGATTACACTAGCAGACTGATGTTTCACAGTCAAAAAAGTTTTTTTTTTAAATATTTACACTACTGTTACAACAAATATGAGTGGTGGCACTAGTTGGCAAATGGGCATGGCACACATGCTGGCAGGCAGGCAACTGCAATTAGATTACACTAGCAGACTGATGTTTCACAGTCAAAAAAGTTTGTTTTTTAAAAAAAATTTACACTACTGTTACAACAGATATGAGTGGTGGCACTAGTTGGCATGTGGGCCTGGCACACACGCTGGCAGGCAAGCAACTGCAATTAGATTACACTAGCAGACTGATGTTTCACAGTCAAAAAAATATTTTTTTAAAATATTTACACTACTGTTACAACAGATATGAGTGGTGGCACTAGTTGGCAAGTGGGCCTGATACACACACTGGCAGGCAACTGCTATTAGATTACACTAGCAGACTGATGCTTCACAGTCAAAAAAGTTTTTGTTTTAAATATTTACACTACTGTTACAACAAATATGAGTGGTGGCAGTAGTTGGCAAGTGGGCCTGGCACACATGCTGGCAGGCAGGCAACTGCAATTAGATTACACTAGCAGACTGATGTTTCACAGTCAAAAAAGTTTTTTTTTTTTAAATATTTACACTACTGTTACAACAAATATGAGTGGTGGCACTATTTGGCAAATGGGCCTGGCACACACGCTGGCAGGCAGGCAACTGCAATTAGATTACACTAGCAGACTGATGTTTCACTTTCAAAAAAAGTTTTTTTTTTTTAAATATTTACACTACTGTTACAACAAATATGAGTGGTGGCACTATTTGGCAAATGGGCCTGGCACACACGCTGGCAGGCAGGCAACTGCAATTAGATTACACTAGCAGACTGATGTTTCACAGTCTAAATTACACAAGCAAAAAAAAAAAAAAAACGACTGATGTTCTAGCCCTAAGAAGGGCTTTTTGGGGTGCTGTCCAAACAGCAGAGATCAGATGTGTCCTTCAGCACTGTAGTGGACACTGAATACACTAGCCTAGCTATCAATTTCCCTAAAAAATCAGCAGCAGCTACACTGTCCCTCCTCTCAGGATCAGAATGAATCTAAAATGGCTGCTGCCCAGGAGCTGGGAGGGTCTGGGAGGGAGGGAGTGTCTGCTGCTGATTGGCTGTAATGTCTCTGCAGACTGTGAGATACAGGGTCAAAGTTTACTCAATGATGACGAATAGGGGGCGATGTTCGCCCGCCGCTGCAAACGCGAACAAGCTATGTTCGACAGGAACTATTCGCTAGGGAACAATTCACGACATCACTACTCTCCAACATTTCATCCCTCTCTTGTCCAAACCTTGTGGCCCTACAGTATAATTTGGCACTAAAATCGACACTTGACAAAGCTGCACCCTTCACTGTTCACTGTACATACATCACTTGATGACAACCATGACACAACAAACATACCAGATATCTTCAGCAATGTTCACGGGCTGCTGAACAGCAGTGGAGGAATTTAGGCTCATGTATTTTTTTCCGCCATTATAAATTCATCCTTAAATCCTACAACTCTGCGCTCAGCCTGGCCAAACAAATATATTTCTCCTCCCTTGTTTCATCTCACGCATCCAACCCCAGAAAGCTGTTCTCAACCTTCTATGTCCGCCTGCTCCCTCTCCCACTACCAACCTCACTGCTCAGATTATATCTGATCTCTTCCAAAATAAAATTGACACCATAAGAAAAGATATCTACACCTCACACCACTCAAACCCAGCACTCCTACCCACCCCTTCTATTAACAAAACTCTATGCTACTTCCCTCCTGTAACAAAGGAAGAAGTATCTGTACTCCTATCTTCAGCTCATCTCACAACCTGCCCACTTGATCCTATTCCTTCACAACTTTCCTCTCTCTCTGCTTCACTAACCCCTACCCTAACTCATCTCTTTAACCAGTCTCTCACCGCTGGCACATTTCTTGATACATTCAAGTATGCATCAATCATACCAATCCTAAAAATTCGCTTGACCCCTCCACCCCTTCTAACTATCGACCGGTCTCATTACTTCCTTTGCTTCAAAATTATTGGAACGACTGGTCTATAATTGGCAAACTCAATTTCTCACAACTAGCTCCTTACTTGATCCACTACTATCTGGTTTCCGCCCTAAACACTCAACAGAAACCACTCTTACTAAAGTAACAAATTACCTTTTATCATATAAAACAAAGGGCCACTTCTCCTTACTAATTCTTCTTGAACTGTGCGCTGCTTTTGACACAGTTGACCATCCTCTCCTTCTTAAAATCCTACATTCATTTGGAATCTGAGACACAGCCCTCTCCTGGTTTGCCTCATATCTCTCAAACTGCTCATTTTCAGTTTCCTTTAACAACATATCTTCTGATCCTTTACCTCTCTCAGTTGGAGTACCGCAAGGCTCTGTCTTGGGTCACTTGCTTTTCTCTTTTTATACATCCTCCCTTGGAAAATGTATAGCCTCCTTTGGCTTCCAGTACAACTTATATGCTGATGATACCCAAATCTATCTTTCCTCTCCTGATATATCTCCCTCTTTACTCAACCAGATTTCCAACTGCCTCTCTTCAATTTCCTCTTGGATGTCTTCACACTACCTCCAACTCAATCTGTCAAAAACTTAGTGGCTTCTTATTCCCCCCTCTTCAAGACATCCAACACCTGACATTTCTCTGACAGTCAAAGGCTCAATTCTTGACACCTCACCCCAGATCCGCTGTCTTGGGGCCACACTTGATTAAGAACTCACATTCAACCCACATATACAAGCGCTTACCAAATCCTGCTTTGCACACCTACGCAACATTATTCTTCCTCTAAAAACTACAAAAATACTAATTAATTGCCTCACTCTTTCCCACATTGATTATTGCAATCTACTTCTAAATGGCCTTTAAAAACACCACCTCTCCTTCCTCCAATCTATTAAGTAAGCTTCAGCTAGACTCATCCACCTAAGTTGCCGATCTACATCAGCTGCTCCACTCTGCCAGTCTCTACACTGGCTCCCCATATACTCCAGAATACAATTTAAAGTATTAACCCTAACTTAGAAAGCACTCAACAGTCTAACTCCCAACTACATTTCCTCTCTCATCTCCAAATAGTCCTCATCCCGTCCTCTTCAATCAACCTCCGACCTACGTCCCTCTACTCCTGATATCTCTACATCCCACTCCCGACTCCAAGACTTCTCACATGCTGTTCCTGTCCTCTGGAACTCTCTACCCCGCTTCATAAGACTGCCTGCAACCTTGCATTGCTTCAGACGCTCCTTGAAAATATACCTATTCAGAGAGGCAACCATCTCTCATCCTAACCAGAATAATTCTTGAATTGCCTGACTCAGTGCTGCAACTACAATCCATGTGACAAGTTACCCAAACCTTATGTCTCTGCACCCTCAACCTGTAGACTGTGAGCTCTCCGGAGCAGGGCCCTCTTCCTCCTGTACTAGATTTGTTTAGTTTGTTATGTTTTGTATTTTATCACAGGTCCATGTCATTGTATACCTCTATCTTTGTACCCAGTGCTACGGAATTTTGTGGCGCTATACAAATAAATAATAATACTAATGGTAGCCCCAACAAGTAAAATAAGGCTTACCATATTCCCTAAGATATAGTCATATATGTAAAAACAAACAGGATACACTCAAACAGATTGTCTCAAATAGTGCTTGAAGTGTTTCAGCCTCAATAATAGTCCTTTCTAAACACTGAATTATGCTAGTTAGGGTATAATATAAATAGGGTGAATACCATAAATAGGATAGACTGGCCTACCAAATAGTACTTTTGGTTGAAAAAACGCCAAAAAAAACCACCAAGGGCTAGTTAACAAGTGGAGTGGTACTTTGTGTTTCCGCTATAAGATTTTTGTGCTATTCGGGTTGAGCTGGTATTAAAAAATATATTTTGCGCTAGCGGTAACCCGACTAGTGCAAAAATCGGAACTTACAATATCGCGTGCGCATTCACGTATTCCCCCCCATAGAAGTCAAAGGAGAAAAAAAATTGAAAAAAAACCCCACTGTTGCACAAACACTATCACATATTCTCATTAGCGCTAACCCAACATGAAAATATGAATATTTTATATTCCAATGTTATTTAACATGTTTGTTTGTAAAATGCTCATACCTGATCAGATACTGTAATATGCGGATACCCGACATGAAAATATAAATATTGCATAAATATGCTTTAACATGTTTTCATTTACTTAACTGCAAAGTGCTTCAATGTGTGTGTGTGTGTGTGTATATATATATATATATATATATATATATTAGTCGGTAGCCCAGCACTCCAACCTTTGAGGTGTGTTCAATACCTGGGTGCTGTCCTCAACCCCACAAAAATGTATAAAAGGAAACTGGATGACTGCTTGGCATATGCATTAAATTGTGGCCATATTGATAGATCTATATATGACTTTCTCACAATGGAGCATCCTGTGCATCCAATCATATACACCATCACAAAGATCCATAAGGACCAAGTTAACCCTCTGGGTTACCCCATAGTATCCGCTGATGGTTCCCTCTTTCAGAATCTGGCAAAGTTTACTGATTTTCATCTACAAGATTTGGTTAGGGCAACCAAGGCATTTCTACTTGACTCCATAGTGTAATGCTTGTGAGATGTTTCTTGGCCTGTAGTGTTCTTATCATGGCATCAAGTAGAATGATAGGAAATATCCCAGAACAGAGAGAGTTTATGAAATGAAGTAAGCAGTACTCACGGAAGGCAGGGTAGTCCTTCATGGAAATAAGACGAAGGCAGACAATGGTCAAGACAGGCAGAGTCTGGCAACAGGAAGGCAATCCAGCAGTATAGCAGTTCAGGGGTAAAACAATAGAATGACCAGGAACAGGCAGGAGTCAGCAACAAAGGAAATCCAGCAGTATAACAGTTCAGGGGTAAACCAATAGAATGGTCAGACAGGCAGAGTTCAGCAATGTTATAGCAATCCAGTACTTTAGGGGTTAAGCAAGCAGAGTGGTTAGACAGGCAGAGTTCAGCAACATTATAGCAATCCAGTACTTAAGGGGTTTTGCAAGCAGAGTGGTAAGACAGGTAGAGTTCAATAACGTTATGAGTCCAGCAATATAAGGAACACAGCACCCAGGAGCACACACAGTAACACCTATACTTGGGCACAGGTGAGAGTGACTGAGGAACTTACATAGGGTAGGATTCACGCCACAGGAGGAATCCGGACCGACATCAGAAGACAGGGCGGGCGCTGATGATGTCATCACCCTGCTGTAGTTACACTGCCGCATTTGTTCATGACCTGGTTCGAAAGTAGACACATCTTCAAGTGTACGAACCCCAATGTTCTCCTGTATGGGAGATACATTGATGATCTATTTGTTGTATGGGGGGGCCTACCTCGGAAGAACTCCCTGAATGGATAGAATACTTGAACAAATCAGAAGCATCAGTTAAACTGAAAAGTGAAAGTGATGAACAGAGGATACATTTCCTGGATTTGTGTATTTTTAAATGTGAGACAGAGTTGGGTTTCCTCCTGAAAACAATATTATATTACAAACCCACGGACAGAAATACCCTATTACAGTTTAGCAGCTATCATCCGATGCAATTCAAAAAAGCTATAGTTAAGTCACAATTCCTGAGAGTCATCCGTAACAACTCAGATCTAACTCTAAAGCAGACATAATTGGAAAAGATGAGGACAAAGTTCCTGAGTAGGGGATACAACCCTAATATGGTCAATGATATATTAGGTGAAATAACTCACTTTGACCAATTAAAGCTAATTCAAAGGAAAAATAATCTGAATTAAGGACGGAGTGATCAGACCATCAATTTCACCACAAGCTACACTCCAGTCACAAAAATAGTTGTAGATATACTGAAGAAAAATGCCACTTTTATAAGTGTATAGCTTGCGGCCACACAAGAGTTACTAAACATTTCCAATCGAAAGTCACCCAAAGAGTGTACAATCTATCTAACTTCACCAATTGTCGTTCCTCAAACGTGGTCTACCTGGTGGATTGCACCCAGTGCAACAGACAATATGTAGGATGCTCCACCAGAGAGGCCAGGACACGTATCAGAGAACACCTTAATAATATAGACAATGGTGCAGAGGTGTCTGATTTGGCGAGACATTTTATTAATGTTCATGGAAAAAATGTAAACAGTTTTTCTTGGCAAATCATTGAACAAGTGAGGACTCCTGAGAGAGGAGGAGATGTCACTAGTAGACTTCTGTACCGTGAGGCCTTCTGGATATTCCAGCTGAAAACCAGAAGGCCACATGGTTTTAATATAGATGGTGACATCATTAACTTTTGGCAGCGAGAGAAATAACAGCTTAGGGTACATAGCTGTCCCCCCATACATTTGACAGGTTAAGAGATTAGGACATCATATACGCATCAGACATACCAGATACTATACATATCTTTACTGTATTCCATTACCAATAAGCACCCATGGTAGATTGTGTACATACACATACTAGTTATTTTAAAGTGCAGTACTGGTGATATTTCATTATTAATACGAAAGATATGTTTTTACTGACGTTATAGTCTTTTGTATAATAATGCTCTGATTATATGTTTTTTGTTTAACTTTTGGATATTTTTAATTCCAGCTCTGGCCTGAATGTAAACCTTTTTTGGCTATTTACTGCAGCGCAGATAGTTCTATTTAGGACACCTATGGTCTGTATGCACATGGCTACTGCCAAACTGCCTCAATATATATGTAACATTACAGGTTAGTGAATATTATTGGCAATACTTTTTTGGCAATGTTATTTTACCGCACTGTTTTATGCCCATCATAAATGATCACAAACCTTTCCCTGTCTTTATGCTCAGCTGAAAAAACTGTCTATACTAATGATAGCACTGAATCCCTTAATAAGCCGACAATGTCCATTTCCTGCTTTATTGTCATTACCTTTGAATACTGACAGCTGCCTTTAGCTCATGACCCTGGACACTGGCTATTTAAGCTGGCTGTTCCGGGTCATGAGTATGTCTATGAGTAAGGCTTGTATAGCCGAAACGCGTAAGACACTTTTGTCTGGGAGCTGTCATGCTCTGCTAACCTAAGATTTTAAAGTTTCCTAAATAAAGCTGACTTTTGAATTATTAGCGCCTTGAGTCCTGCCTGGTCTATTGCTTGCTTGATACTTGATCAGAGGGGACAAGTCTCTACCATTTAAGGAAACTCCACCACCTAGGCTGGTCCACAGGAGTGGACGCAGCCTCAAGTCTCTGATAAAGAAAACTGATCCATGGTAGAAAGAGAAAACATGGCTACAAAAAACAAAGAATGGCTGCTACAAATGTGGCAGCTGTGTGACTTGCAGTACACTGTTGACAGGACAAAGATTCCATCATCCCAACTCCACAAAAACTTACTTGATAAGGCATCGCCTTACATGTACATCAGAATACATGCTCATTGACAGAGGTGGTGGTGGTGACAGGGATAAAGAACTGCTGAAATGTGAAACACGATGGATTTTCAGAATTAATACTCTTACACCTGATGGTCTGAATGTCCATCTGGATTGCTCATTGTTCTATTGAATGTATATGTTTGACTTGAGTATATACCTGCAGAACTATTGACATAGAAGTGAACCAGGGAGGCTTGTTTAAGAGTTAGTGGTCTCTCACAGTCTCTCCCATAATATCATACTGTGTGTATGGTTACCTACTTATGGGGTTGTCTTAAAGAATGAGGTTTTTTAGAATGAGGTTTTTTAGAGTGTTCTTTATTTAGCCATTCTGACTACTTATAGCAGCGGGAATCTGAACTACAATTGATGCTTTCAGTCTGCTGTTTATTTGATAATAGACATAAATCGTTTGTACAATATACCATATGATTTTCAAAGTTTGATTTGCTGGTCTTTTAATAGGTGACCTAGTGGCGTAAGTATGCCGAGGATATAATATCCTATTTTCATTCCCCTAGATTACGAGTTTTGCGTTACGGTTTTAACACTGAAAAAAATTGCCATTTCAGCATAAAAACAGTAATGCAGCCATTACGAGTCTTGTTGGTATAGCTATAACACAAGCATTCTAGCCTGTAACACGTCAATCCTGCACTCAAAAAATTTCCATAGCGCCGGTATTACAGGTTCTGCGGTGAGGCTATAATGCTTGCGTTCCAGCCTATACCGACACAATCCGTTTCGCTATCTGAAAGCAGAAGTTATGAGTTTTGCGCAACAAAACTGTTACACAAAACTCATAACTAAAATGTTACAAAGTACACTAACACCCATAAACTACATATTAACGCCTTTTCCGCCCCTCCCGCATCACAAACACTATTTAAAACTTATTAACCCCATAATCTGCCGCTCCCAACATCGCCACCACTAATAAAAGTTATTAACCCCTATTTCGCTGCTCCCTAACATTGCCATCAATATAATAAAGTTATTAACCCCTATTCCCCCGCACCCCAAGATCACTGACACTATAATAAAGCTATTAACCCCTATTCCGCCGCTCCCCGACATTGCTGCCACTAAATAAAGTTATTAACCCCTAAACCTCTGCCCTCCCACATCACCGTCTCTAAATAAACCTATTAACCCCTAAACTGCCAGCCTCCAACATCGCAAAAAACTAAATTAAACTATTAACCCCTAAACCTAACAACACCCTAACTGTAAATGAAAATTACAATATCCCTATCTTAAAATAAATAAAAACTTACCTGTGAAATAAAAAACAAACAAAATTATCCAAAATAAACAATTACACCTAATCTAATAGCCCTATAAAAATAAAAAAGCCCCCCCCCAAAAAAAACTAGCCTACAATAAACTACCAATAGCCCTTAAAAGGGCCTTTTGTAAGGCATTGCCCTAAAGAAATCAGTTCTTTTACCTGTAAAAAAATACAAAGACCCCCCCAACAGTAAAACCCACCACCTAACCAACCCCCCAAAATAATAAAACCTAACTCTAACAAAAACCTTAGCTACCCATTGCCCTGAAAATGCATTTGTATGGGCATTGCCCTTAAAAGGGCATTCAGCTCTTTTAAAAAAAGCCCAAACCCTAATCTAAAAGAAACCTAACACTAACCCCCGACAATCCCCTTACAGTTTCTGAAGTCTGTATATATAGGGCTATTCAAATCAGCCAATAGAATTTCAGTAGCTCTCATCCTGTTGGCTGATTTGAATTTCAAAAACCAAATCAACCAATAGGAATGCAAGGGACGCCATTTTGAAAAGGTTCCCTTGCATTGAAGATTCAGTGTACGGCGGTGACTGTATAAAGAGAACACTCTGCGCCGGATGTCTTCAAGGATAGACCCGCTCAGCAGAAGATAGAAGATATCACATGCTTGGATGAAGACCTCGCCGCCTGGATGAAGACTTCTTGCCACCTGGATGTCCAGACTTCAGAAACTGTAAGTGGATCGTCGGGGGTTAGTGTTAGTTTTTTTTTTTTTTTACTTTTTGGATGTTTTTTTTTAGATTAGGGTTTGGGCACTTTTTAAAAGAGCTGAAAGCCCTCTTAAGGGCAATATAAAAGAGCTGAATGCCTTTTTAAAGGCAATGCCCATACAAATGCCCTGTTCAATGCAATGGGTAGCTTAGGTTAGAATTAGTTTTTTTATTTTGGGGGGTTGGTTAGGTGGTGGGTTTTACTGTTGGGGGAGTCTTTGTATTTTCTTACAGGTAAAAGAGCAGATTTCTTTTGGGCAATGCCCTACAAAAAGCCCTTTTAAGGGCTATTGTTAGTTTATTATGGGCTAGGTTTTTTATTTGGGGGGGGGGGGGGTTATTTTTATAAGGCTATTAGATTAAGTGTAATTGTTTTTAT
Organism: Bombina bombina; assembly: GCF_027579735.1. NCBI lineage: Eukaryota > Metazoa > Chordata > Amphibia > Anura > Bombinatoridae > Bombina > Bombina bombina. The sequence goes on along the minus strand of NC_069503.1, from coordinate 282,857,883 downwards.
TTTGGATAATTTTGTTTGTTATTTTTTGTAATTTAGTGTTTTTAATTTTTTTTAATTTTAGACAATTGTTTTTAGTAGTGTTAGTTTTTTTTTTTAATTTGTAATTTAGTTTATTTAATTGGTAGTTATTTTAATTTTAGTATAATAGTTATGTTATGCTAATTGTTAGTTTAAACTTAGCTTTTTTAAATTTCACAGGTAAGTTTGTATTTATTTTTAAAATAGGGATATTGTAATTTTAATTTAAAGTTAGGGGGGTTGTTAGGTTTAGGGGTTGATAGTTTAATTTAGTTTTTTGTGATGTGGGGGGCTGGCGGTTTAGGGGTTAATAGGTTTATTTAGTGGCGGTTAGGTGGGAGGCCAGAGGTTTAGTGGTTAATAACTTTAGTGGCGGCGATGTCAGGGAGCGGCAGAATAGGGGTTAATAGCTTTATTATAGTGTTGCCAATGTTGGGGTGTGGGGGAATAGGGGTTAATAATTTTATTATAGTGGTGGCAATGTCAGGGAGCAACAGAATAGGGGTTAATAACTTTTACTAGTGGTGGCGATGTCAGGAGCGGCAGATTAGGGGTTAATAACTTTATTGTGGTGTTGGCGATGTTGGGGGCAGCAGATTAGGGGTGTTTAGTCTAGGGGTTTATGTCAGGGTGTTAGGTTTAAACTTAACTTTTGTTTCCCCCATAGACATCAATGGGTTGCGTAATAGCAATCGCCATTCCGCACTTCAGGTGTTAGTTTTTTTTCTAACACTCTCTACCCATTGATATCTATGGGGAAAGCGTGCAGCCCTTGGATTTTGTGTAGTGGGGAGTAAGTCTGGACAGATACTATCAAGAACTCGGGCCAACTCTAAAAGAACTGTGATCTCTCAAACACAGTTCGGTGAAAGGTCAAGTAAGTCTAGGGAGGATGATAGAGTGGCGCACAAGGCTAAGTTCATAAATCTAATATGTAATGGAAAAAGGCCAATATCCTTACCAAAAAATTAAATATATATATATACAATATAACAACTGCTGATAAAGCACTAAATGGACGTAATGTCAGTCAGATTATTTATTAATCAATTCACAAGCTCTAAATAAAACAAATAAGTAGAATCACAAGCTCTAAATGAAACAAATAAGTTGAATAAATATACATATGATAAATATTAATACTCAATAGATCAATGGGGGCAGTAAAAATAATAAGTATTGGATCTAAAATAATCTATAGGATGTGGCCACATCGTCTAAAATCTAATCATAAATACTAAAAACCAAACAATTAATGAGGCATTTGATCATAGATATACAATGAACAGTAAAAAACGTACTTGGAGGATGTTAATACTCTAAAGAAACAACCGCTAAATATAAGACAAGAAATCTCACAGATGTGATGAATATATATAAAGTTCTATTTCTGCTTATATTTTAATATTAAAAGATAGAAATCCGGTAAAATGGTTTGTGAAATTCAAGTCTCACTTTTTGTGCGCAAGAAAACAAATTATGGCAAACACAAAAGTCACTAGAAACAAATGTGATAGTTGGTAGCTCATATATCATAGAATCTTAGAAATGTAAGTCTCTTCCAAGTGCTTATAAGTGAAATGCTGACCGGTCAGACAAATGTTCACTCCAAAAACGGTAAAGTGGGGTTGAAATTGTATTCCACGTACCTGACAGACTTGCGGCTAAGAGTGGCTCCGAAGTTGCTTCCAGGCTCACAGTGGAGTGGGCAGCGAAGAGCACTACACGCTGAGCTTGTTTCCTGCTCCCAAGCGTGACTCCAGCGTCTTCACTGTCTGCGTGCGTGCTGTGTCACCTGATGGTTAGAGTCCAATGGGGTTTCTCTAAAAGCGGTCCAGTTTCGAATGTCACTTTCAACATACAAAGTGAAAATTTTCCAGTGTGGTGTCCAAACGTTTAGTAAGTCTCTTCTACGCGTTTCGGCACGTTGTGCCTTTATCAAGATGACTTACTGGATGCCTAGTACTTGTTTTTATAGGGTTATTCCGGATGCCATTTTTTTGTATTAACTGTTTAGTGGCTTTATCAATAAACTTTATTCAATGCACATTGTCCATTATTTATCTAAAGATCTATGATCATGACAATCTCTTATTTCTTAGGATACAACACCTATACAAATAGATAAAATAACCTCAAAAAAAATATGTGTTATTTATAATTTTAGGATGGTTCATAGTCGAAGTAAGAATAAAATATTGGAATAAATAGTATCAATAGATTAGTCTAATACCTAGTATAAATAAATAACTAACTCGAATATAGTTTGTCTTAAAATCTTACAAAAAGTCCAAAGAAATGGATGAAACTAATGCATGAAATTGGCCATAAAACCGTATACAAAAACTTAAAAATACATGTAGGCAAAATATTTAATTAAAGGGATTGAGATCAAGTTCAGCATTCAATCCACCAGGGGTCAGGGTGGCAAAATTAAAAATAAGCTCAGCTTCTGTCCTTAAAAGTAGTTTTAATATATTTCCTCCTCTATGTTGTTTTACTTTTAAAAAAAGTAAAACAACATAGAGGAGGAAATATATTAAAACTACTTTTAAGGACAGAAGCTGAGCTTATTTTTAATTTTGCCACCCTGACCCCTGGTGGATTGAATGCTGAACTTGATCTCAATCCCTTTAATTAAATATTTTGCCTACATGTATTTTTAAGTTTTTGTATACGGTTTTATGGCCAATTTCATGCATTAGTTTCATCCATTTCTTTGGACTTTTTGTAAGATTTTAAGACAAACTATATTCGAGTTAGTTATTTATTTATACTAGGTATTAGACTAATCTATTGATACTATTTATTCCAATATTTTATTCTTACTTCGACTATGAACCATCCTAAAATTATAAATAACACATATTTTTTTTGAGGTTATTTTATCTATTTGTATAGGTGTTGTATCCTAAGAAATAAGAGATTGTCATGATCATAGATCTTTAGATAAATAATGGACAATGTGCATTGAATAAAGTTTATTGATAAAGCCACTAAACAGTTAATACAAAAAATGGCATCCGGAATAACCCTATAAAAACAAGTACTAGGCATCCAGTAAGTCATCTTGATAAAGGCACAACGTGCCGAAACGCGTAGAAGAGACTTACTAAACGTTTGGACACCACACTGGAAAATTTTCACTTTGTATGTTGAAAGTGACATTCGAAACTGGACCGCTTTTGGAGAAACCCCATTGGACTCTAACCATCAGGTGACACAGCACGCACGCAGACAGTGAAGACGCTGGAGTCACGCTTGGGAGCAGGAAACAAGCTCAGCGTGTAGTGCTCTTCGCTGCCCACTCCACTGTGAGCCTGGAAGCAACTTCGGAGCCACTCTTAGCCGCAAGTCTGTCAGGTACGTGGAATACAATTTCAACCCCACTTTACCGTTTTTGGAGTGAACATTTGTCTGACCGGTCAGCATTTCACTTATAAGCACTTGGAAGAGACTTACATTTCTAAGATTCTATGATATATGAGCTACCAACTATCACATTTGTTTCTAGTGACTTTTGTGTTTGCCATAATTTGTTTTCTTGCGCACAAAAAGTGAGACTTGAATTTCACAAACCATTTTACCGGATTTCTATCTTTTAATATTAAAATATAAGCAGAAATAGAACTTTATATATATTCATCACATCTGTGAGATTTCTTGTCTTATATTTAGCGGTTGTTTCTTTAGAGTATTAACATCCTCCAAGTACGTTTTTTACTGTTCATTGTATATCTATGATCAAATGCCTCATTAATTGTTTGGTTTTTAGTATTTATGATTAGATTTTAGACGATGTGGCCACATCCTATAGATTATTTTAGATCCAATACTTATTATTTTTACTGCCCCCATTGATCTATTGAGTATTAATATTTATCATATGTATATTTATTCAACTTATTTGTTTCATTTAGAGCGTGTGATTCTACTTATTTGTTTTATTTAGAGCTTGTGAATTGATTAATAAATAATCTGACTGACATTACGTCCATTTAGTGCTTTATCAGCAGTTGTTATATTGTATATATATATATTTAATTTTTTGGTAAGGATATTGGCCTTTTTCCATTACATATTAGATTTATGAACTTAGCCTTGTGCGCCACTCTATCATCCTCCTTGTATTTTGTGTGGTATGGAGCTTATCGCCACCATATTGCACGCACAAGGCGGCTTTCTAGAAACTTGTAATGGCAGCGCTATGGAGGGTAAAATAACGCAACTTTTCTTGCATTTGTTTCGCACCCTCTATAGCGCAAAACTCGCAATCTAGGCAATTGTTTTTTCGTCCCATTATTGGTAACAGTACTTTGGTCGTGTTTCTCTCTTTACCTTTTAATATTGTGGGTTGAGAGGTATGCATCTACATCTTTGGTGCCTAGTAGTATGGTGGCAAGTTTAGCCAGTCTGTGTTCTGATGGAGATCCTTTGTTTTTTCTTTTATTCTAGGTTGATTGTTATACATACGTGTACACTTCTAGCTTGGTTGGCTTCCCTATTTGCTCGTCTGAGATCCTATGTGGATTTTGTGTGGATTTTATGATTGTGTGGCTCTATGAAGATGTTAGTTGTGACGAGTGTGTCTTGCACCAATATGCCATGCTGTGATTGCTACATTATGCTGTGCCCTTCTATTATTGTTTAGTTTGGGCTTTATGTGCTCTTGCTCGCCTAGTGTGGTGATCTGTTAAGGTTGTGGATTATATTGTATATGTACCAGGTTGTAACAATTTCTCAGAAGTTTGCAATTCTAGTCCTGTGTGGCTAGGTCGGAGCAAGATTGGTCTAAAGCTGTCAGCTGCTCAGGTTCAATCAAGGCACCTGGGGCTATTTAAAAGTGTGTGAGATAAGCGTTCATTCTCAGGTTAACAAGGCCTGTCTCATGGGAGCACGGCTGTAATGCCGCCTTGAACCGTCAGATCGCAATGATCTTTTGTAAGTACAACACTGCATTTATTTTTTCAATGTCTTAATCATTACTAGCGGTGAAGAGTTGTATGTATTGTCTTGCATGTCCTTTACAACCGAATTAGCAAGGTTGGCTTTTGGTTGGATACCCGGCGTGTGTTTATATGTTACCACTGACTATTAACAGCCTGAACGTAGGCATAGTTTCATGTAGTATGTTAGACTCTTGAAGTTATATGATGCAGGAGGCCTGCTCAGCTAGTTTATTTCTATCTCTGAGATTGTACTCAAATTATACTGTATTACTATCATTAGGCTGATGTTCCTCGATACCCTTGATTGGTTATTTAATTTTTTTTTGTGTACACACGAAGTGCGAGGAAGTGTCAGTGAACCTTTCTAAACTACACACTCGACAGTCACGTTATGACTAATGGATGTTGTAGCGAAATAATTTTATCTTTATAAGAGGGTGTTTTTTTTCTTCTATTGACTTCCATTAACTGAAGTATGAATTATGGTTCAGATACTAGCTGTTCTAATTTTTTTACCCACACACAGTATTTGACCATTACTTACTATTTATGCTATATGTCATTAATCACAACCAGCAATTGATGAGTATCAGAGACCCTTGTTAAGTATCTATGAAATTGTAACATCCCAGAATGATCAGTGCTAATTTTACCTTGTTTTAACTTTTTTTTTGTGTGTTTATCATGAGGTGAGGGGTGTCACTGTAGTTTTTTCTATGCATAAATTTGTTTGCTTGTATTGTTTGAACTATACAACATACAGTATCTGTTTTGAGAAAGACCCAAATAGGGGCTGTAACGTTGACTATCAAATTGAGAACTGGATGTATTGAAAAATAAAAAATTTTTTGGATTGATGTAAAAATTACTGTGAGTGCCCTTCTAAACAAAAAAGTTTATATATATATATATATATATATATATATATATATATATATATATATGTATACATATGTATTTATGTGTTAATATGTGTATCTATGTCTGTAAATACATATATACACACATATATATATATATATATATATATATATATATATATATATACTGTATATATAGCATATGTTTGATCCCTTATAACTTTTTTGTGAAATATTTTTTTGGAATAATTTTATTTGATGGTGTTATTATGAGTGTATTTGTACTTTGCAATCTATTTTAGAAGTCTAGGAGAAAATAGATAGAGGGCGCCACATAGTGCAGATCATATGAGATAAATACAAAGCAGCAATACGAACAAAAGAATCCTACTCACAAATTGTGGAGCACATAAAAGTGCAATATTCGCAATCCGGAACCACACGTCGTCCGGTAGACCACAGTGGATAGATGTCACCAGTGGCGGTCCTCGTCTCGCCAGGGAGAGTCCACGGATAATCAGGATGATGTAGTGGATGTGGATCAATGCACCGAAAATCCAGCTGGGGGTCCAATAGTACTTGGAGGGGTACCAATGGGTAAATTTGGCCAAAGCCAAAATAAAAAAGTATAGTCGGCAGCAGATAGAGAGTTCAAAATATATAAAAAATTGAATAACAATAAAAACGACAGCAACGCGTTTCTCAGTGTGACACACTGTTTCATCAGGCTATCACACTGTCACACTGAGAAACACGTTGCTGTTGTTTTTATTGTTATTCAATTTTTAACATATTTTGAACTCTCTATCTGCTGCCGACTATACTTTTTTATTTTGGCTTTGGCCAAATTTACCCATTGGTACCCCTCCAAGTACTATTGGACCCCCAGCTGGATTTTCGGTGCATTGATCCACATCCACTACATCATCCTGATTATTCGTGGACTCTCCCTGGCGAGACGAGGACCGCCACTGGCGACATCTATCCACTGTGGTCTACCGGACGACGTGTGGTTCCGGATTGCGAATATTGCACTTTTATGTGCTCCACAATTTGTGAGTAGGATTCTTTTGTTCGTATTGCTGCTTTGTATTTATCTCATATGATCTGCACTATGTGGCGCCCTCTATCTATTTTCTCCTAGATTTTTTATCTGTGTTTTTGGAATAACACTCTGGAGGAGCAGTCTACCTTTCCTGGATATACCGCCTACTATATATAACCTTTGGGCAATACTAATTGGACTTTGCTGGATCTGGTAAAAGATCATTTATACTGGACTACATAGTTTATATATATTGATATAATTCATCATCCTCTTGTCTTTTCTTATTTTTCATTTATCTTTTAGGATTTAGGATTATAATATTGTTCCTCAATATTGTTGCTATATCTATCTTTGCACAATACCTTACCATCCACAGGATTTATGGTAATAATTGTTTAAATTGTATTATATCTACCCTAGGCGCCTCTTAGTAGTACTCTAGTGACGTTGGTGTCACTAGATGTACTAATTGTCTATTTTAGTAGTATTTTATACAACTTTTTGGTTTCACAAAAAAGCTAACCACAGCTCTGACATCGCATTAATGATTCCAGCTACGATTTTGCTCAACTTTTAATATCAGCGCAAATAAAAAGGAATGCAAAGGATTGGGAAAACCCTCACAAAATGGTTTTCACTCCACTTGTAATCTAGGCCAAAATTAGCTATATACTGTAATGGCTATAAAATGGCCGCCGAGATACACCCATATGTTCCATATTTGCCATTAAATGGATTGTGTACACTTATCCACAAATAAAATTAGTTAAGCAAGCGCAAAAACACTTCTGGTGACACCACATCAAGATTATCATCATATCTGGATAACGTCATATCCAGTTTTGATAGGTGACATTACATCTGGTTTGTATCTGATTCTGGAATAGTGATATATGACAAGTATAGAATATTTGATATCTAATAGTAATGACAATTAAACCGGTTAAATATGATTAACTTATAATATGGAAATTGTATAGACAAAAGTATTTAAAAAAATTATATGGCAATATTGTTAAAGCTTTATGCAAAAGGGGGGCGGAGCCGGCCGCCAGAGCGACAATACATGTGTTGCAGGAGCTCCTCAAATAGTCATACATTTTTGTAAATATGCCATAAAAAATTTCAACTTACATCAAGAATCTCAGCAAGAAACCTTATCTGAGAATGCTTGGGGCAACTTTGAAATAACGGCTGGGACATAATTTGCAATCTACGATCTTTAAGAAAACCACAAGGATACCGATACGGCACACTACAACATAAGGCCATAGCTGTTTATTGGGCCTTACGTAAGGCCATTGGAAAGTTGATAGCAGCTTCTTCCTTAATACTGAGACTATAACATAATTAACAGACCTTTTGATAGAAACCTATCAACAGGACAAGTTTAAGAAGATTCGAAACAAGATTAGCGCAGACAGATTGCTACTAGAAGTGCTGCAGCCTCTGAGGCATCGCCTTTACAACTTAGAATGGCGGCTACTTGAGGTATGTGCAGCTATAAATTTAGAACACATCGCAGAACACCCAAAAGTAGCAGACTGCCACCTATCACATGGTGGAGTAGCTATTGATATCGGCTCTGGGAGCTACACATAATTCTCTAAACTACATAGCTGGTGTGTTTACCTTGGTCAGGTGGCCCACTGCAACGGATTGCGGAACTTCACTTCCTTCAGTTCCTACTATCCTCGGAGGCTGCCACCTCTACATGACTAAAGTTATTACACAGCATCAGAGTGATATGGCAAGTATACCCATGCTAGTACCTACTGGGAACTCTTATCCGTACATCGGTGTACTTAACAGGATGCTAGCAACTTTTCCTAGTCTCACAGTAGGGGACGATAGTACATCTTGGTTCCGTAATTTAAATACCCTTGGACTGCTACAGATCTCAACGGCTCTCTTTGGACCATGGGAAGCATTTTGAATGCTGAAAGACCCTGCTCTGCAAACACTGCAAGCCTCAACTCCCTTTCTCAAGCTACTCACAAACTCGGAGTAGGGTAATTTATTCTCTACTACCCATGTAAGGGCAACTAAGTATGAAGGGCATTGACTAGGTTGACAATACTATAACTAACCGCACTGTACTTTACTACTATTTAAGCACTGCTATCTTGACTTCCTGGTCAATACACGATGGTCTATACTCAAATCAAGTAAATTGGCGCTAGTGTACCTTTAAAAGTAGGATCTGATATATTAGATTCAATAATAAAACTTAAAACTTGAACCCAACAGCATTAGATGACTGACAACATGTGAATGCAATTGCCTATATGTTCTCGTAGAAAAAAAGAAAACACAGAACTATACCAAAATAAACAATATTAAAATAATATTAAAGTATTAAAATATTATTTTTACCCCATACACAGTCCAAGAGGTAATGATGTAGCAGAACAGTCCGTAAGATGTTTAAAAAGTTTGTTAAACAGCTGATGCAGCCTCCTTTCAGCGGTATTCACAGACCACCGCAATACACAAAGGGCTAGTTCAAAGAAACATAGAGGAGAGGCGCAAAGCAAGTTAACACTTTAATCAAGGTATTTACATACAGTGACACATAAGAACTTACATGTAAAAATTGAAATGTCCAATGTGAACAGCTGAAAACGCTGTATTCCTTCATGGGCTGTGTTCCGGCTCCTCTATTCAGTGGAACAAGATGTTAGTGTTGTTTAAGCCGACTGAAAGTTCGGCGTCTGACGTCACTGACAAAGAGGAAACTAGAGCGTCCTCCAGCAAGCAGCAGCCACACAGTCTGGGTTATGATACCGCTTCCAATACTCCTCTGCTCAACTACCCTAAGGAACCCGGCCAGACTTTCTCAAGGGGATTTTTCAAAGTCAAATAAGCAGCTGAATGCTGCCATAATGTGTTAGTGCTATTTATACACAAACCGTTCCTTAGTAAATAACCTGTAGGGGACCAACTTAATACATTAAACAAGACACACTGTGAATTCATAAACCACATAAATATATACAATAATATAATATAATATAAAATACACATCAATAATTCATACTAAAAGCAAAATTATACATAATTTCAAATTTAAACCTATTTAATCACAAGTTGCTCGATATTTAATATCGAATTCTACAGTACCATCATAATTAGAGAATTTTGGATGTTTGTCCACATGTTCCAAAATTCTCTAATTATGATGGTACTGTAGAATTCGATATGAAATATCGAGCAACTTGTGATTCCACATTTGTAGTTTATCTACTTACTTGTGGGTGTGGCCTATTTTATGTGGGGCGTACTAAAAGAAAAATCAAAACAAGAGTTAACAAACATCTGTATAATATTAAAATGGCAAAGGAAAAAGAAAAAAATTTCAAACAGTGTCCCTAATCATTTTAAAGAAGCACATAACTGTAGCCCAACCTCCTTAAAAGTTAAAGTAATAGACTGGGTAGCCCTTAACATACACAATAGATTGTTAGCCCTTAGACAACAAGAAACTTATTGGATCTATAAGATAGGGAGTCTACAACCTAATGGGTTAAATGTAGATTTAGATTTAGCAGCGTATATGTAGTTATTAGATTTTTTAAATATTTTATAATTAACTATAGATGTGTTTTAACTTGTAGATATTCACTGATTAAATTGAACTGATTGTTTATATGTGTTATTAATACTTTTAGAATGTGTAAATATATCAATTTAATTGAATATCATGTGTCACTGTCAGGATGAAATAGGTTTAAATTTGAAATGATGTATAATATTGCTTTTAGTATGAATTATTGATGTGTATTTTATATTATATTATTGTATATATTTATGTGGTTTATGAATTCACAGTGTGTCTTGTTTAATGTATTAAGTTGGTTCCCTACGGGTTAATTACTAAGGAACGGTTTGTGTATAAATAGCACTAACACATTATGGCAGCATTCAGCTGCTTATTTGACTTTGAAAAATCCCCTTGAGAAAGTCTGGCCGGGCTCCAGACTAAACGCATAGGATAGTTGAGCAGAGGAGTATTGGAAGCGGTATCCTAACCCAGACTGTGTGGCTGCTGCTTGCTGGAGGACGCTCTAGTTTCCTCTTTGTCAGTGACGTCAGATGCCGAACTTTCAGTCGGCTTAAACAACACTAACATCTTGTTCCACTGAATAGAGGAGCCGGAACACAGCCCGTGAAGAAATACAGTGTTTTCAGTTGTTCACATTGGACATTTCAATTTTTACATGTAAGTTCTTATGTGTCACTGTATGTAAATACCTTGATTAAAGTGTTAACTTGTTTTGCGCCTCTCCTCTATGTTTTTTTGACATGATGGTCTATGGACTTGAAGATAGTGTGCAGTCATCTTGTAATTACTCTGCTGGGCTTAAAAATACTTGCTTATGGCTAAAAAATATTTAATATATGTTTCCATAGTCTTACATCTTAAGGAATCATTTACCCTGGTTATATTATTAATGTAAGATGTATAGCTCTAGCTTACAGTATATAATCTTAATGTTTCATGAAAATATTCATAGGACTGTTGGTATTGTTCAATATTTACTAATCTATATACACTATATGCTATGGAAAAGCCACAGTCTAAAGGAGGAGCTATACTTGTTGACGCTCAGCTTCATATTACCCTGTTTATACTATTGTGCTAGGTTATTTTTGTTTCATATTTAGCAGGTTAATATGTTTAAATTGACCTAAGTCAGCGCCTGGTTTTTAGTTCTAGGTTCAAAAGGCGCTCCTAGATCAGCTATAAAGATAAGCTCAATGATTTTACTAACCTAGTCCTACGTGTCAGCAAACCCAATATCTAGAAGGGAGTGGCTTTTAACATCATACTTCTGCCTATTTTGTTAGACTGCTTGTGGCCAGAGCAGTCATATATGACCATACAGGAATGTATATACTCTTATGCATACAGGCAGATCTTCTACAAAAAATACTGGAGTCCTATGAGCCATATATATTCTAGGTTTTGCTGACAAGTCTAGATATAAGTTATGTGAGTGGCTACTTTAACTAGTTGATATTTAACACTAGAGGTAGAGATGTTTTTGGTTCTCGAGCCACTTGTTAATCTCTGCTTAATGAGCCCTTATGGTTTTGGTTACTATAGCCACACCCTGTATGTTTTATGCACCTTTGTACACAAATCTTGTACAGTTATGATACAGACATGTCCATACTTGCTTCCTCCATTTGCTGATTCCGCAATGCATGATGAAGAAACCCCCTTTGAGAAATAGTATTACCTTAAAAATTAGTGAACCTCTTACATTGCGGCTGACTCCATTTCCCCCATAGTTTACTGGCAAACTAGGGAAAATGTATCCCACTTATGATCCATCTCCCTATAGTATCTATATGTTCACTTTACTATAGAGGCAATTGATAGTCCCTATCCTATTCAATAAAGTGAAATGAAGTTCCTGTATTATAGGTTCTTGCATATAAGTTTAAGGCCTTTCTAGACAACTTGTATAAATTTCAGCTGTTTTAGCTATATTAATCTACTGTAAACACTATATGTATATGTGTGTATGTGTATATATGTGTATATACATATATACATACATATGTATGTATGTATGTATGTGTGTATATATATATATATATATATATATATATATAGATATAGATATAGATATAGATAGATCGATCCTACACTTTCTTTGCATATGCTCTAGAAGTTGTTTATTATATTATTACTGGTGTATTTTAGTGCCTTAAAATGTATTGGATTGCCTATATTTCATATCCCATTTATATCTAGGTAAGAACATATTTCTAATGTTGCATGTATATCATAACCTCAATAATAAAAAAAAAGCTTTATGCAAAAGTTCAAATGGGCCATGTGCAAATATAACTAATGCTTCATATGGTGATTTAATATGATATAAGAAATTTGAAATTGATTTGGTTTAAAGTAAGAATAATAAAGTCTCTAAAAAAGAAAATATAGAATTGGTATAAAAGATATAAAAATACTTGTGTACCTAAAAACTTGTTAATACGTAAAGTTGTACAAGATTGGAGATGGGGTGGCTTAGAAAAGAAACTTCTGCATATTGAAGCAAAATGGATGTTTTAACTTGATTGTATTTATCCAAAAGGTATTGAAGGGACAGTCAAGTCCAAAAAATATTTCATGATTCAAATAGGGCATGTAATTTTAAACAACTTTCAATTTTACTTTTATCACCAATTTTGCTTCGTTCACTTGGTATTCTTAGTTGAAAGCTAAACCTAGAATGCCAATTTCTTAGACCTTGAAGGCCGCCTCTAATCTAAATGCATTTTGACAGTTTTCCACCACTAGACGGCGTTAGTTCATGTTTTTCATATAGATAACATTGCGCTAATGCACGTGAATTTACAGAGGAGTGAGCACTGATTGGTTAAAATGCAAGCCTGTCAAAAGAACTGAAATAAGGGGTCAATCTGCAGAGGCTTAGATGCAAGGTAATTACAGAGGTAAAACGTGTATTATTATAACTGTGTTGATTATGCAAAACTGGGGAATGGGTAATTAAGGGATTATCTATCTTTTTAAACAACACAAATTCTGATGTTTACTGCCCCTTTAATACCTCTACTGAAAGCTTTCACCTTTTTTAAATAGTTGTTACTAATCTGATTTGAGATTGACCATTTACATGTATTGTTCATAACTATTTAATAACTATTCTACCTAGTTAAAATAAATACAAACTTGCCTGCAAAATAAAAATAAACCCTAAGCTAGCTACAATGTAACTATCAGTTATATTGTAGCTAGCATAGGGTTTATTTTATAGGTAAGTATTTAGTTTTAAATAGGAATTATTTAGTTAATGATAGTAATTTTATTTAGACTTATTTAAATTATATTTAAGTTAGGGGGTGTTAGGGTTAGACTTAGATTTAGGGGTTAATACATTTAATATAGTGACAGTGACGTTGGGGACGGCAGATTAGGGGTTAATAAATGTAGGTAGGTGTCAGCGATGTTGGGGGCAGCAGATTAGGGGATAATAAATATAATGTAGTTTGCGGCAATGTCCGGAGCGGCAGATTAGGGGTTAATAAGTATAATGTAGGTGGCGGCGATGTTAGGGGCAGCAGATTAGGGGTTAATAATATTTAACTAGTGTTTGCGAGGCGGGAGTGCAGTGGTTTAGGTTTTAATATGTTTATTCTAGTGGCGGTGATGTCCGGAGCGGCAGATTAGGGGTTAAAAATGTTATTATATTGTTTGAGAATGCGGGAGGGCCTCGGTTTAGGGGTTAACAGGTAGTTTATGGGTGTTAGTGTACTTTTTAGCACTTTAGTTATGAGTTTTAAGCTACAGCGTTGTAGTGTAAAACTCATAACTACTGACTTTAGAATGCGTTAGGAATCTTGGAGGTGTACCGCTCACTTTTTGGCCTCCCAGGACAGACTCGTAATACCAGCACTATGGAAGTCCCATAGAAAAAAAGGGTTTATGAAGTTTACGTAAGTCGGTTTGCGGTAAGGCAAAAAAAGTGTGCGGTGCCCCTAAACCTGCAAGACTCGTAATAGCAGCGGTAGTGAAAAAGCATCGTTAGGACCTGTTAACGCTGCTTTTTCAGCTTAATGCAAAACTCGTTATCTAGCTGATTTTATTTCAATGGAAACAACAAATTGTAATCTTCTGTATCATGTCACCTTTTCAAACAGAACAGTAAGGAATTCAGGAATTAGACCAGGAAATAGTGAGCCTTGCCAAAATGCTAATATGTTTAAGCAGTTACCCAGTTGCCTGGACTTATGTACCTTCTAGGGTAGATAGTATATAGTAGTTTAAGCCTTTCAGTGCTAATGACGGCTCTGAGCCATCACAGAGTTTCTCACTCTGGTGCTAATGACGGCTCAGAGCCGTCATGAGCACTCTCCCACGTTGAGGGAGATCTGGGGGCTCCTTGCTGCTCCTACCCCGGCGATCGTGCCTGTAGAGTGACAGGCATCGCCGGGGCTTCACGTGATGAGCAGTGACGTCACACACAATTACGTGATGACATCACCGCACAACTTTATTTATACTTAACAATGTTAAGTATAGGAGGAGGGGGCATGCTGCTTAGAAGCCTGTATCTCAGGCATCTAAGCAGTTACAGACCTCCAAGACCCATTGTTGGAAAGGTAATCGCCTAACCTTTCCATCAGTGTAAGTCTTGGGGGTCTGTAAAAAAAAAAGTTAAAAAAAAAGTTTTCAAAAATTGCAAAAATAATAATAATAAAAAAAAATATTAGCACCCAGGTGGGAAATGGCTTAGCAGCCAAAGTGTTAAAGGGACACTAAACCCTAAATTTTTCTTTCATTATTCAGATAGAAAATACAAATTTAGACAACATTACAATTTGCTTCTATTATTTATTTTGCTTCTTTTTTTTCAATATTCTAAGTTGAAGAAAAAGCAATGCACATGGGTGAGCCAATCACCCCAGGCTTCTATGTGCAGGAACTAATCAGCAGCTACTGAGCCTATCTAAATATGTTTTTAAGCAAAGAATATTAAGATAATAAAACAAATTAGATAAAGGAAGTAAATTAGAAAGGTGTTTAAAAATGCATGCTCTTTCAAAATCATGAAATAAAAAAATGTGGGTTTAATCAGTTCAGCAATATACGAGGATTTACACCTGCCAATTTAAAAGTGGGTCATATGAGGAAGAAATGAGGTGATTAGGTCAAAGGGATTAGAGGGAAGAAGAAGACGTAATCAAGAAGGGTTCTAAAGGAAAAAAAAGGGGGGGAGAGAGGGTTCTATTTTTTTCCCTTTGTCTTTAATACCCCTCTTAAGTCACTGATTTATTTAACCAAGTGTCCCAGACCAGCCAATATTTTTCCATTTGGTCAATGAAGTTATAGAAGTATTTTTCCATGACCCCCATATAGTCAAACATTGCAGTAATCTCACCTAGACATGGAGGGTCAGGTCTCTTCCATGCTTGGGCAATACATAATTTGGTAGCCGTGAATATATAAATCAATAATGTGGAGTAAGGCGTTGCATGGGGATATTGAGGATGTGAGCCTCAGAGATTCACATAATCTCTCAATTTCTTCCCATAGTGGGCTGAGTTTAGGGCATCCCCACCATATATTTAGATCTGACCCTATCGATCCGCATTACCTCCAACATAGCGGCGAGGATGTAGGATACATCCTGGCTAATCTAGCTGGGGTTCTATGCCATTCAAGTAGAAGCTTAATATATACTTCAAGCATAGTAACAGAATGTACAGTTTTTTTTTGTAATAGAGACTGCCATATCCCAGTCTTGATCAAAGAAGGCTATGCCTATTTCTTTGATCCATGCTTTACATTGCCATGGTAGCCCCGGGATGAAATCCGTTAAGAGAAAATTGTAATGTGCAGTGAGAGGTTTGGAAAGTTTGGCACCACTCCTCCAGTGACTTTCCCACGGAGTGTCTGTCCTAATGGATTCCGTAGGGAACCCCCATGACCTCAGAAAATTTAGGACTCTGAGACACTCAAATGGCATCCAAGAAGGGATTGGGTCAAATCTGAATTATATCGCATTTGCAGTAAGCTTTGAGTTTTGGTCATATAGGTCAGCGATAGTTTCAAAACCTCTTAGTTTCCAGTCTCTTGTATGGGAATTAGCCAGATCCCAAAATAAGTCTATCAAGTAATGGGTTGGGGAGGGATGAGGAGTGATCATTAATTGTTTTTTCAAGTTTTGCCATATTAGAAGGTTGTGTTTCACAATTAAGTTATGGATGTTAGATGTGAGCTTTCTCATGTTGGAGATCCAAATTATGTCTGTTAAACCTAGGTCTGCTGGTACACTAGCTGTTTCCAGGCTGTACCACCCCGGTTTATTCCCCTTAAGACCCCACTCAGTAATATGTGATAACCGTACAGCTTCATAGTATGTGAAGATATTAGGGGCCACAATACCTTCTTTAGAAAAGGGTCTCTGTAAGATATTTTAGGCGATCCTATGTGTTTTGTTACCCCAAATATAACTGACGAATAGTTGATGAATTTCATATAATGTGGAGTGTGGGACATTGAGCGGAATACATCGAAATAAATACAGTGCTTTTGGTAACAGTGACATCTTAACAGAAGCCACCCTACCCAGCCACGACAATTCTCTAAAATCCCACTTCTCTAATAGGAGTTTAAAGTCTACTATCAGGGCCTCATAATTTTGTCGCACAGTATGGTCTGCCTCAGCACTCAGGTAGACGACCAAGTGTTTAAAATGGGAAAGTGACCAGGCGAATGGGTATATGAATTGTAATTGTCTTAAAGTGGGTTGGTTTATGTGGATGTGATATGCCTCAGTTTTTTTATACTTAATTTTGTAATAACTTTTTCTATCGAAGTTTATCAGATCGAAGACCGCTGGCATGGAGGTTAGCGGCTCTGTCAATAGAAGGTGATGTAATCCGCAAACAGAGCTATTTTCTCGTGTGGTGAAGTGTTATAAGGGGAACACCCTTAATTGTTGTGGATTTTCTAATTGCTTGCGGGAAAGGCTCCATCACCATAACAAAAATTAGTGGCGAAAGTGGACATCCTTGTCTTGTCCCGTTACCAACCGAAAATTCAGGGGAACAGAATCCTAGCCCTCTAACACGAGTGTATGGTGCAGAATATTGCACTTTAATACTTTAATAGCTAGAATGAAAGGTTCAGACAACCTAAAGGACCGAAGAACGTCCCAAACATAGTCCCATCTGACTCTATCAAAGGCTTTCTCAGCATCAAGTGACAGAGCCAGCATAGGAATCCCCATTCTTTGGGCTGAAATCAATGTCGGCCTATTGTGAATCCCACTTGTTCCTGATGTATTATGGTGGGATAAAAGATGAACTAATCTGTTCACTATACGTTTTGAGTAAAGTTTATAAGGGATATAAGTCGGTAATTGCCACATTCAGTCTGACTTTTTCCCAGTTTTGGGATTGGAATAATGGATGCTTCTAAAAACTCTCTCAGTATTGCCCCCTTTGTCATAATTTCATTAAAGAGGTTTCTCAACATTGTGGCAATTAGCAGTCTAAGGCCTAGATTTGGAGTTTTGTCGGTAACGACCCGCGTAGCTAACGCTGGCTTTTTTCTGGCCGCACCATAAAAATAACTCTGGTATTGAGAGTCCACAAAAAGGCTGCGTTAGGCTACAAAAAAGGAGCGTAGAGCATTTTTAACGCAGCTTCAACTCTCGATACCAGAGTTGCTTACGCAAGCGGCCAGCCTCAAAAACGTGCTCGTGCACGATTCCCCCATAGGAAACAATGGGGCTGTTTGAGCTGAAAAAAAACCTAACACCTGCAAAAAAGCCGCGTTCAGCTCCTAACGCAGCCCCATTGTTTGCTATGGGGAAACACTTCCTACGTCTGCACCTAACACCCTAACATGTACCCTGAGTCTAAACACCCCTAACCTTACACTTATTAACCCCTAACCTGCCGCCCCCGCTATCGCTGACCCCTGCATATTATTATTAACCCCTAATCTGCCGCTCCATAAACCGCAGCAACCTACGTTATCCCTATGTAACCCTAATCTGCTGCCCCTAACACCGCCGACCCCTATATTATATTTATTAACCCCTAATCTGCCCCCACAATGTCGCCTCCACCTAACTACACTTATTAACCCCTAATCTGCCGAGCGGACCTGAGCGCTACTATAATAAAGTTATTAACCCCTAATCCGCCTCACTAACCCTATAATAAATAGTATTAACCCCTAATCTGCCCTCCCTAACATCGCCGACACCTAACTTCAAACATTAACCCCTAATCTGCCGACCGGAGCTCACCGCTACTATAATAAATGTATTAACCCCTAAAGCTAAGTCTAACCCTAACACTAACACCCCCCTAAGTTAAATATAATTTTTATCTAACGAAATTAATTAACTCTTATTAAATAAATTATTCCTATTTAAAGCTAAATACTTACCTGTAAAATAAATCCTAATATAGCTACAATATAAATTATAATTACATTGTAGCTATTTTAGGATTAATATTTATTTTACAGGCAACTTTGTAATTATTTTAACCAGGTACAATAGCTATTAAATAGTTAAGAACTATTTAATAGTTACCTAGTTAAAATAATAACAAAATTACCTGTAAAATAAATCCTAACCTAAGTTACAATTAAACCTAACACTATACTATCATTAAATTAATTAAATAAAATACCTACAATTACCTACAATTAAACCTAACACTACACTATCAATAAATAAATTAAATACAATTCCTACAAATAACTACAATGAAATAAACTAACTAAAGTACAAAAAATAAAAAAGAACTAAGTTACAAAAAATAAAAAAATATTTACAAACATAAGAAAAATATTACAACAATTTTAAACTAATTACACCTACTCTAAGCCCTCTAATAAAATAACAAAGACCCCCAAAATAACAAAATGCCCTACCCTATTCTAAATTAAAAAAATTCAAAGCTCTTTTACCTTACCAGCCCTGAACAGGGCCCTTTGCGGAGCATGCCCCAAGAAATTCAGCTCTTTTGCCTGTAAAAAAAAACATACAATACCCCCCCCCCAACATTACAACCCACCACCCACATACCCCTAATCTAACCCAAACTCCCCTTAAATAAACCTAACACTAAGCCCCTGAAGATCTTCCTACCTTGTCTTCACCCTACCAGGTTCACCGATCCGTCCTGAAGAGCTCCTCCGATGTCCTGATCCAAGCCCAAGCGGGGGGCTGAAGAGGTTCATGATCCGGCTGAAGTCTTCATCCAAGCGGGAGCTGAAGAGGCCCATGATCCGGATGAAGTCTTCTATCAACGGCATCTTCAATCTTCTTTCTTCCGGATCCATCTTGCAGACCTCCGACGCGGAACATCCTCTTCTCCCGACGCCTACTAGCCGAATGACGGTTCCTTTAAGGGACGTCATCCAAGATGGCGTCCCACGAATTCCGATTGGCTGATAGGATTCTATCAGCCAATCGGAATTAAGGTAGGAATATTCTGATTGGCTGATGGAATCAGCCAATCAGAATCAAGTTCAATCCGATTGGCTGATTCGATCAGCCAATCAGATTGAGCTTGCATTCTATTGGCTGTTCCGATCAGCCAATAGAATGCGACCTCAATCTGATTGGCTGATTGATCAGCCAATCAGATTGATCTTGATTCTGATTGGCTGATTTCATCAGCCAATCAGAATATTCCTACCTTAATTCCGATTGGCTGATAGAATCCTATCAGCCAATCGGAATTTGAGGGACGCCATCTTGGATGACGTCCCTTAAAGGAACCGTCATTCGGCTAGTAGGCGTCGGGAGAAGAGTATGTTCCGCGTCGGAGGTTTGCAAGATGGATCCGGAAGAAAGAAGATTGAAGATGCCGTTGATAAAAGACTTCATCCGGATCATGGACCTCTTCAGCTCCCGCTTGGATGAAGACTTCATCCGGATCATGGACCTCTTCAGCTCCCGCTTGGATGAAGACTTCAGCCGGATCATGGACCTCTTCAGCTCCCCGCTTGGGCTTGGATCAGGACATCGGAGGAGCTCTTCAGGACGGATCGGTGAACCTGGTAGGGTGAAGACAAGGTAGGAAGATCTTCAGGGGCTTAGTGTTAGGTTTATTTAAGGGGGGTTTGGGTTAGATTAGGGGTATGTGGGTGGTGGGTTGTAATGTTGGGGGGGGTATTGTATGTTTTTTTTTACAGGCAAAAGAGCTGAATTTCTTTGGGCATGCCCCGCAAAGGGCCCTGTTCAGGGCTGGTAAGGTAAAAGAGCTTTGAATTTTTTTAATTTAGAATAGGGTAGGGCATTTTGTTATTTTGGGGGTCTTTGTTATTTTATTAGGGGGCTTAGAGTAGGTGTAATTAGTTTAAAATTGTTGTAATATTTTTCTTATGTTTGTAAATATTTTTTTATTTTTTGTAACTTAGTTCTTTTTTATTTTTTGTACTTTAGTTAGTTTATTTCATTGTAGTTATTTGTAGGAATTGTATTTAATTTATTTATTGATAGTGTAGTGTTAGGTTTAATTGTAGGTAATTGTAGGTATTTTATTTAATTAATTTAATGATAGTATAGTGTTAGGTTTAATTGTAACTTAGGTTAGGATTTATTTTACAGGTAATTTTGTTATTATTTTAACTAGGTAACTATTAAATAGTTCTTAACTATTTAATAGCTATTGTACCTGGTTAAAATAATTACAAAGTTGCCTGTAAAATAAATATTAATCCTAAAATAGCTACAATGTAATTATAATTTATATTGTAGCTATATTAGGATTTATTTTACAGGTAAGTATTTAGCTTTAAATAGGAATAATTTATTTAATAAGAGTTAATTAATTTCGTTAGATAAAAATTATATTTAACTTAGGGGGGTGTTAGTGTTAGGGTTAGACTTAGCTTTAGGGGTTAATACATTTATTATAGTAGCGGTGAGCTCCGGTCGGCAGATTAGGGGTTAATGTTTGAAGTTAGGTGTCGGCGATGTTAGGGAGGGCAGATTAGGGGTTAATACTATTTATTATAGGGTTAGTGATGCGGATTAGGGGTTAATAACTTTATAATAGTAGCGGTGCGGTCCGCTCGGCAGATTAGGGGTTAATAAGTGTAGGCAGGTGGAGGCGACGTTGTGGGGGGCAGATTAGGGGTTAATAAATATAATATAGGGATCGGCGGTGTTAGGGGCAGCAGATTAGGGGTACATAGCTATAATGTAGGTGGCGGCGCTTTGCGGTCGTTAGATTAGGGGTTAATTATTGTAGGTAGCTGGCGGCGACGTTGTGGGGGGCAGGTTAGGGGTTAATAAATATAATACAGGGGTCGGCGGTGTTAGGGGCAGCAGATTAGGGGTACATAAGTATAACGTAGGTGGCGGTCGGCAGATTAGGGGTTAAAAAAATGTAATCAAGTGGCGGCGATGTGGGGGGGCCTCAGTTTAGGGGTACAATGGTAGTTTATGGGTGTTAGTGTACTTTAGAGTACAGTAGTTAAGAGCTTTATGAACCGGCGTTAGCCCAGAAAACTCTTAACTACTGACTTTTTTCCTGCGGCTGGAGTTTTGTCGTTAGATGTCTAACGCTCACTTCAGCCACGACTCTAAATACCGGAGTTAGAAAGATCCCATTGAAAAGATAGGATACGCAATTGACGTAAGGGGATCTGCGGTATGGAAAAGTCGCGGCTGAAAAGTGAGCGTTAGACCCTATTTTGAGTGACTCCAAATACCGGAGTTAGCCTAAAACCAGCGTTAGGAGCCTCTAACGCTGGTTTTCACGGCTAACGCCAAACTCCAAATCTAGGCCATAGTTTCTTGTAAAATGTACCTGTTAAGCAGTCCTGTCCTGGTGCCTTATTGCTTTGAATCTGTTTCAAGATTTCTCCGACCTCATCTGGGGTAAAAGGCTGAGCTAGGTTTACTCTAT
Source organism: Bombina bombina (assembly GCF_027579735.1). Taxonomy (NCBI): domain Eukaryota; kingdom Metazoa; phylum Chordata; class Amphibia; order Anura; family Bombinatoridae; genus Bombina; species Bombina bombina. The sequence continues at coordinate 282,835,582 of NC_069503.1, read as the reverse complement.
CCTCTTCTGTTAGTGCAAGTAAATTCAACTTCTCCAGGAAATTGGAAATCTCTTGTGGCGATAATGCCCTAGGACTTTCACTTTCCTTAATGTTATAACGTTTAGCATAGTATTTCGCAAATAGCATACCTATGTCCGCCGGAGTATATGCAGTCTGATCATGTGATGTGAAGTCCCACCTTCTGGATTATTGGATAGATAATCTCTAACTGTCTCCTGAAGCAAACTGAGAAAGGGTGGTTTGGACCATAGCATTTGAGGTTATTTCCACATTGGTCTATATGAGATAGTCGTGTTCCCTGGCATGGTAAATGAAACCACGTCATGGTCTAACCAGGAACAAGGGGACATTTTGGCACTTTGGAATCTGTTCAGAGTCCAAAAATCGGTAACAAAATAATCCAGACGTGAGCAAGATTTATGAGTTGGGGATAGCTATGAGTAATCTTTATCCGATATTTGTATGGATCTCCATACGTCAAGAGCTGATACTTATACATAAGGTCTCGAAATTTGTGGGCTGTTGAATTAGTAAATTAGTCAGTAGTACCTGGTATAGAATTTTTTTTTTATCCATGCATGGGACCCAAATTAAATTAAAATCTCGCCCCAAAATTAAGGTACCCTGTTTTATTTTATCAACTAGACCTAATGTCTTCCGCAAAAATTTCATCTGTCTTTGATTGGGAGCGTAGGGTAAATGTATAATTATTTAATTTGCATATTAACATGAGGTACCTTCCCTCCACATCCTGCTCTAAATGCAAAGGCTTGAATGAGACACCTTTACTGATCAGAATGGCCACTCCCCTACATTTCCCACTAAAGGAAGATGAATATATATGGGGAAACTGTGTAGATTTAAGTCTAACATTTTCTACTTCAACCCAATGTGTTTCCTTAAGCGCAATATCATTTTTCAGCATTTTTAAATTGTTCAATAGCAAGCTTTGCTTCGTAGGAGAATTAAGACCTCTGGTGTTTAGCGTGGTTAGGGTTAAGGCTGGGGATTGCACCATGTCGATCATGGGAAAGGGAAAAAAAAAGGGAAAAGGGGTTTAAAGGAAAAGGGAACGGGAGAGAAGAAGGAGAAAGGGAAAGGGGGGGGAAGAAGGGGGGAAAGAAGGGCCTGATTAAAGAAAAAGGCAAGGCAACTGTAATGACTTCAGGTGTTTCACTCAGTTGTTTGTAGTGCAACTAGGAACTGCTCATATACTATGATTCTTCATATCTATTTGGCAATAAACACAACTGTTGTCAAGTTAAAACTGTTGACATGGATTAACAAGATGGAGGTTTCTATAGAATATATTTTCCTCTGCTTACTAACAGCTAGGATGAAGACCTCTGCCCACTTAGATGAAGACCTCTGCCCGCTTGGATGAAGACTTCTGCCGGCTTCAGTGAGGACTTCTGCCCACTTGGATGAAGACTTCTGCCCGCTTAGATGAGGATGGATGTCCGGTCTTTGAAAACTGTAAGTGGATCGTCTGGGGTTAGTGTTAGGTTTTTTTAAGGGTTTATTGGGTGGATTTTATTTTTAGCTTAGGGTTTGGGCACCGTAAAAGAGCTAAATGCCCTTTTAAGGGCAATGCCAATCCAAATGCCATTTTCAGGGCAATGGTTAGCTTAGGTTTATTTAGTTACTGTTAGGTGTTTATTTGGGGGATTTGGTTGGGTGGGTGGTGGGTTTTACTGTTTGGGGGTGTTTGAAATTTTTATTGTCAGGTAAAAAAGCTGATTTCTTTGGGGCAATGCCCCACAAAAGGCCCTTTTAAGGGCTATTGGCAGTTTAGTGTAGGCTAGGGGTTTTATTATTTTTGGGGGGGGGGGGTATTTTTTATATTGATAGGGATATAAGATTAGGAGTAATTCGTTTTTTTTGTTGATAATTTTGTTTTTTATTTTGTGTAATTTAGTGGTTTATTTTTGTAATTTAGATAATTGTATTTGATTAATTTAATTTATTTCATTTGATTGTAATGGTAGGTTTTAGTGTAAGGCAGGTTAGGTTTTATTTTACAGGTAAATTTGTATTTATTTTAACAAGATAGTTAGTAAATAGTTAATAACTATTTACTAACTAGTTTACCTAGTTAAAATAAATACAAACTTACATGTGAAATAAAAATAAAACCTAAGATAGCTACAATATACCTATTAGTAATATTGTAGCTTGTTTAGTTTTTTTTTACAGGTAAGTATGTATTTAGTTTTAAATAGGAATTATTTAAGTAATAATTGTAAGGTTTATTTAAATTTATTTTAATTATATTTGTTAGGGGGTGTTAGGGTTAGGGTTAGACTTATGCTTAGGGTTACGTTAGGGTTAGGGGTTAATATATTTATGTAGTGATGTGGGAGGCCAGAGGTTGTGGGGTTAATAGTTTAATTTAGTGTATTTCATTGTAGGGGGCTTGTGGTTTAGTGGTTAATAGGTTTATTATAGCAGCGGTGTGGGCGGACGGCAGATTAGGGGTTAATAGGTTTATTATAGTGGCAACGCTTTTTCACTCATAACGCCAAACTTGTAATCTAGCTGAAAGCAAGCTAATTGGTATAGGGAAAACACAAAAAAGAAAGGGGGGAGGGAGGAAAGGGAGGTGAGGGAGAGTGTTGGCCTAAAGTACAAACCGCTATAGGTTATCTTTACTTTTACGTGTTAGGTCTACTTAATGGTAGTAAGAGGAGAGGGAAGGGGAAGACAGGTATACAGGAAAAGAGGGGGGAGGAGGAGGCGGAGCCAGCACCAATCAAAAGTGGTATTGGTGAATATGGTTAGGGGATGTTATATGTGCGAGTAAAGGAAGGTAGAGAAGGGAAATATGGGGGCCTATCCCCAGGGGGCTAGTAATGAATCAAGTACATATTAACAGCAATTTATATTGGCATCTCAAAATATAAGTACAAATAGGGGATTTCAGGTTGATAGTAAGCCTCAGCATGTATAGAAGTAGCAAGTTAAACATGTGATATAACAATAAAAGCACAACCAACTTTAAGTCAACTAAACATATAATAAACCGGTGGTCAACCAACATTTTATGGGTGATGCTTTGGTTTCTCAATAATCTAGGTCCTCAAAGTGTCCATTTACGGACTAGTACCCACAATAAATCGGCCTAAGTGTATGTGGTGTTAGTCTGTGGATGAAAGCACACATTATGTGTCTCCTAATAATCAGGAGTTAGAGAATCTTGATCAGTAAGGGGTACCTCATTCTTAGGTATATGCTACCACAATGAACTCTAATTAATCAAGTACAGTAAGTAGCTCACATTTGAACCTCAGATTTATATAAAATGTGATAGCCGTGTAGTGTTCTGGCATAGAATAGTGACTGTCTAGGATATGTGTCCAAACTAATGCAATGTGAGTGTACGTAGTGCTAATCAGAGTTGGTAGGTCGTATATCTAATAAAGGGTGTGCTGTGGCAATCCCTGATTAGAATACGTGTATGTGCTTTCCCCAATTTACGGCGTAGTGGAGCAGGAGTGGCATTAGCTAGTGACCCTCCCTAATGTGTATAGGGTGGTCTACATGTCAACATATCAGGCCTAGAATTGGTACAAATAGGAGAAAATTGTAAAGTATACATAACAGATGGGTTTTGTAAGTCTCTCACATAGATGTAGTTTGGGAAGATGAACAGAACACAACCTCTCCCCACTTCTTCAATACTGGAACCAGAGTCTTGGTTTGCCGGCTGGCAGTTGAGGCATATGCAGAGATAATAAGGTGAGCATAATATACAACAATAATAACATAACCCAATTGAAGACCATTAAACATATTATAAACAAGTAGTTAAGATTTGATGTTCATCTCCCTTGAGTTATCACTTAGTTAAGTTCACTGCGTGCAAATATAGTGAGATATTAACAAACAATAATATTGAATATATTGTAACTTAAGTTAGCCAGACATAGTATATAGTACATAGCCATGACATAGAGTCATAGGTCTGTGTCGCTTAGGACTTTGGGGCAACATGGTGTCTGTCTATGGTAAATGGCAAACCTAGATCACTATAAGTATGTGTAATGTTGAATAGGTCTGGTTGTACACATACAGAATAGAAGGCACTTTGTAATCATTCTAACTAGTGCATACATATGTGCTTTATCTAACTTATAACATAGAAGGGGATGTCATTAGTTAGTGGCCTTCCCCATAGTTTATGAGGAAATCACCTTGTCAACATGGCCACCTAGAATTTGAACACATGAGGAGAAAATAAATATTATTAAATATACATTACAGACAGGTGGTGTAGGTTCTCTCATGTAGATTTGGTTTGTGAAGGGAGGTAGAATATATCAACCCTTGCTTGCTTCATCAATACTGGAACCTGGGTCTTGGTTTTGCCTCTTGACAGTTGATAGTGGGAATCTTTGAGGGAGTAGACCCTATTCTCCATCTATGGGGCTCAATCTCTCCCCCCTTTGTAGGCCAGGGGTCTGAAGATCCTGTGTACCGATAGGCCCCTGTAGCGGAGAACTTGAAGTTCATAATAGGTCAGGGAACCAATGGTCCAATAGGTCTTTTCCTTTGGATGGGGAGTCTAAAGATATTAAAGAACCATCTTTATGGATGAGTAGCTTAGTCGGGTATCCACATCTGTACTTCACTCCCCTTCTCCTCAAGATTGTTGTGATGTCTCGTAATGAACTTCTCCTTTTCATGGTGTATTGGGATAGGTCTGGTAACACCTGTATATGTCGCACTCCCTCTGGGAGGGAAGTAGTATTAAAGCTGCTTTAAAAATGTGTTCCTTGTAGGTGTAGTAGTGGAAGCACACAATCGTGGCTTGTCGTTAGGAACATTTCTTCCTCTTAGTAATTTGTGGACTCTATCTATCAGGGATTATGATATGTTTGTAGATGGCTTCAGGTGTTTACAGTATTCCAAGATGAAATCTTCCAGTTCACCAGGTTAGCCTGTTCAATCACTAAGTCTTCTTGCTTGCGTTCTAGGGCTTCCGTGCATTCACTGATAACCCCAATATCTCTCCTCAGCTCGGCAACAGATCCTCTGATGGTTTTAGTGAGAGTCTCTTCTAGGGTTTTCTGTTAAAGTGTCTACAATTGCGGATGCTGTTGTTCCGTCCATTGTAATGGATGAAGGGAGAGCTGCGAGCAGGGTCTCTGAGTGAGTATCAGTCTCTGGTCTCAAAGGAGCACTATCATTTATAGCTGTGAACTTGAAGTGGTCTGCGAGAGATTTCCTTAGAGTCACAGCAGATTGTTGTTTCTTCTTAGCCCCTTGCGGCATATATATCTGCTCAGTACTTCCGTAGTTTGAGATACTGTATTAGCCCCCTGGGTAGAAATGGCCCAGGTAATTTAGGCCATGGTTGCATTAAAGTTGGACCCCATTGACACTGTAAGTAAGGCAGTAGTCAGTGGAGTAGGTCTCGGGGAGAACTTTATTTGCTGCTGATGGTGTTTCCCCTCAGGGACATTGTCGCCACTGGGCCAGGACGGGAAACGGAACGTGGATATGACCAGCTCCAATTCACAGAGCAGGAAAGGAGAAGGCGGAGACACTAACTGCGATATTATGTGCTGAGGCGGTCAGTCTTTTGGGTTGTCTGGTGCTTTAAGGGAGTATTGCCAAAATCTTACAATTTGCATATGATCAGCCTTGCTATATGGGAAGCCAGTAGGATTTAAACTCCTCAGAGGGACTGAGGGCAGGGAAGTTCACTGGTGGCCAAAGAGACTCCAAGAGGCAATAGAATATTACACTATTTGGTCTCAGGGAAAAGTGCTTCTGGGTAGGCCACATGGCCACGTGTGTGGACTTTCAGGATGGGTGAGTTTAGTCAGTATGTTTTAAAAGCAGGCTTTATAGAAAGGAGCCACTGAATATGCTTTGGAGCCACTTTAATTTGAGTATAGGGCTGGGTGTCTCTTATGTAGGATACACTGTTTCCTGCATATGTCCTGTAATGATGTGAAGAGTCTTATGTGAGAGATACCAAGATACCATAATTGCCCCCCAAGGGGTCCCTAGTAGGGAGGATTCGTCCCAATCATAGGTGACTCACTAAGACCTTGTAGATCTCTAGGCTCAGTTGAATCCAGTGTGGATTATGATGTCCCCTTTGTATCTGTGCGTACTTACTTCTACGCCGCTATAAGGCTGCAGGGCAAAGCAAGATGGCCGCCATTCATGCCACTGCTCTGTCCTCTGAGATCCCTTCTCCCCAAGTCAAAACAAGCACCTTCTCTGCTTCAGCCGGTAAATCTTCCGATCTGGTGGGGACCTTACGATCTTCAGCGCTGAGTCCCATTAGGGCTTCTTGAAAATAAGGATCCATGTGTGGATTGCAATCCTTAGGTAGCTATAATTTGTCATCTCGAACCTTTGGCACCTATTCCCAAGTTAATTGATTAAACTTTATATGTTCTATAGGCGGTTTTTAGCTTACTTAGCCTCCTATATAGGTTCAAATGATAAGAGCTCTTGTAAAATGTGACCTTCCAGTTTAGAAGCTGGCTCCGCCACCGGGGCTACTTTTATTTTAAGCTTTCTGCACTGTGATTCATTTATCTGTTAGGTACCACTGACTTCACCTATTTTGAAGTCCCCATTGTATGATTGATTTGGATTTATTCTTGGATATTTACTTTGATTTTGGATTACTGAATTATTATTATTTACACATTTTTTTTTCACTTGGACCACACTCAGTTCCTTTTTTTATGGATTTTGGACTGTATGTACCTTTTTGGCCATATTTATATATAATGTATATATGTATGTATGCATATATATTTATTTTATTGTATTATGTTTTGATGCATCTTTTTTATTTGACATTAAATTTGTTATAATTGTAATACATTGCATATTATTGTTGCTAATCCTGTTCACATCTTTTTTGTTGCCGTGAATTTTCTATTGATATGACGACCATGCAATCTCCTCTTGTCTTTTTGTACATTCTTCATATTTATTCTCAACTTTTCCATCACTTTCTCCCTGTCCATCCTTCATTTAGTTTTCAAATCAAAACTACCTCCTTTACCTTTTTTTTCTGATAGGGGAATGGTTTAAATTACTTGTTATTTTACCTTGCCATGGGTTGTAACCCCTATTTTTGTTACAGAAAGCTTTTTACCAAGAATATTTAAATAATGCCACTTATTTTCAACCAATCCATGATATGTATTGTATGTAGGTCTTATGACTCTCTAATTGCATGTATTGTCTATCCATATGGTCTACTTGACACATACCAACAAACAAAGAAGTTTAAAGCCTTCATTGATAATTATGCATCAATACCTATTCAAATATGTTCATTACCTTCATTCTTGGGGTCCTGATCTGTCTACCATCCTTGAACCATCATATAGCAATAGAGCTGTGCCTATGTGGCTGATTTTAGCTTCCACTATCATTCAAACAACAATTTCCTCATAACAATAACCCTTGTTGCATTCACCGCCCTAACCCATACCCATAGCACACATTTTGTGATATTTCTGTCTTAATGAACCAATATTCCTGTAACCTACACTCTTTCTGCTACATTAACCCAACACATGCACCTATGCTTTACTTTTACCTTGTTTGTTATACATTTAAAGAAAATAACTCATTGTGTAGTTCATTAACAAATCTAGACAAGTCAGAAGGCTTGCTTTTCCCACAGAAAACCTCTAAATACATTGGGGCATATTTATCAAGCTCCGAATGGAGCTTGATGCCCTGTGTTTCAGAAACAGCAGTTATGAAGCAGTGGTCACAAAGACCGCTGCTCCATAACCTGTCCACCTGCTCTGAGCAGGTGGACAGACATCGCGTACGATCGGATTGATTGACACCCCCCTGCTGGCGGCCTATTGGCCGCGAGTCTGCAGGAGGCGGCGTCGCACTGTCGGATCAGGTCCGACAGACCTTGATAAATAGAGGCCATTGTTTCTAATGCAGCAATGGATTCTGGGTAAGATATGCAAATGAGGGGCAAGATCGCCCGCAACGGCAGTTTTTATGTGGTTTTGGTATCACATATACAGCACTGCATATAAATGCGGCGCGTATATTTCACCCGTCGCCCGCAATTTTTACTCCCATAAGCTAACATAGAACCGCGTTGCAAATCAGTATAACATTTTCAGCGCAAGAACTTACGCGGCGGAAATGGAGAAATTTTACTCCATTTTCACCTTGCCACACATAGGTAGGTGCAGCAAGACTTGCCATGTTTGTGATGTTGTATGTTTATCAGTGGTAATAAACTCTGCATTTTATTGGATGCCTTGGTGTGCTGCCTTCCTCTTTCCTCAATTGTTTACTGTTGTGGGCACCTCGTTACCTGATTTTCAAGATTGTATTGATGTCTGTTTGACACGCCATCCTAGTGTCTCTGACTAGTTGCTTTTTGTGCTTTGCCTGGAGCTGCGCTTTCTTCCCTTCCTTCCCTCGTCAAGACTTGCGATGAGTATGTCAGCACTGTAACCCCCTGAAAATAGTAACTAACACCTAACGCATGCGCAATATCTATCTACCTGTCAACCGCCAACTCCCACTGCAATAACTAATAAATTATATTAGCTCCTAATCCGCTAAGACCCACATCGCAAAAGATTTAATTAACCTATTAACCCCTAATCCGTGACCTGAACTCCCACTTCCTTCTGACTTGATTTTTTGCTGCTGTTTTTAGCTGAATTTTTGTAATAAAGAACACACTTTTGCTTTTATACATTGGGGTCCGCTGTGTCCTTACCTTGGAGTGCTGGGAGAATCTTTGTTGCTTATCAAATTATATTAACTCCTAATCTGCTAAAATCCACATCGCAAAAAATTTAATTAACCTATTAACCCCTAATCCGCCAACCCCCCACAATACTATATACCTAATAAACTGATTAACCCCTAAACTGCCATCAACCCACAACGCAATATACCTTAATAAACTATTAAACTCTAATCTACCATTAACCCATATCGCATCGTACCTATTAAAACTATTAACCCCTAAACTGCCATCCCCCCACCAATGCAATAAACTTAATAAACCTATTAACCCCTAATCCGCCATTAACTCACATTGCAACAAACATAATAAATCTATTAAACCCTAATCACCCAAACCCCCACAATGAAAATAACTAAATTTCTAAGCCCCTAACCTAACACCCCCTAAATTAACCCCAATTACCTAACTTAAAAAATACTAAATTACAAACAATTAAAATAAAAAAAGCTAACATTACCTAAAAAAAATTAAAAACATTAAATTAATCTAAGATTACAAAAAAAATTCTAACATTACATAAAATAATAAACCAAATTATCAAAAATTAAAAAATTAAACCTAATCCCTATGAAAACAACCCCCCCAAAACAAAAACACCCCCTAATCTAATGCTAAACTACCAATAGCCCTTAAAATGGCCTTTTAAACAGCTCTTTTACATTCAAAAATATTAAGTTCCCCCTCTAACAGTAAAAGCCCCACCCACCAAACCCCCCAAAATAAAAAAACCCAACACAAAAAAATACCTAAACTACCACTTGACCCTAAAGGGGCATTTATATGGGTTTTGCCCTTAAAAGGTCATTCAGCTCTTTTTCAAAGGCCCATTAAATCCCTAATCTAAAAAAATCAAACCCCACAAAAAAAAAAAAAAAGTCTAAGTCTAACCCCCAGATAGGTACTCACGGTTCCTGAAGTCCGGCGGTGAAGTCTTCTTCCAAGCGGCGATATCTTCTATCTTCTTCCAGGAACAAGCCAGCATGGAGCAGAGCACGGAGCTGAAGACAGGTGACCGTGGAACTGAAGACCGGCGACCTTGGAGCCATGGAGCATGGAGATCCTCTTCTTACTATCACCACCGCACACTGAGGATTGAATTCAAGGTACACGTTTAAATATGGGGTACCTTGAATTCCTATTGGCTGATTTGAGTCTTCAAATTCAAATCAGCCAATAGGATGAGAGCTACTGAAATCCTATTTGCTGATTTGAAAAGTAATGCTAGCTTTTTTAGTTTAATTTTTTTGTAACTTAGTATTTTTTAATTTAGGTAATTGGGGTTAATTTAGGGGGTGTTAGGTTAGGGGGTGTTAGGTTAGGGGGCTTAGTAATTTAATTAGTTATTTGAATTGTGGGGGTTTGGTGGTTTAGGGGTTAATAGTTTTATTAGGATTATTGCGTTGTGTGGGTTTGACAGATTAGGGGTTAATAGATTTATAAGGTTTGTTGCGATTTGGGTAAATGGTGAATTAGGGGTTAATAGTTTATTAAGGTATATTGTGTTGTGGGGTGATGGCAGATTAGGGGTTAATGGTTTGAATAGGGACTTTGCGATGTGGGTGAATGGCGGATTAGGGGTTAATACATTTATTAGGTTGTTTGTGATGTTGGTGTTGATGGATTTAGGGGTTAATACTTTTATTAGGTAGATTGCGATGTGGGTGAATGGCAGATTAGGGGTTAATAGTTTAATTAGGCATATTGCGTTGTGGGGGTTTTCGGTTTTGGGGTTAATACTTTTATTATTAGTTCCGATGTGGGTTTGATGGCGGATATAGGGGTTTTACATGTCGGGTTTATTTTTGGGAGGCGGGTTAGACTTTTACAGGATATTTTACTTTTTTTTTATTTTCTTAGGCGCTGGCAGTTTCTAAAGTGCCATAAGTCATTGGCGACTCAAGAAATTTGTATTTACGCTCATTTCTTAAGACACTTTACTGCCGGCGGGGTTTATGTGATACCCCTATGTGTGAGGTAAAATTATGGGCGGCGCGGGTTTCAGCAGTTGTGTTGAAGATTGTGCCGCATATGTAATCTTGCCCGAGGTTCATAACTTGTCACTCAATATATGGCATTCTGATTCTGATTTTTACAAATAATCATGGTGGCTTAAACATTTTTTTTTTCTTATTGCATACATTTTTCAAACTCAATTAGGATTTTAGCATATGGCTGTGATCACACTGTTCTCTTTGTGAGCAGCGTTTTCTTTAGTGGCACATGATTTAATATTGTTTGGGGCAAAAGTCAGCGTTGGAAGTTAAAAACCCTGCTACCTAAATAGCATTTCAGGCTCGCTCACTCACTCAACCTGAAACCCTGGGGATCCGAAGCTGCTCTCGCAACTTGATACAAAAAAGCTTTAAAGAGATATGGTTAATGACAAGGTGTTTGAGTCAAAAGGCCTTACAGTTGTAAATATACAGTATGTGCGTATATTTCTATATATGTGTGTATATATATATGTGTGTGTATACACATACATACACACATATATATATATATATATATATATATATATATATATATTATGGAATACAAAAGAAGAGGCTTCAGGAATGTAATCCTGGGTTATAAAGACAGGGGATTCAGCACTCTTTTATGAAATAAACAAGCTCACAATTTTGGGTTAGACCAAATTAATATATTTAATTCTGAGAAAGTGGTCTCTCACATCCGGAGAGTACATTCATGCTAGAAATAGTGTGGTAAATAAATCACAATAGCTGGTATAGATGAATATATCAAAGATGTAGAAACCATATAATAATAAAATAAATACAATGAACCTGACCAGTCAGGGGTACATGCAACAACCGCAGTAGAAAACGGTCTTATCTATATCTGTGCTGATCACAAGTATAAAGTATTCTGAGTATTAGCCTACTACACCCTACTGCTCACAGAACCCCCTGTCAAAGGACAAGGAGGTATATCCTGGGCAGATAATTGTTCGGGATCTAAGAGGCGAAGGCAGATTACCTGTGTGCAAAGACAGACTAATTTAGCATATGAAGAGCAAGTCAAGATAAAGTACGTATACAAGTTACATATTGTATCAGGGTGGACCATTCCAGTCAGACTAAACCCAGCTGCATGCAGCACCCCTATCAAGGGGTAAAAATGCTGGGCAGGTAGACGCAGGGGATCTAAGTCGGCTGGTTAGCGGGCCCTTTAGATATGTACATAGAAGGACAAGCATGCGAGGATAAGCAAGGTTCAACAATGCTAGTAGAAATGTTACATGAGGCAGTTTAAATGTTGGTGTACACATACAAAGCTGAATTAGTGCTTTTCATACAGAAATGCAAACAGCATTCTGTGTTTTAAACAGCGGTCATTTCAGAATTCCCAAGCAAACATAGACCTCGACAGGGAACAGCATCCAACACGATAAGTCCCAGTATGATAGCTGGCAATATCACTGCTTGTAATTTAGAAAAGGGGGTTCATACGACCTTGTACATATAATGTCCGTTATTGTTGTCTTTTCTTGTCCAAGCTCCTCACAGCCATGGAGATTATGGCTCAAGCAAAGCTAGTAAGCAGGGAGAAAGTCTCCATACGCGGATCCAAACAGCAGTGGTAGAAGCATGTGTCACATGTCCGGTCGGTTTAGCCAATGCCGACGCGCGTTTCACCCGCTCGTCTGTACTTCAGACCGGGCTTCGTCAGGGCGGTAATTTTCTTGATTATATATATATATATATATATATATATATATATAATTACACACATAGAAGCACACTCACAGGAATGAACAACTGGCTCAATACTATTGTTAGCCTGTTCTACAGTGATTTACCACCTGGGTGCAGCTTCTTTTAGCCCAGTAATTTTTGTCACATAGAAGAACTTTCCTGTAGTATATCAGTCTGATCCCGCCTATTACAGTCAGTCCAGCGCCAAAATACCAGACAATTCCTCTCTGAACAAGGAACAGAGCAACCCCAGACGATCATTTCGGCCTTCATTGGGCCTTGTCAGTGAGGTGTAGCCATATTCCTCTAAGCACACTGAGCAAGGAGTCCATGTCTGGTTTCCCCTTTTTTCCATAGGGAGACTAAATACACACAGAGAGAAGTACACTCACAGGCACGAACAACTGGCTCAACACTATTGTTAGCTTGTTCTATGGCGATTTACCACCTGGGTGCAGCTTCTTTTAGCCCAGTAATGCTTTTCACAGAGAAGAATTTTCCTGTAGTATATCAGTCTGATTCCGCCTATTACAGTCTGTCCAGCGCCAAAATACCAGGCAATTCCTCTCTGAACAAGGAACACAGCAACCCCAGACGATCGTTTCGGCCTTCATTTGGCCCTGTCAGTGAGGTGAAGCCATATTCCTCTAAGCACACTGAGCAAGGAGTCCACATCTGGTTTCCCCTTTTTCCCATAGGGAGACACAGAGAGAAGCACACTGACAGGAATGAACAACTGGCTCAATACTATTGTTAGCCTGTTCTATGGCGATTTACCACCTGAGTGCAGCTTCTTTTAGCCCAGTAATGCTTTTCACAGAGAACTTTCCTGTAGTATTTCAGTCTGATCCCGCCTATTACGGTCAGCCCAGCACCGAAATACCAGGCAATTCCTCTCTGAACAAGGAATACAGCAACCCCAGGCGATCGTTTCAGCCTTCATTGGGCCTCGTCAGTGAGGCCCATAGAAGCGTTTTGTAGCATGTGCCCATAGTAGTCAGTGAGGCAGGGGATTTAGCATGTGTACACTATTCCACCTCCATATGTTAGAGCACCTGAAGTTTTTGCTTGAGTGAAAAGTTTTACATTCATTGCGTAATATGAGTGCAAGAGTAAGAATGCTATTAATTTAAGTTGCATTGTATTAGCACTCAACAGCTCTAACATTGTTGTGCTCCACTTGTAATGTAGGCCTATAATTTTCACTAACCTCAACATGATTAGAGCACATGCATATTGGTAAGTCATTTAAAATGTTGAGTTTTGAATTATATATTTTAGTTGTGCGATAAAGCTGCTGCAGCATAAATGGTTTGAAATGGTTATTTTTTTGACATATTGGCAAGTTTGAATGGATGATGAATTAGTAGTGAACACAACTCTTTCTGTTAACAGTGGCAGCCCTATAGTGTTGAAAAATTAGAAGCTGTGCAATTTCACGTGTAAATGCATTTTCTTCTCTCAAGTGTGAAAAATGCTTCCAGGCACAAAGACTGACTGGCATTTAGCCCATAGTTATTAGGCATAAAAAAGCTCAGAATGTTTAATATGCTGGCAATTACTTTCTGCAGACGTAAGCACTTTTTGTATCTCAAACATTCTAAATGCAGTCTATTTAGTAATGAGATCAAGAATGATTTGGTTGGAATAGGTTTTACTACATAACAAAACTTAATGCTTCACAAACAGAAAACATTGCTCACACACTAGTCTATTGATAAGGGGAGATGGTTAGAATATGAGTGTTTAGTTCTTACAATTGTGTCTTTTTGTTTAACTGCAGAACATTTTAAATATAATTACACTCAATGTAGCTTGCTCCTGCTCTGTCTGACAGCGGGAGCAAGCTACATTGAGTGTAATGGCGCGATTGGGAACATCTGCCCATATGTGCTCAGAGTGAAAACCAGACCCGATCAGTAGAGCACAGAGGGCGGGTCTGAATAAAAAATCCAGCTGCAATATTGTGTTACATAAAGCTAGCACTAATATAATGTTTTATAATTCTGCACTATGTGCAGAATTATATAACATTATTTTCTAGGTTTACTGCCCCTTTAAAATTGATCATACTCATAATGAGAACTTTGCAAAAATTCCCCTTTTAAAATACTTCTTTTAAATATTATGTATAATAAAAAAAAATCCTTCTTACAAGGGTTCATATTCCAATTTATCAGAATTTCTGTAAGAGTTGCCTTCAGTGGCAGAGCAACATTGGGGTGCAAAAACATCTCAATCTATTTTGCACTTCTATAGGTCAGAGGAGAAGGGAGAAAAATGCCTTCCCCCAACTAGCAATGCCTCGTGACCTCCTAGCCACACCCCAGCCTACATGGCTGCGTGCCAGCTACTGCCATTGAGCCTACATGGTTGCGTGCCAGCTACTGCCATGGAACCTACATGGTTGCGTGCCAGATACTGCCATGGAGCCTACATGGTTGCATGCCAGCTACTGCCATGGAGCCTACATGGTTGCGTGCCAGCTGCGGCCATGGAGCATACATGGTTGCGTGCCAGCTACTGCCATGGAGCCTACATGGTTGCGTGCCAGCTACTGCCATGGAGCCTACATGGTTGCGTGCCAGCTGCGGCCATGGAGCCTACATGGTTGCGTGCCAGCTGCGGCCATGGAGCCTACATGGTTGCGTGCCAGCTGCGGCCATGGAGCCTACATGGTTGCGTGCCAGCTACGGCCATGGAGCATTCTTGATTCCATTTCCACCCATTGAACAATCATTTGATGTCATTATTATGAGAAATGAATATAAGATGATGCTACTGCATACTTTAAAGGGGCAGTAAACTTACAAACTAATGTTATATAATTCTGCACTATGTGCAGAATTATATAACATTAGCTTACCGGCAGCTTTATACATTAAATTATTGCAAAGAAATTATAAGTAAAAGCTCCTTTTACCAGAACGCTGCTCTTTGTTCTACTGAGCGGGTCTGGTTTTTCCACAGCGAATCCGGCAACACTGTCTAGTCACAGGGGCCCATTTATCAAGCTCCGTGTTTCTGTCTTCAGACTCGCCAGAAACAGCAGTTATGAAGTAGCGGTCACAAAGATCACTGCTCCATAACCCTGTCTGCCTGCTCTGAGCAGGCGGACAGGAATCACCGGAATTCAACCCGATCGAGTACGTGAGTATGTGATTTCCTGTTTAATGACAAATTAACCTAGTAGTGCATGGTCACGGTAAAGACGTAATATATGGCAAAGAAATACTATGGCCTAGAGTATAAGTCAGAGATGATGTAAATGTGTTTGTATAAGGAAATAATGAGTATGGTTAAAATGGTCTAGGATGCAGTGTAGATAGAGGAAGAGTGTTGTTATAGAATGAAGATCAAGGACTTTGTGAATAGAGATTTGTAAGAGAAGATACTCTAGGATTACTATTGTTATAAACTCCTTTTTTATCTTATTTTGTACATTGTTTTTGTCCCATTTATGACATTTTTGAGTTTCTTTGCTTTTTTAGTGTTTAGTTTTTAGTGTTTTTAGAGTGGAAGCTTAAACTCTGTCATTAATGCAAGATTTTTTTTAACCATTGAATATAAGGTACAAAACTGTTTTAAGTAATTTAATCCATAGCCACGAGTGACATTGATTGCATGGTAATACTTAGATAAGAAAATCAAATATTTGCTCAATAGTAACTTAGCATTATGTGTTGTCTTTGTTTTATTATTAAATATTTTGCAATTTTTATTCAATAACCACTCTATTTCATCGCCTTTATCTTTTATGAAAACACAGCACAAAGAGCCTTGTCCTGTAAAATAAACTACTTTCGGGGATTAAATGATATGCATTAATTCTTTCATCTTTAGAGATAATAGTAGGTTTCTTTGGCATGTTTGTACTTGTGCTTGAAGCCTTTAATACCATTTATAAGAACCTTTTGTGCCTTAAACAAATACTTGAAAGAATAGCAGATAAGAATCAATAAAACATTGCAGTCTGCTAATTTTCATATCTAAAATGTGCAGTTATAATTTTAAAGATTACTTTATGTGTATCTGAAACATTCTGGAATTAACTTACTGTATTGTCCTTACAAATCTGTATGATAGTTATGATGGGCTCCATTTATAGAGCTGCAAATACAGCTTCTGAGCCCTTGCAGTGCAGGTTTGCTTATTTAGGTCTACATCCCACAAGTTAAAAGGCTGTGATTGCAGGGTTGTTGCTTAATCTGTCAGCAACCTCAGAGATTGCAGATGTCAAACATTCTGTATTAATTTGTCTGGGACAATTGACAAGGGCTGCTCTTGCTAAGTATTAGCAAGGGGCGGGGCTGCACATGAAAAGTTTTGTGCAATGCTACATTCCGGCAGTGCTGCATCAGAGCCATGAATACTGGTGGACAGCTTCCCTGCCTGGGAGCACTGTCCCCCTGTACTTTCATAAATGGCCATATTTATTACTTACTTTTAAAGGTTTTTCTTGCACCATCACAACCTGTGATTTTCTTTTCATTAAAGGGACATACTATTTTAAAACAGTTTACAATATTAATGCCTAAATTTAGAGTTCTGCTGCCAAAGGGGTGCGTTAGCTACGCATGTATTTTTCCCTACGCACCTTTTAAATACCGCTGGTATTTAGAGTTCACAGAAGGGCTGCGTTAGGCTCCAAAAAGGGAGCGTAGAGCATAATTTACCGCCACTGCAACTCTCAATACCAGCGGTGCTTACGGACGCGGCCAGCTTCAAAAACATGCTCGTGCACGATTTCCCCATAGGAAACAATGGGGCAGTTTGGGCTGAAAAAAAACACCTGCAAAAAAGCAGCATTCAGCTCTTAATGCAGCCCCATTGTTTCCTATGGGAAAACACTTCCTATGTCTGCACCTAACACCCTAACATGTACCCCGAGTCTAAACACTCCTAACCTTACACTTATTAACCCCTAATCTGCCGTCCCGCTATCGCTGACCCCTGCATATTATTATTAACCCCTAATCTGCCGCTCCGTACACCGCTGCAACCTACGTTATCCCTATGTACCCTTAATCTGCTGCCCCTAACACCACCGACCCCTATATTATATTTATTAACCCCTAATCTGCCGCCCCCAACGTCGCCGCCACCTAGTTACAATTATTAACCCCTAATCTGCCGACCGGACCTCACCCCTACTCTAATAAATATATTAACCCCTAAAGCTAAGTCTAACCCTAACACTAACACCCCCCTAAATTAAATATAATTTTATTCTAATAAAATAAAATAATTCTTATTAAATAAATAAATCCTATTTAAAGCTAAATACTTACCTGTAAAATAAACCCTAATATAGCTACAATATAAATAATAATTATATTGTAGCTATTTTAGGATTAATATTTATTTTACAGGCAACTTTGTATTTATTTTAACCAGGTACAATAGCTATTAAATAGTTAATAACTATTTAATAGCTACCTAGATAAAATAATTACAAAATTACCTGTAAAATAAATCCTAACCTAAGTTACAATTAAACCTAACACTACACTATCAATAAATTAATTAAATAAACTACCTGCAATTATCTACAATTAAATCAACTAAACTAAATTACAAAAACAAACAAACACTAAATTACAAAAAACAAACAAACACTAAATTACAAAAAATAAAAAAAGATTACAAGAATTTTAAACTAATTACACCTACTCTAAGCCCCCTAAAAAAATAACAAAGCCCCCCAAAATAAAAAAAATGCCCTACCCTATTCTAAAATAAAAATTGTAAAGATCTTTTACCTTACCAGCCCTTAAAAGGGCCTTTTGCGGGGCATGCCCCAATGAATTCTGCTCTTTTGCCTGTAAAAAAAAACATACAATACCCCCCCAACATTACAACCCAACACCCACATACCCCTAATCTAACCCAAACCCCCCTTAAATAAAAACACTAAGCCCCTGAAGATCTTCCTACCTTGTTTTCACCACGCCGGGTATCACTGATCCGTCCAGAAGAGGGTCCGAAGTCTTCCTCCTATCCGGCAAGAAGAGCTCCTCCAGAGGGTCTAAAGTCTTCATCCTATCCAGGCAGAAGAGGACATCAGGACCGGCAGACATCTTCATCCAAGCGGCATCTTCTATCTTCTTCCATCCGGCGTGGAGCGGGACCATCTTCAAGCAGCCGACGCGGAGCCATCCTTCTTCACAGACGGTCTAACGACGAATGAAGGTTCCTTTAAGGGACGTCATCCAAGATGGCGTCCCTCGAATTCCGATTGGCTGATAGGATTCTATCAGCCAATCAGAATTAAGGTAGGAAAAATCTGATTGGCTGATTGAATCAGCCAATCAGATTCAAGTTCAATCCGATTGGCTGATCCAATCAGCCAATCAGATTGAGCTCGCATTCTATTGGCTGTTCCGATCAGCCAATAGAATGCGAGCTCAATCTGATTGGCTGCTTGAAGATGGTCCCGCTCCGCGCCGGATGGAAGAAGATAGAAGATGCCGCTTGGATGACCCTCTTCTGGACGGATCGGTGATACCCGGCATGGTGAGGTGAAGACAAGGTAGGGAGATCTTCAGGGGCTTAGTGTTAGGTTTATTTAAGGGGGTTTGGGTTAGATTAAGGGTATGTGGGTGGTGGGTTGTAATGTTGGGGGGGTATTATATGTTTTTTTTTACAGGCAAAAGAGCAGAATTATTTGGGGCATGCCCCGCAAAAGGCCCTTTTAAGGGCTGGTAAGGTAAAAGAGCTTTACAATTTTTATTTAAGAATAGGGTAGGGCATTTTTTTTATTTTGGGAGGCTTTGTTATTTTTTTAGGGGGCTTAGAGTAGGTGTAATTAGTTTAAAATTCTTGTAATCTTTTTTTATTTTTTGTAATTTAGTGTTTTGTTTTTTTTGTAATTTAGTGTTTGTTTGTTTTTGTAATTTAGTTTAGTTGATTTAATTGTAGATAATTGTAGGTAGTTTATTTAATTTATTGATAGTGTAGTGTTAGGTTTAATTGTAACTTAGGTTAGGATTTATTTTACAGGTAATTTTGTAATTATTTTATCTAGGTAGCTATTAAATAGTTATTAACTATTTAATAGCTATTGTACCTGGTTAAAATAACCATTCATCGTTAGTCGTTAGTCCGTCTGTGAAAAAGGATGGCTCCGCGTCGGCTGCTTGAAGATGGTCCCGCTCCGCGCCAGATGGAAGAAGATAGAAGATGCCGCTTGGATGAAGATGTCTGCCAGTCCGGATGTCCTCTTCTGCCTGGATAGGATGAAGACTTTGGACCCTCTGGAGGAGCTCTTCTTGCCGGATAGGAGGAAGACTTCGCACCCTCTTCTGGATGGATCGGTGATACCCGGCGTGGTGAGGTGAAGACAAGGTAGGGAGATCTTCAGGGGCTTAGTGTTAGGTTTATTTAAGGGGGGTTTGGGTTTGATTAAGGGTATGTGGGTGGTGGGTTGTAATGTTGTATTGTATTGTATGTTTTTTTTACAGGCAAAAGAGCAGAATTATTTGGGGCACACCCCGCAAAAGGCCCTTTTAAGGGCTGGTAAGGTAAAAGAGCTTTACAATTTTTATTTTAGAATAGGGTAGGGCATTTTTTTTATTTTGGGGGGCTTTGTTATTTTTTTAGGGGGCTTAGAGTAGGTGTAATTAGTTTAAAATTCTTGTAATCTTTTTTTATTTTTTGTAATTTAGTGTTTGTTTGTTTTTGTAATTTAGTGTTTTTTTTTGTAATTTAGTTTAGTTGATTTAATTGTAGATAATTGTAGGTAGTTTATTTAATTAATTTATTGATAGTGTAGTGTTAGGTTTAATTGTAACTTAGGTTAGGATTTATTTTACAGGTAATTTTGTAATTATTTTGTCTAGGTAGCTATTAAATAGTAATTAACTATTTAATAGCTATTGTACCTGGTTAAAATAAATACAAAGTTGCCTGTAAAATAAATATCAATACTAAAATAGCTACAATGTAATTATTATTTATATTGTACCTATATTAGGGTTTATTTTACAGGTAAGTATTTAGCTTTAAATAGGAATAATTTATTTAATAAGATTTAATTTATTTCATTAGAATAAAATTATATTTAACTCAGGGGGGTGTTAGTGTTAGACTTAGCTTTAGGGGTTAATACATTTATTAGAGTAGCGGTGAGGTTCGGTCGGCAGATTAGGGGTTAATACTTGAAGTTAGGTGTCGGCGATGTTAGGGAGGGCAGATTAGGGGTTAATACTATTTATTATAGGGTTTTTAATAACTTTATTATAGTAGCGGGCAGGTCCGGTCGGCAGATTAGGGGTTAATAATTGTAGGTAGGTAGCGGCGACATTGGGGGGGCAGATTACGGGTTAAAAAATATTATGTAGAGGTTGGCAATGTTAGGGGCAGCATATTAGGGGTACATAGGGATAATGTAGGTGGCGGCGGTGTGTGGTCGGCAGATTAGGGGTTAGAAAAATTTAATAGAATGGCGGCGATATGGGGGGGCCTCGGTGTCAGAAACAATTTGTTATCTTAACCTCTGAATTCGGTGTGACACAATTTAGGTAAATTTTATGTTGTGTTGTTACACACAGGTAAACACCGGAGGCCCTATAGTGTATAACTGTGTGTGTTATTGTTGCCCCTGTAACCAAATACTTATATAACTAATGAGCACAACAGTGATTAGGGGCTTGTAAACTGGAAGCTTAATATATGAAGTAAGAGTACAATACAGGAACAAACAACAAAGCTTACTTAGTTTAGAGATGGTAGAACGGTAAGTATATCTTATATGACACAGTGGAATAAGGCAGGTAATACTGTATCTATATAGCAATAGCAGCTATTAGTTCTCACATACGACCTGTACCCTCTTTGAGCAAACAGTCTGTCCTGAGAGCGGCGTGGAGCTGGGAGAGCTGAGCGGAACAGCCTGTCGTCAGAGCGGTGTGGACTAGGGAGAGCTGTGCTGGCAGCAACAGCTGATGACGTCACCCGCTCAGGCTGTGTCTTGCGAACTGTCTGTGTGAGCTGCAGCACAGCACAGGGAGGATGCGGTCAGGTTACCGGTAAGTGAATAGACCGGGAGGCTGGTTGAGGTCCAGAGTTTGTACTTGCTGGAAGAATCAGTAGCTGCTACAAGATAACTCAGGTTTGAAGGTGGGCATACAGGAGGCAGTAAGGGACGGATACACCTCCAGGATGGTGAGTCAGGAGTAAAGTATTGAAGCTTGGCTTGGAGAGTTCAGTCCTAGAGTGCTGGGTACACACAATAGACAGAATAACCTAGCAATGTGTGTAAGACAGGGAGGTGCTTAAATAGCACTAGGTGTGAGTTACAGAGGTAACTCTTAAAGGAACAGTACAAAGGAAAATAACCCTGACACTCAGTTTAGGGGTACATAGGTAGTTTATGGGTGTTAGTGTACTTTAGAGCACAGTAGTTAAGAGCTTTATGAACCGGCATTAGCCCAGAAAGCTCTTAACTCCTGGCTTTTCTCTGCGGCTGGAGTCTTGTCATTAGATTTCTAACACTCACTTCAGCCAAGACACTAAATACCAGCGTTAGAAAGATCCCATTGAAAAGATAGGATACGCAATTGGCGTAGGGGGATCTGCGGTATGGAAAAGTCGCATCTGGAAAATGAGCATTTGACCCTTTCCTGACTGACTCTAAATACCAGCGGGCGGTAAAAAGCCAGCGTTAGGACCCCCTAACGCTGGTTTGGACGGCTAACGCAGAACTCTAAATCTAGGCGTTAGTATGTTAAATAAAGACTGCTTTAGCCATTTTTTAAATGAGATCAGCACCCCCAGGTGCCAGTCTCAGACTGAATTCTATAGTTGGTTTAAATGCTATTGATCATGAGCAACTGCATAGTGCCTATGTACCATTAAGCATTATAAAAACAAAATAAGATTTTTTTTTTAAATCTAATTTATTGCAAAGTAGAATAAAACATTAGTCTGGGACAATTAATGTGTTTTTTAAAAATCTTTTTTAAACATAGAAACATACAGCTAGATTACGAGTTTTGCGGTAAGGTAAAAAAGCAGCGTTAACAGGTCCTAATGCTGCTCTTTCACTACCGTTGCTATTACGAGTCTTGTAGGTTTAGGGGCACCGCACACTTTTTTGGCCTTACCGCAAACCAACTTACGTAAAGTTCGTAAACCCTTTTTTCTATGGGACTTTCATAGCGCTGGTATTACGAGTTTGTCCTGGGAGGCCAAAAAGTGAGCGGTACACCCTCTACCTCCAAGATTCGTAAAGCATTTTAAAGTCAGTGGTTATGAGTTTTACACTACAACGCCATAGCATAAAACTCATAACTAAAATGCTAAAAAGTGCACTAACACCCATAAACTACCTATTAACCCCTAAACCGAGGCCCTCCCACATCGCAAACACTACAATAAATGTTTTAACCCCTAATCTGCCGCTCCAGACATCGCCGCCACTAGAATAAACATATTAACCCCTAAAACGCCGCACTCCCGCCTCGCAAACACTAGTTAAATATTATTAACCCCTAATCTGCCGCCGCTAACATCGCCACCACCTACATTATACTTATTAACCCCTATTCTTCCACTCCGGACATCGCCGCAACCTACATTATATTTATTAACTCCTAATACCCCCAACATCGCCGACACCTACCTACATTTATTAACCCCTAATCTTCCGTCCCCAACGTCGCTGCCACTATTCTAAATTTATTAACCCTTTAAACCTAAGTCTAACCCTAACCCTAACACCCCATAACTTAAATATAATTTAAATAAATGTAAATAAAATTACTATCATTAACTAAATTATTCCTATTTAAAACTAAATTCTTACCTATAAAATAAACCATAAACTAGCTACAATATAACTAATAGTTACATTGTAGCTAGCTAAGGCCTAGATTTGGAGTTTGGCAGTAGCCGTGAAAACCAGCGTTAGAGGCTCCTAATGCTAGTTTTAGGCTACTGCCGGTATTTGGAGTCACTCAAAAAAGGGTCTAACGCTCACTTTTCAGCCGCGACTTTTCCATACCACAGATCCCCTTACGTCAATTGCGTATCCTATCTTTTCAATGGGATCTTTCTAACTCCGGTATTTAGAGTCATGGCTGAAGTGAGCGTTAGAACTCTAACGACAATACTCCATCCGCAGAAAAAAAGTCAGTAGTTAAGAGCTTTCTGGGCTAACGCCGGTTCATAAAGCTCTTAACTACTGTGCTCTAAAGTACACTAACACCCATAAACTACCTATGTACCCCTAAACCGAGATCCCCCCACATCGCCGCCAGTCGATTAAATTTTTTTAACCCCTAATCTGCCGACCGCCACCTACATTATAGCTATGTACCCCTAATCTGCTGCCCCTAACACCGCCGACCCCTATATTATATTTATTAACCCCTAACCTGCCCCCCACAACGTCGCCGCCAGCTACCTACAATAATTAACCCCTAATCTGCCGACCGCAAAGCGCCGCCACCTATATTATAGCTATGTACCC
Organism: Bombina bombina; assembly: GCF_027579735.1. Lineage (NCBI taxonomy): Eukaryota > Metazoa > Chordata > Amphibia > Anura > Bombinatoridae > Bombina > Bombina bombina. The sequence continues at coordinate 282,811,631 of NC_069503.1, read as the reverse complement.
CTAATCTGCTGCCCCTAACACCGCTGACCCCGATATTATATTTATTAACCCCTAATCTGCCCCCCACAACGTCGCCTCCACCTGCCTACACTTATTAACCCCTAATCTGCCGACCGGACCGCACCGCTATTATAATAAAGTTATTAACCCCTAATCCGCCTCACTAACCCTATAATAAATAGTATTAACCCCTAATCTGCCCTCCCTAACATCGCCGACACCTAACTTCAAACATTAACCCCTAATCTGCCGACCGGAGCTCACCACTATTCTAATAAATGTATTAACCCCTAAAGCATAGTCTAACCCTAACACCCCCCTAAATTAAATATAATTTTAATCTAACGAAATTAATTAACTCTTATTAAATAAATTAGTCCTATTTAAAGCTAAATACTTACCTGTAAAATAAACCCTAATATAGCTACAATATAAATTATAATTATATTATAGCTATTTTAGAATTTATATTTATTTTACAGGTAACTTTGTATTTATTTTAACCAGGTACAATAGCTATTAAATAGTTAATAACTATTTAATAGCTACCTAGTTAAAATAATTACAAAATTACCTGTAAAATAAATCCTAACCTAAGTTACAATTAAACCTAACACTACACTATCAATAAATTAATTAAATAAAATACCTACAATTACCTACAATTACACCTAACACTACACTATCAATAAATTAATTAAATACAATTCCTACAAATAACTACAATGAAATAAACTAACTACAGTACAAAAAATAAAAAAGAACTAAGTTACAAAAAATAAAAAAATATTTACAAACATAAGAAAAATATTACAACAATTTTAAACTAATTACACCTACTCTAAGCCCCCTAATAAAATAACAAAGTCCCCCAAAATAAAAAAATGCCCTACCCTATTCTAAATTACTAAAGTTCAAAGCTCTTTTACCTTACCAGCCCTGAACAGGGCCCTTTGCGGGGCATGCCCCAAGAAGTTCAGCTCTTTTGCCTGTAAAAAAAAACATACCCCCCCCCAAGATTACAACCCACCACCCACATACCCCTAATCTAACCCAAACCCCCCTTAAATAAACCTAACACTAAGCCCCTGAAGATCTTCCTACCTTATCTTCACCATACCAGGTTCACCGATCGATCCAGAAGAGCTCCTCCGATGTCCTGATCCAAGCCCAAGCGGGGGGCTGAAGAGGTCCATGATACAGCTGAAGTCATCATCCAAGCGGGAGCTGAAGAGGTCCATGATCCGGCTGAAGTCTTCATCCAAGCGGGAGCTGAAGAGGTCCATGATCCGGATGAAGTCTTCTATGAACGGCATCTTCAATCTTCTTTCTTCGGGAGCCATCATCTTCCATCCGACGCGGAACATCCTCTTCTCCCAACGCCTACTAGCCGAATGACGGTTCCTTTAAATGACGTCATCCAAGATGGTGTCCCTCGAATTCCGATTGGCTGATAGGATTCTATCAGCCAATCGGAATTAAGGTAGGAATTTTCTCATTGGCTGATGGAATCAGCCAATCAGAATCAAGTTCAATCCGATTGGCTGATCCGATCAGCCAATCAGATTGAGCTCGCATTCTATTGGCTGATCGGAACAGCCAATAGAATGCGAGCTCAATCTGATTGGCTGATTGAATCAGCCAATCGGATTGAACTTGATTCTGATTGGCTGATTCCATCAGCCAATCAGAATATTCCTACCTTAATTCCGATTGGCTGATAGAATCCTATCAGCCAATCAGAATTCGAGGGACACCATCTTGGATGACGTCATTTAAAGGAACCGTCATTCGGCTAGTAGGCGTCGGGAGAAGAGGATGTTCCGCGTCGGATGGAAGATGATGGCTCCCGAAGAAAGAAGATTCAAGATGCCGTTGATAGAAGACTTCATCCGGATCATGGACCTCTTCAGCTCCCGCTTGGATGAAAACTTCAGCCGGATCATGGACCTCTTCAGCTCCCGCTTGGATGATGACTTCAGCCGGATCATGGACCTCTTCAGCCCCCCGCTTGGGCTTGGATCAGGACATCGGAGGAGCTCTTCTGGATCGATCGGTGAACCTGGTATGGTGAAGATAAGGTAGGAAGATCTTCAGGGGCTTAGTGTTAGGTTTATTTAAGGGGGGTTTGGGTTAGATTAGGGGTATGTGGGTGGTGGGTTGTAATGTTGGGGGGGGTATTGTATGTTTTTTTTTACAGGCAAAAGAGCTGAACTTCTTGGGGCATGCCCCGCAAAGGGCCCTGTTCAGGGCTGGTAAGGTAAAAGAGCTTTGAACTTTAGTAATTTAGAATAGGGTAGGGCATTTTTTTATTTTGGGGGTCTTTGTTATTTTATTAGGGGGCTTAGAGTAGGTGTAATTAGTTAAAATTAAAATTGTTGTAATATTTTTCTTATGTTTGTAAATATTTTTTTATTTTTTGTAACTTAGTTCTTTTTTATTTTTTGTACTTTAGTTAGTTTATTTCATTGTAGTTATTTGTAGGAATTGTATTTAATTAATTTATTGATAGTGTAGTGTTAGGTTTAATTGTAGATAATTATAGGTATTTTATTTAATTTATTTATTGATAGTGTAGTGTTAGGTTTAATTGTAACTTAGGTTAGGATTTATTTTACAGGTAATTTTGTAATTATTTTAACTATTTTAGCTATTAAATAGTTCTTAACTATTTAATAGCTATTGTACCTGGTTAAAATAAATACAAAGGTACCTGTAAAATAAATATTAATCCTAAAATAGCTATAATATAAATATAATTTATATTGTAGCTATATTAGGATTTATTTTACAGGTAAGTATTTAGCTTTAAATAGGAATAATTAATTTAATAAGAGTTAATTAATTTCGTTAGATTTAAATTATATTTAACTTAGGGGGGTGTTAGTGTTAGACTTAGCTTTAGGGGTTAATACATTTATTAGAATAGCGGTGAGCTCCGGTCTGCAGATTAGGGGTTAATAATTGAAGTTAGGTGTCGGCGATGTTAGGGAGGGCAGATTAGGGGTTAATACTATTTATTATAGGGTTAGTGAGGCGGATTAGGGGTTAATAACTTTATAATAATAGCGGTGCGGTCCGCTCGGCAGATTAGGGGTTAATAAGTGTAGGCAGGTGGAGGCGACGTTGTGGGGGGCAGATTAGGGGTTAATAAATATAATATAGGGGTCGGCGGTGTTAGGGGCAGCAGATTAGGGGTACATAGGGATAATGTAAGTAGCGGCGGTTTACGGAGCGGCAGATTAGGTGTTAAAAATAATATACAGGGGTCAGCGATAGTGGGGGCGGCAGAATAGGGGTTATGTAAGGTTAGGGGTGTTTAGACTCGGGGTACATGTTAGGGTGTTAGGTGCAGACGTAGGAAGTGTTTCCCCGTAGCAAACAATGGGGCTGCGTTAGGAGCTGAACGTGGCTTTTTTGCAGGTGCTAGGTTTTTTTCAGCTCAAACAGCCCCATTGTTTCCTATGGGGGAATCATGCACGAGCACGTTTTTGAGGCTGGCCGCGTCCGTAAGCAACTCTGGTATCGAGAGTTGCAGTGGCGTTAAATATGCTCTACGCTCCTTTTTTGGAGCCTAACGCAGCCTTTCTGTGGACTCTCAATACCAGAGTTATTTTAAAGGTGCGGCCAGAAAAAAGCCAGCGTTAGCTACGCGGGTCCTTACCGACAAAACTCTAAATCTAGCCGTTAGGGTTTATTTTTTATTTCACAGGTAAGTTTGTATTTATTTCAACTAGGTAGAATAGTTACTAAATAGTTATTAACTATTTAATAACTACCTAGCTAAAATAAATACAAATTTACCTGTAAAATAAAAGCTAACCTAAGTTATCATAACACCTAACACTACACTACAATTAAATCAATTCCCAACATTAAATACAATTAAATAAATTAAATTAAATTAGCTAAATCACAAAAAACCCCCACTAAATTACAGAAAATAAAAAAACAAATTACAGATCTTTAAACTAATTACACCTAATCTAAGATCCTTATCAAAATAAAAAAGCCCCCCCCAAATAAAAAAAACCCTAGCCTAAACTAAACTACCAATAGCCCTTAAAAGGGTCTTTTGCGGGTCATTGCCCCAAAGAAATCAGCTATTTTACCTGTAAAAAAAAATACAAACAACTCCCCGAACAGTAAAACCCACAACTCCCACAACCAACCCCCCAAAAAAAAGCCTAACTAATTTCACGTATTTTATGCCTGTCCAAAAATGATCAAATTGTGGAAACAAGTGGAATATTGGTTGAATAGATTTCTGCCAGATAGGGTATTACTAAAGCCCCTAGTGATCTTTTTTCTGGTCTCGGATAAAACTCATAATAAGTCTCTGATTAATACTCTAATCCTTCTAGTCAGACAGATGGTATTAAAAGCATGGAAGGAGAAAAATGCCCCCAGTATAGCCTCAGTTATAAATAATGTACAATATCAAATGCTGTTAGAACAATATGATCCATTTATATTTGAGGAAAACAAATTAAGAAAATATTTTGCTAAATGGGACAAGGTAATTCTGAGCAGACCTAGAGAGGTTCAGCTACAGATACTAAAAAACTTCCGTAATTCACCGGTATTCTTACAATTAATCCTATCAGATAGATATCCCGACTTCTGTAGACGGTATTTTTTTTAAGTAGGGGTGTGGGGGGCCCAAGCGGAGGGGAGAGAGCCAGGGCAGATTCTTCTCTTTGCTTTTTCCCTCTTTTCTCTCCTTTTTTTTTTTTTTTTCCTTTTTCTCCTTTCTTTTTTGCTTTTTTTTTGTTTTGTTTTTTTGTTTGTCTTTTATGATAGTATGTTTGTAGAGGTTCAGACTCTTTTTGAGAATTTAAGATTATGCCTTATGTAATGATGTTATGCCTATTGTTTTTTGAAGTCTAATGCATAATCTGTCTATGATTTTGAACACCTCAATAAAGAAAAAAATATAGCAAAAAAAAAAAACTAAGCTCCCCATTGCCTTAAAAGGGCATTGCCCTTAAAAGGGCATTTAGCTCTATTGCTGCCCAAAGCTCTAACCTAAAAAATAAACCCACCCAATACACCCTTAAAAAATCCTAACACTAACGCCCGAAGATTCACTTACCGGGAGAAGTCTTCATCCAAGCGGCAAGATGTCCTCAACGAAGCCGGCAGAAGTGGTCCTCCAGACTATCAGCCAATAGGATTGAGCTGGCATTCTATTGGCTGTTCCAATCAGCCAATAGAATGTGAGCTCAATCCTATTGGCTGATTGGATCAGCCAATAGGATTGAAGTTCAATCCTATTGGCTGATTGTATCAGCCAATAGGATTTTTTCTACCTTAATTCCGATTGGCTGAATTCTATCAGCCAATCGGAATCTAAGGGACGCCATCTTGGATGACGTCACTTAAAGAGATATTCATTCTGAAGAAGCCGTCGTTTGAAGGAGGTTTGAAGAGGATAATCCGCGCCGGATGTCTTGAAGATGGAGCCGTTCCGCGTCGGAAGAATGAAGATAGAAGAAGCCGTCAGGATGAAGACTTCTGCCCGTCTGGAGGACCACTTCTGCCCGTCTGGAGGACCACTTCTGCCGGCTTTGTTGAGGACATCTTGCCGCTTGGATGAAGACTTCTCCCGGTAAGTGAATCTTCGGGGTTAGTGTTAGGATTTTTTAAGGGTGTATTGGGTGGGTTTATTTTTTAGGTTAGGGCTTTGGGCCTTTTAAGGGCAATGCCCATCCAAATGCCCTTTTAAGGGCAATGGGGAGCTTAGGTTTTTTAAGTTAAGCTTTTATTTGGGGGGTTGGTTGTGTGGGTGGTGGGTTTTACTGTTGGGGGGTTGTTTGTATTTTGTTTTTTTTACAGATAAAAGAGGGGTCAATTCCCCGCAAAAGGCCCTTTTAAGGGCTATTGGTAGTTTAGTTTAGGCTAGGGTTTTTTTTATTTGGGGGGGGCTTTTTTTATTTTGATAGGGCTGTTAGATTAGGTGTAATTAGTTTAAAGATCTGTAATTTGTTTATTTTCTGTAATTTTAGTAGTTTTTTGTGTGATTTAGCTAATTTAATTTAATTTAATGTATTTAATTGTATTTAATGTAGGGAATTTATTTAATTGTGGTGTAGTGTTAGGTGTTATTGTAACTTAGGTTAGGTTTTATTTTACAGGTAAATTTGTATTTATTTTAGCTAGGTAGTTATCAAATAGTTAATAACTATTTAGTAACTATTGTACCTAGTTAAAATAAATACAAACTTGCCTGTAAAATAAATCCTAATATAGCTACAATATAAATTATAATTATATTATAGCTATTTTAGGATTTATATTTATTTTACAGGTAACTTTGTATTTATTTTAACCAGGTACAATAGCTATTAAATAGTTAAGAACTATTTAATAGCTAAAATAGTTAAAATAATTACAAAATTACCTGTAAAATAAATACTAACCTAAGTTACAATTAAACCTAACACTACACTATCAATAAATTAATTAAATAAACTACCTACAATTACCTACAATTAACCTAACACTACACTATCAATAAATTAATTAAATACAATTCCTACAAATAAATTCAATTAAATAAACTAGCTAAAGTACAAAAAATAAAAAAGAACTAAGTTACAAAAAATAAAAAAATATTTACAAACATAAGAAAAATATTACAACAATTTTAAACTAATTACACCTACTCTAAGCCCCCTAATAAAATAACAAAGCCCCCCAAAATAAAAAAATGCCCTACCCTATTCTAAATTACTAAAGTTCAAAGCTCTTTAACCTTACCAGCCCTGAACAGGGCCCTTTGCGGGGCATGCCCCAAAGAATTCAGCTCTTTTGCCTGTAAAAAAAAACATACAATCCCCCCCCCCAACATTACAACCCACCACCCACATACCCCTAATCTAACCCAAACCCCCCTTAAATAAACCTAACACTAAGCCCCTGAAGATCTTCCTACATTATCTTCACCCTGCAAGGTTCACCGATCCGTCCTGAAGAGCTCCTCCGATGTCCTTATCCAAGCCCAAGCGGGGGGCTGAAGAGGTCCATGATCCGGCTGAAGTCTTCATCCAAGCGGGAGCTGAAGAGGTCCATGATCCGGATGAAGTCTTCATCCAAGCGGGAGCTGAAGAGGTCCATGATCCGGATGAAGTCTTCTATCAACTGCATCTTCAATCTTCTTTCTTCCGGATCCATCTTGCAGACCTCCGACGTGGAACATCCTCTTCTCCCGAAGCCTACTAGCCGAATGACGGTTCCTTTAAGGGACGTCATCCGAGATGGCGTCCCTCGAATTCCGATTGGCTGATAGGATTCTATCAGCCAATCGGAATTAAGGTAGGAATATTCTGATTGGCTGATGGAATCAGCCAATCAGAATCAAGTTCAATCCGATTGGCTGATCCAATCAGCCAATCAGATTGAGCTCGCATTCTATTGGCTGATCGGAACAGCCAATAGAATGCGATCTCAATCTGATTGGCTGATTGGATCAGCCAATCGGATTGAACTTGATTCTGATTGGCTGATTCCATCAGCCAATCAGAATATTCCTACCTTAATTCCGATTGGCTGATAGAATCCTATCAGCCAATCGGAATTCGAGGGACGCCATCTTGGATGACGTCCCTTAAAGGAACCGTCATTCGGCTAGTAGGCGTCGGGAGAAGAGGATGTTCCGCGTCGGAGGTCTGCAAGATGGATCCGGAAGAAAGAAGATTGAAGATGCAGTTGATAGAAGACTTCATCCGGATCATGGACCTCTTCAGCTCCCGCTTGGATGAAGACTTCATCCGGATCATGGACCTCTTCAGCTCTCGCTTGGATGAAGACTTCAGCCGGATCATGGACCTCTTCAGCCCCCCGCTTGGGCTTGGATCAGGACATCGGAGGAGCTCTTCAGGACGGATCAGTGAACCTGGCAGGGTGAAGATAAGGTAGGAAGATCTTCAGGGGCTTAGTGTTAGGTTTATTTAAGGGGGGTTTGGGTTAGATTAGGGGTATGTGGGTGGTGGGTTGTAATGTTGGGGGGGGGGATTGTATGTTTTTTTTACAGGCAAAAGAGCTGAATTCATTGGGGCATGCCCCGCAAAGGGCCCTGTTCAGGGCTGGTAAGGTTAAAGAGCTTTGAAGTTTAGTAATTTAGAATAGGGTAGGGCATTTTTTTTTATTTTGGGGGGCTTTGTTATTTTATTAGGGGTCTTAGAGTAGGTGTAATTAGTTTAAAATTGTTGTAATATTTTTCTTATGTTTGTAAATATTTTTTTATTTTTTGTAACTTAGTTCTTTTTTATTTTTTGTACTTTAGCTAGTTTATTTAATTGTATTTATTTGTAGGAATTGTATTTAATTAATTTATTGATAGTGTAGTGTTAGGTTAATTGTAGGTAATTGTAGGTAGTTTATTTAATTAATTTATTGATAGTGTAGTGTTAGGTTTAATTGTAACTTAGGTTAGTATTTATTTTACAGGTAATTTTGTAATTATTTTAACTATTTTAGCTATTAAATAGTTCTTAACTATTTAATAGCTATTGTACCTGGTTAAAATAAATACAAAGTTACCTGTAAAATAAATATAAATCCTAAAATAGCTATAATATAATTATAATTTATATTGTAGCTATATTAGGATTTATTTTACAGGTAAGTATTTATCTTTAAATAGGAATAATTTATTTAATAAGAGTTAATTAATTTCGTTAGATGTAAATTATATTTAATTTAGGGGGGTGTTAGTGTTAGGGTTAGACTTAGCTTTAGGGGTTAATACATTTATTAGAGTACCGGTGAGCTCCAGTCGGCAGATTAGGGGTTAATAATTGAAGTTAGGTGTCGGCGATGTTAGGGAGGGCAGATTAGGGGTTAATACTATTTATTATAGGGTTAGTGAGGCGGATTAGGGGTTAATAACTTTATTATAGTAGCGCTCAGGTCCGGTCGGCAGATTAGGGGTTAATAAGTGTAGGCAGGTGGAGGCGACGTTGAGGGGGGCAGATTAGGGGTTAATAAATATAATATAGGGGTCGGCGGTGTTAGGGGCAGCAGATTAGGGGTACATAAGGATAACGTAGGTGGCAGCGCTTTGCGATCGGCAGATTAGGGGTTAATAAGTGTAGGCAGGTGGAGGTGACGTTGAGGGGGCAGATTAGGGGTTAATAAATATAATACAGGGGTCGGCGGTGTTAGGGGGAGCAGATTAGGGGTACATAAGGATAAAGTAGGTGGCGGTCGGCAGATTAGGGGTTAAAAAAATGTATTCGAGTGTCGGCGATGTGGGGGGACCTCAGTTTAGGGGTACATAGGTAGTTTATGGGTGTTAGTTTACTTTAGAGTACAGTAGTTAAGAGCTTTAGAAACCGGCGTTAGCCCAGAAAGCTCTTAACTACTGACTTTTTTCCTGCGGCTGGAGTTTTGTCGTTAGATGTCTAACGCTCACTTCAGAAACGACTCTAAATACCGGAGTTAGAAAGATCCCATTGAAAAGATAGGATACGCAATTGACGTAAGGGGATCTGCGGTATGGAAAAGTCGCGGCTGAAAAGTGAGCGTTAGACCCTTTTTTGAGTGACTCCAAATACCGGAGTTAGCCTAAAACCAGCGTTAGGAGCCTCTAACGCTGGTTTTCACGGCTAACGCCAAACTGCAAATCTAGGTCTAAGCTAGCTACAATGAAACTATTAGTTATATTGTAGCTAGAGTAGGGTTTATTTTATAGGTAAGTATTTAGTTTTAAATAGGAATAATTTAGTTAATGTTAGGAATTTTATTAGATTTATATAAATTATATTTAAGTTAGGGGCTGATAGGGTTAGGGTTAGACTTAGAATTAGTGGTTAATAAATATAATATAGTGGCGGCAACATTGGGGGCAGCAGAATAGGGGTTAATAAGTGTAGGTAGGTTGCGGTTACATTGGGGGATTGAGATTAGGGGTTAATAAATATAATGTTGGTGTCGGGGATGTTGGGGGCAGCAGATTAGGGGTTAATAAGTATAATGTAGGTGACAGTGATGTCGGGGGCGGCAGATTAGGGGTTAATAAGTATAAGATTAGGGGTGTTTAGACTCGGGGTTCATGTTAGGGTGTTAGGTGTAAAAATAACTTTAGTTTCCCCATTGGAATCAATGGGGCTGCGTTACTGAGCTAAATGCTGCTTTTTGGCAGGTGTTAGACTTTTTCTCAGCCGGCTCTCCCCATTGATGTCTATGGGGAAATCATGCATGAGCACGTACAACCAGCTCACCGCTGACTTAAGCAGCGCTGGTATTGGAGTGCAGTGTGGAGCTCAGTTTTGCTCTGTGCTCACTTCTTGCCTTTTAACGCCGGGTTTGTAAAAACCCGTAATACCAGTGCTGCAGGTAAGTGAGCGGTGAGAATAAACTGCACGGTAGCACTGCACAGCTCGGAACGCAAAACACGTAATCTGGCCGATAGATTTTGATCAATTATTATTATTATTATCAGGTATTTGTAGAGCGCCAACAGATTCCGCAGCGCTAATAATATTTGATAGCAAATAAGAGCTATATGCCCAGCAAGTCTGCCCAATTTTTCCTAGAAGTATGAATTTATCTAGTTAGTAGGATAGCCTTATTTTTCACATATAATCAATACTATCTAAAACCTAGATTACACAATTTGCAATATAGAGGGTATTTAATGAACGCAACAAAAGTTGCGTTATTTCACCCTCCATAGCGCTGCCATTACAAGTTTTTAAAAAGTCGGCTTGTACGTGCGATAAAGCTTTCCTCCGAGACATCAATTGGGAGAGAGTGTCAGAAAAAAAACTAACACCTGCGATCACGGAATAAAAAGCTCCATAACGCAGCCCCATTGATGTCTATGGGGGGGGAAATGTTACATTTACACCCTAACATAAACACCCTTATTCTGCTGCCCCCGACATCGCCGACACCTACATAATAATATTAACCCCTAATCGCTGCCACTATACTAAAGTTATTAACCCCTATTCCCCCGTACCCCAACATCCCTCACACTATAATAAAGATATTAACCCCTATTCCGCCGCTCCCTGACATCGCTGCCACTAAATAAAGTTATTAACCCCTAAACCTCTGGCCTCCCACATCACTACCACTAAATAAACCTATTAACCCCTAAACCGCCAGCCCCCCCATCGCAACAACCTAACTTAAACTATTAACCCCTAAACCTATCCCTAATCCTAAACCTAACTCTAACCCTAACACCCCCTAACTTTAACATAATTAAAATAGAGCTAAATTAAAGTTACAATTATTAACTAAATAATACCTATTTAAAACTAAATACATACTTACCTGTAAAATAAAACCTAAGCTAGCTACAATATAACTAATAGTTATATTGTAGCTAGCTTAGGTTTTATTTTTATTTCACAGGTAAGTATGTATTTATTTTAACTAGGTAGACTAGTTAGAAAATAGTTATTAACTATTTACTAACTACCTAGTTAAAATAAATACAAACTTACCTGTGAAATAAAACCTAAGCTGCCTTACACTAAAACCTACCATTACAAAAAAAACCTACCATTACAAAAAAACCTACCATTACAAAAAATAAAAAAACACTAAAATTACAAAAAAAAAACTACCATTACAAAAAATATCAAACAAGATTATCCAAAACACTCACATTATAATAAAGATATTAACCCCTATTCCGCCGCTCCCTGACATCACTGCCACTAAATAAAGTTTTTAACCCCTTAACCTCTGGCCTCCCACATCACTACCACTAAATAAACCTATTAACCCCTAAACCGCCAGCCCCCCCATCGCAACAACCTAACTTAAACTATTAACCCCTAAACCTATCACTAATCCTAAACCTAACTCTAACCCTAACACCCCCTAACTTTAACATAATTAAAATAGAGCTAAATTAAAGTTACAATTATTAACTAAATAATACCTATTTAAAACTAAATACATACTTACCTGTAAAATAAAACCTAAGCTAGCTACACTATAACTAATAGTTATATTGTAGCTAGCTTAAGTTTTATTTTTATTTCACAGGTAAGTATGTATTTATTTTAACTAGGTAGACTAGTTAGAAAATAGTTATTAACTATTTACTAACTACCTAGTTAAAATAAATACAAACTTACCTGTGAAATAAAACCTAAGCTGCCTTACACTAAAACCTACCATTCCAAAAAATAAAAAACACTAAAATTACAAAAAAAACCCTACCATTACAAAAAATATCAAACAAGATTATCCAAAACAATAAAAATTATTCCTATTTTAATATCCTGTTTAAAAATAAAAAACACCCCAAAATAAAAACCCTAATCTATAATAAACTACCAAGGGTCCTTAAAAGGGCGTTTTGTAGGGCATTGCCCTAAAGAAATCAGCTCTTTTTCTACAAAAGATAAACAAACAACCCCTAACAGTATACAAACCCCACCTCCCAAACCCACTAAATAAAAATAAAGTAAAACCTAATCTACCCATTGCCCTAAAAAAGGCATTTGTATGGGCATTGCCCTTAAAAGGGCATTCAGCTCTTTTACTGCACATTAAAAATAAAAAATGGCTATTCTAAAAAAAAAAAAACACCCCCAAAAAAAGAAAAAACATTACACAAAATAACAAACGAATTATCCAAAACAATAAAAATAATTCCTATTCTAATACCCCGTTTTAAAAAATCCCACCCCAAAATAAAAGAACCCTGATCTATAATAAACTACCAATAGAACTTTAAAGGGACATTTGTAGGGTATTGCCCTAAAGAAATAAGCTCTTTTTCTAAAAATAAAAACAAACACCCCCTAACATTACAAACCCCCACCCCCCCAAACCCACAATATAAAAAAAACCTAACTAAAAAAACCTAATCTACCCATTTCCCTGAAAGGGGCATTTGTATAGGCATTGCCCTTAAAAGGGCATTCAGCTCTTTTTTCTGCCCTTAAAAGGGCATTCAGCTCTTTTAAGAAATGCCTAACCCCTAATCTAAAAAAAAAACCACCCCAAAAAAACTTAAAAAACCTAACCCCTCTTTAGGTACTCACAGTTGCTGAAGTCCCGCTTGAATGATCTTCATCCCGACGGCTCCATCTTCATCCAGGTGACTCCATCTTCATCCATTGCGGGACCGGCATCTTCTTCATCCCTGAGGAGGCGGTTCAAATCAGCCAATAGTTTTTTTATCTTGTAATTGTAATATAAAGTTAGGGGGGTGTTAGGTTTAGGGGTAAATAGTTTAATTTCGTTTTTGGCGATGTGGGGGCTGGCGGTTTAGGGGTTAGTAGGTTTATTTAGTGGTAGTGATGTGGGAGGCCAGATGTTTAGGGTTTAATAACTTTATTTAGTGGCGGCAATGTCAGGGAGTGGGGGAATAGGGGTTAATATATTTATTATAGTGTGGGCGATGTTGGGGTGCGAGGAATAGGGGTATATAACTTTAGTATAGTGGCGGCATTGTCGGGAGCGGCAGATTAGGGGTTAATAACTTTAATATATTGTTTTTCGATGTGGGAGGGCCTCGTTTTGGGGTTAATAGGTAGTTTATGGGTGTTAGTGTACTTTGTAACACTTTAGTTATGAGTTTTATGCAACAGTTTTGTTGCGTAAAACTCATAACTACTGCTCTCAGATGGCGGTACGGATCGTGTCGTTATAGGGTGTAACGCAAGCTTTTTAGCCTCACCGCAAAACTCATAATGGCAGCGCTATGGAAGTCCCATGAAAAAACATAATTTTTATGAGTGCGGGACTGACGTTGCATTACAGGCTACAAGGCTTGCGGTACAGATATACCATCAAGATTCGTAATGGCTGTGTTGCTGTTTTAACGCTGAAATAACCATTTTTTCAGTGTTAAAACACAAACGCAAAACTTGCAATCTACCTGTAAGTAAGCAAAAATGTGGAAATAAATGAAGAAACTTGTGCATTAGCAATCCGTCATGCTGTTTACCTGGTATAATACTCAGATTTATATGGCACGTTATCCTACTGCCTTAAAGATATGTGTTTGTTTTTCTGTTAATTAGAAAAATAGCTAAACATAGAGCTTTGATGAAATATCTATGTAACCCTAAAGTATAAGTGATTATTACAAATTAACATTATTGCTTTGATTGAAATGTATTGGATATTCATTTATAGTGCAATAATGGTAATAATAATAATATTACCATTTCCTTATGATAATATTGTTGTATAATAATATAGTAATATAAGCTACATATAAGAAAGTCAGTTGTGGTAGGTTATACCTTTTCCTGACTATTCTATTTTGGTTTTTGAGGCCCAGAATGTTGACATTTAATAGACTCTATTTAGAGTTAATTATTTGTTTGTCTTACAGTAATGTATCCAGCAGAGAGCTTATAAATCTCACAGCTTGGAAAATAAGTGGCAAAAATGCTGTTGAATTTTATAACTCATGATGCCTGTGTATTTGATCTATCCTATTTGATAGTTTTAAAAGTTTTCAAACAAACACCTAGATTACGAGTTTTGCGTTAGGAGGGGTGCGGTGCTAACGAGCAGTTTTCCCTCACCGCTCACCTACAGACAACGCTGGTATTACGGGTTTTTAGAAACCCGGCGTTAGTCGCAGAAAAGTGAGCGGAGAGCAAAATTTTGCTCCACATCTCACCTCAATACCAATGCTGCTAACGTTAGCGGTGAGCAGGTAAAACGTGCTCGTGCACGATTTCCCCATTTTACACTTAATAACCCCTAATCTGCCGGCACCGACATCGCCGACATCTGCATTATATTATTAACCCCTAATCTGCCGCTCCGGACACCGCCACCTACATTCTACTTATGAACCCCTAACCTGTTGCCCCCAACATCACCGATACCTACATTATATTTATTAACCACTAATCTGCCGCCCCCAATGTCGCCGCCACTTACCTACACTTATTAACCCCTAATCTGCCGCCCCCAACGTCGCCACCACTATATTAAAGTTCTTAACCCCTAAACCTAAGTCTAACCCTAAACCTAACACCCCCTAACTTAAATATAATTACAATAAATCTAAATAAAATTACTACCATTAACTAAATTATTCCTTTTTAAATCTAAATACTTACCTATAAAATAAACCATAAGCTAGCTATAATATAACTAATAGTATATTATAGCTAGCTAATAGTTTAGGATTTATTTTTATTTTACAGGCAACTAGGTACAATAGTTATTAAATAGTTATTAACTATTTACTAGCTACCTAGTTAAAATAAAGTCAAATTTACCTGTAAAATAAATCCTAACCTAAGTTACAATTACACCTAACACTACACTAAAATTAAATTAATTACCTAAACTAAATACAATTAAATACAATTAAATACAATTATCTAAAGTACGAAGAAAACCCCCCACTAAATTACAGAAAATAATAAAATAATTACAAGTTTTTTAAACTAATTACACCTAATCTAATCCCCCTAATAAAATAAAAAAGCCCCCCAAAATAATAAAAAGTCCTACACTATACTAAATTACAAATAGCCCTTAAAAGGGCCTTTTGCGGGGCAATGCCCCAAAGTAATCAGCTCTTTTACCTGTAAAAAAAAAAGTACAATCCCCCCCAACATTAAAATCCACCACCCACACACCCAACCCTACTCTAAAACCCACCCAATACCCCCTTAATAAAACCTAACACTAACCCCTTGAAGATCACCCTACCTTGAGAAGTCTTCACCCAACCGGGCCGAAGTCCTCAACGAAGCCGGGCGAAGTGGTCCTCCAGACGGGCAGAAGTCTTCATCCAAGCCAGGAAGAAGAGGTCCTCCAGACCGGGCATAAGTCTTCATCCAGACGGCATCTTCTATCTTCATCCATCCGGCGCGGAGCGACTCCATCTTCAAGACTTCTGACGCGGAGCATCCTCTTCAAACGAAGTTCAACTGAAGAATAAAGGTTCCTTTAAATGGCGTCATCCAAGATGGCGTCCCTTGAATTCCGATTGGCTGATAGAATCAGCCAATCGGAATTAAGGTAGAAAAAATCCTATTGGCTGATGCAATCAGCCAATAGGATTGAAATTCAATCCTATTGGCTGATCCAATCAGCCAATAGGATTGAGCTGGCATTCTATTGGCTGATTGGATCAGCGAATAGAATGCAAGCTCAATCCTATCAGCCAATCAGAATTAAGGTAGAAAAAATCCTATTGGCTGATGCAATCAGCCAATAGGATTGAAGTTCAATCCTATTGGCTGATCCAATCAGCCAATAGGATTGAGCTTGCATTCTATTGGCTGTTCCAATCAGCCAATAGAATGCAAGCTCAATCCTATTGTCTGATTGCATCAGGCAATAGGATTTTTTCTACCTTAATTCCGATTGGCTGATAGAATTCTATCAGCCAATCAGAATCTAAGGGACGCCATCTTCGATGACGTCACAAAAAGGTACCTTTATTCAGCTTTAGTCGTTGGATGAAGGGGATGCTCTGCGTCGGATGTCTTGAAGATGGACCCGCTCCGCACTGGATGGATGAAGATAGAAGATGCCGTCTGGATGAAGACTTCTGCCCGTCTGGAGGACCACTTCGCCCGACTTGGATGAAGACTTCTCCCGGCTTCGTTGAGGACTTCAGCCCGGCATGGATGAAGACTACTCACGGTAAGTCGGGTGGGTTTTATTTTTAGATTAGGGTTTGGGGCGGCAAAAGCGATAACTGCCCTTTTAAGGGCAATGCCCATCCAAATGCCCTTTTCAGGGCAATGGGGAGCTTAGTTTTTTTTTTTAGATAGTATTTTATTTGGGGGGTTGGTTGTGTGGGTGGTGGGGGTTTACTGTTGAGGGGGTTGTTTGTATTTTTCTTACAGGTAAAAAAGCTGATTACTTTGGGGCAATGCCCCGCAAAAGGCCCTTGGTAGTTTAGTTTAGGCTAAGTTTTTTTTTTTTGGGGGGGGGGGCTTTTGTTATTTTAATAGGGCTATTAGATTAGGTGTAATTAGTTTAAATATCTGTAATTTGTTTATTATTTTCTGTAATTTATTGGGTTTTTTTTGTACTTTAGCTAATTTATTTTAATTTAGGTAATTGTATTTAATTTAGTTAATTTATTTAATTATAGTGTAGTGTTAGGTGTTAGTGTAACTTAGGTTAGGTTTTATTTACAGGTACTTTTGTATTTATTTTAGCTAGGTAGTTATTAAATAGTTAATAACTATTTAATAACTATTCTACCTAGTTACAATAAATACAAACTTGCCTGTAAAATAAAAATAAACCCTAAGATAGCTACAATGTAACTATTAGTTATATTGTTACTAGCTTAGGGTTTATTTTACAGGTAAGTATTTAGTTTTAAATAGGAATAATTTAGTTAATGATAGTAATATTTATTTAGATTTATTGTAATTATATTTAAGTTAGGGGGTGTTAGGGTTAGGGTTAGACTTAGGTTTAGGGGTTAATAACTTTAATATAGTGGTGGCGATGTTGGGGGCAGCAGATTAGGGGTTAATAAGTGTAGGTAGGTGGCGGCAAGATTGGGGGCGGTAGATTAGGTGTAAATAAATATAATTTAGGTGGCAGCGATGTTGGGGGCAGCAGATTAGCAGTTCATAAGTATAATGTAGGTGTCCGGAGTGGCAGATTAGGGGTTAATAATATAATGTAGTTGTCGGCAATGTCGGGGTGGCAGATTAGGGGTTAATAAGTGTAAGATTAGGGGTGTTTAGACTCGGAGTTCATGTTAGGGTGTTAAGTGTAGACATAAATTTTATTTCCCATAGGAATCAATGGGGCTGCGTTACTGAGTTTTACGCTGCTTTTTTGCAGGTGTTAGACTTTTTCTCAGCCGGCTCTTCCCGTTGATTCCTATGGGGAAATCGTGCACAAGCACGTACGACCAGCTCACCGCTGACTTAAGCAGCGCTGGTATTGGAGTGCGGTAATGAGCAAAATTTTGCTCAACCCTCACTTCTTGTCTTTTAACAACGGGTTTCTGAAAACTCATAATACCAGCACTGCAGGTAAGTGAGCGGTGAGTGAAAACTGCTCGTTAGTACAATCCTCTAACGCAAAATCGTAATTGGCCTTAGGATCTAAGTGATATATTATACAGCAAGATAACTATTTTGTATATATTTGAATAAGTTGATATATCAATCTGTTGGAGAGTTTAAAACTATAAATGTGTGGGGATTGGAAATTTTTGACAGCTAGCATCTATATAATCATGGGAATATTCATTCATATGTAATTTTTCCACCATGTATATCTGATTTAGAATAAGGCTGTTTCCTAAACCATAATATCTTGTATTTTTGCTTCAAATTGTTATATCTAATAGTATCTATTAGCGATGTATGTTATAACAGGCTTTTGTTATATGTTTCAGACAAGTCAGGTTTCAATCAAGGATTCATATATATGATAGATGTTTGAACATGTTTTTGATATATGATTCTGACAAATCAAGATCAATGTATTGTTGCCACTTCAGAATTTTTGATCTTAACAATTAGGCATCAGGTGTTTTAGAATATAGGTATATCACTTTAACTGTAGATCTATAAGAAGGAGTCCGAACAGGAGCTCAGGTAAGCAGTGACCAAGTGCGCAAGCACACAAAACGCGTTTGCATTGAGCTCCTGTTCACACACCTGATACATTTTATTGTTTGTTTAGTTACCGTATGAAATGTTTTTATCTTGAACATATTAAAATTTTGGATTTTACCCAGCCGATGCCTCTCAGTGTGCTACTTTTGGATTCATGTATTTCGCATAGCGAGTACAGCAGACACGCCAGTCAGCTGCATCAACGTTGGACATCGAACCTATAGGGAGGGAGCTCCTGCCCACTCTCCATTGTGCTGCACACCGCAAGCTGATTCAACCAGAGGATTCAAGGAGGTGAGACCATTGTAGCGCTCCTTACTGGCCTGATTTTCTTTGTGAATACTTTGCTATTTCTGCTCTTATCTTGCCAAGAAGCTGCCACTGTCTTGATATATTACTGTGGATGAACTGCCTATGTATTTATATTGGCAGCAATATCTTTTTGTGAAGCAAACAGACTTGTAATATATCAGTAACCCCTACGGATAGTATATCAGCATTTCAGCTTAAGAAAAAGCTAAGATTGCAAGCTACTATAGCAGCTGAAGGCGAGGTGGGTTTTATACTTATATCTTATAAGTAACGGTCAGTACAAGGACATTTTTTCATATTATTCTGTTAAAACGGCACTTAGTTCCTTAAAATGGAGGAAAACTCAGAACAATCATATGCCTTTAAAGACTTTAGGGATGCGTCATCAGATTGTTATGACAACATTGTATATACTTTGGATAGTTTTTTTTTTAAATTGATACTCTTAGAAAAAGGGACATCAAATTAGATCTTGATATAAAGTCATTTCTCCTGTATAAGCATGAGAAGCGTATTCCTAGAGGTTTGCGCATTAGGAAATTTCCATCTTTTTTGTTAATAACTTAGATTTCATATTGAAGTGGAACGCAATTTTAGATGCATGCTAGATACACAAGAAAAACTCAAAACCTTTCAGCAAGACAAGGATTTTAAAAAATATGATAAAAGTTCGAACAGAGCTTGCTCACATTCAGGCAAGAATTATGGGAATTCAAATCTAGGAAAATGCTACACGATAAAAAAGATTATGATTCCAAACAAGTGTACAAATGGAATCAAGAGGACTTTCCTAGTCAAAGATCTTACAGGAATTACAATAAAGTTTAGAAAAGTAATTCATACAAAAAAGGAACATCAGTCACATTTTTAGACACAGAATATGAAATGAATTCATCTGATGGAGATGCTATAGAGGAGACCGATACTCCATCAGTGTTAAAACCTTATGAGGAAACGTCAGTACCTTGAAACATATAATATACAGTCAAAAAATGAGGCGCAACAGACTTTCCCCCTGGGAAGAAGAAAAAAACACACAGAGGAATGAAGAGGTGCAACAAGGAAAAATAAAACAAAAGCAAATGAAAGGAAAAAACAAAGAGGAACTTTTCCCAAGAAATATGTCACCAGGTCACAGATGATGCAGAAAAATATGCATGAGTGCTGATGTTGTAAATCTGTCAAATGTAATATTATCCAAAATTGATACTGATGTTCTCTCTAAATGGCTCAATTTTGTCCCTGCTTGCCACTTTAATTTATTTGAGACTATTTTGGACAGAAATAAATTTGTCCGTAAAATTATATTACAAAACATTTTTATGGCGCAAGTGATGAGCAGGAACAAATAGAGGTAGAGATTGGTGTAAAGAATGTGGATATCATAGAACAGGGTGACTTCAATTTTTCAGACAGGTGTACTATTGTTGATCTACAAGATCCTCAACAGGAAGGTTTTCAAACTAATGCAGGCTTAACTAATGAAGGGGACATTACTCTTTCACGTCTTAAAAAAAAAAAAGTAAATTTTACCCTATACGCACCAGGTCGAAAGCTTTAGATATCTTCTGGAAAACAGTGGAAGAGGAACTAACTGCTAGATTACGAGTTCTGCGTTAGCTTTAAAAAGCAGCATTGAGAGGTCCCAAAGCTGCTTTTTACCTAACGCTGGTATTACAAGTCTGACAGGTAGAGGCTCACCGCTCACTTTTCTTCCGCGACTCGAGGCTACCGCAAATCCCCTTACGTCAATTGCGTATCCTATCTTTTTAATGGGATTTGCCTAACGCTGGTATAACAAGTCTTGGAATGATATTGGGGGCGGCAGATTAGGGGTTAATAAGTGTAAGGTTAGGGGTGTTTAGACTCGGGGTTCATGTTAGGGTGTTAGGTGTAGACTTAGAAAGTGTTTTCCCATAGGAAACAATGGGGCTGCGTTAGAAGCTGGACGCTGCTTTTTTAAAGGTGTTAGGTTTTTTTTCAGCCGTCTCAGCCCCATTGTTTCCTATGGGGAAATTGTGCACAAGCACGTTTTAGCCAGCTTACCGCTACCGTAAGCAACGCTGGTATTACAGGTAGAAGTGGAGCTAAATTTTCTCAACGATCACTTTTCTGAGGCTAACGCAGCCATTCAGAAAACTTGTAATACCAGCGTTGTTTAAAGTGTGCGCTGGAAAAAAAAGGCTTGTTAGCCCCGCAGGTCTTTACCGACAAAACTCGTAATCTAGGCGTAAGAAATTTACACAGACGAGAAATATCCCAAAAATGTAAACGTCAACATAATCTTACCAGTAAAGAGAAACAAGCTTTAAAAACAACTTACTGATGATGATAATCTCATCATCAGACAGTCTGACAAAGGGGGCAATGTAGTTGTTCTCAACCTAGAGGACTACATAGCTGAAGCAACTTAATGATAAAGAAGTGTATAGCAAACTTCAATGTAATCCCATTCAACAATTTAAAAGTGAAATGATAGGAATCATCCTGTATGCAAGAGATAACAACATTATTAATGAGGCAATTCAAGAAACTCTTATTCCACAGCATCCGGTGACTCCCATATTTCCCACTATTCCCAAAATACACAAAAACCCTGTATCCCCTCCAGGCAGGCCCATCATTGCGGGTATTGATTCCCTCAATGAACCCCTTTCTGAGCTAGTTGATTCTTTTTTACAGCCTTTGGTTAAAAATCTATCTAGTTTCATTAAAGATACTACAGCTGTTCCTAATTAATTAACAAAGATAATATGGAAGTTCACATTTAGCTTCCTTACAGTAGATGTAACCTCACTTTACACTTCTATACAACATGATATAGATATGAAAGCTATGGAATTCTTTGTTGACACACCTAGTGACTTTGAGCCGGCTACAAAAATATTTTTACTCAGATCAATTGAATAGCTTCTCACACATAATTTTTTATGTTTCAGAGTGATTGCTATCTCCAGAGACGTGGGACAGCGATGGGGGCAAAATTTGCCCCCTCCTATGCCAACCTGTTTATGGGTTGGTGGGAGCGGTCCCACATCTATGGAGATTGCAATTCATTTAGAGACAGGATTGTTCAGTTTTTTCATTACATAGACGATTTGTTTTTCATTTTTGATGGTACTGAGGCAGAAACCCAGGATTTCTGTGAATATCTCAACCAAAACAAATGTTAGATTAAATTTACGAGTGAACAAAATCTGAAGGTAATTAACTTTCTGGACCTTACTATTTCTAGCAATGAACTTACGCTGAGTGTGGATACAAAGATATTCAGAAAACCAACAGCAGGGAACACCATTTTACAATATAATTCTTGTCACCCCAGACACATTGTAAGAGGTATACCTAAAGGTGAAATAATACATATAAAGAGAAACTGCACCACAGAAAGTGATTATCAAATACAAGCTCAAGAAGCCATAGTAAGACTTGAAAAGAGAGGATATACTGAACAAGTTTTAAGCAAGGCCAAGAGTCATGTTGACAATCTTTGCAGGGAAGATTTACTCAACTATAAAAACAAATACAGTAAACAAAACACTAAACAAAAACAGAAACCTAAATTTATTACGGCGTACAGCCTGGAATTTAACAAAATCTGTGACATTGTTAAAGAATCTTTGCCCATTTTATATACAGATCCTATTTTGAAACATGTCAGTGAAGATGGCTTTGACTTTGTACCCAGAAATGGGAAAACATTAGGAAATTATTTGTCTCCTTTGGATCTCAAGCCAAGAGCCAACAAATGTTGGCTACACAAAAACAAAGGATTTTTTAAGTGCAGAAGACCTATCTGCAAAACATGTGGATTTGTGTCTGAAGGAGGCAAATTTAAATCCCATAGCACACAATGTGAACATAACATTAATTTGTTTATCAATTGCGCCACTACTCATGTAATTTATCTATTAACATGCATAATTTGTAAAAAAAAAAATATATATATACAGGCAAAACTATTAGGTCCTTAAAAGAAAGGTTCCTAGAACATCTGCGTTCTATTGAGAACACCACTGTTGCCAGGCACCTTACATAATGCAGATCCCTCTGCCCTTTCTGTACAAGGCATAGATTTTGTGCCCCTCTGGAGAAGGGGGGATGATAGAGAATTGACTCTTAATAAGAGGGACATTTTTTGGATCTTTACCCTGCAAACTAGCTTTCCATCAGGTCTCAATATGAGACGTGATCTTGATTTATTTACCTGATCTAATGTAATAACTTGGATTAGACACTTAGGATCTAAGTGATATATTATACAGCAAGATGACTATTTTGTATATATTTGAATAAGTTGATATATCAATCTGTTGGAGAGTTTAGAACTATAAATTTTCATATGGAAATATTTATTCATGTCATTTTTCCACTCTGTATATCTGACTTAGAATAGCATAGAATGGCTGTTCCCTAAACCATAATATCTTGTATTTTTGCTTCAAATTATGTTACAGTATATCTAATAGTATCTATTAGCTATGTATGTTATAACAAGCTTTTGTTTTATGTTTCAGACAAGTCAGGTTTCAATCAAGGATTAATATTTAATGATAGATTATCAGCACAAGATAATAATTCATGGAAAAGAGCAATGCTCTATGTCAGGGAGTAACTAGAACCCCATATATCCAATTTGGAACTTAGAATGAAGTTAAAATTGTCTCAGAAAACCATTCATACTGACAAAATCTTTATTAAGAGACAAAGGATAAAGTCCAGCAGGACTCAGACAAACATTCACACATACACTGGTTAAAAATAGCTCAAGCTCGTTTCTTAATTAAAGAGAATGCAGTGTATGGCGTGTGAAATAGAAATAGTATTTAAATAGTAATCTCTGCAAGTGGAATTCTTAAGGATATCTAATATGAGCAAATGTTGAAAGATTCCTAAAAATTGTAATGTGCAGAATAACTGTTCTACAGTAAATGGTGGACCTTTGGATGGTGTATACAAGGAATATAGCTAGGATATATATATGTAGCTTATTTAATTTTTAGCATTCAGGGTGTCATAAGGTTCAGTAGTTTGTGCACTTATGGGGAGCACAGGGTAGCGAGCGAGCGGCTAAAAGCAGTGAGGTACTATGGTACTTGCGAGCATCACCTGTTGTCAGGTAAAATTCATGTGACAGAAAGACTCGATCTGTAAAACAGAGACGGTCAAATGAGCAAAAAGGAATGATTCATTAAGCTGCTTGGATATCATAAGCTGTAATGCCTGCACTTTTTGTGTGCACTTGTCAGTATAATTTACAATATGTTAAGCAATGCAGTATCATGTTGTGTTTGATCAGTTCCAGTTTATACGTGATGCAGAAAATAGAAAAGTGTAAGGGAAATGTGCTAAAGTACTTGTGTGTTTTACAGATCGAGTCTTTCTGTCACATGAATTTTACCTGACAACAGGTGATGCTCGCAAAGATTATTTGATTGGGTCAGTCATAGGTGCGTCCCATCTATACTAACCAATACCATCCGACAATCTGATACTCTGTGAGCCAATCGATGATCCTGACTGGGTCTTTCAAAAGAATATAACATTACAAGTCCGGCCGGCGCGTACCCCTCTGAAGAAGCGTTATGTGAAACGCGCGTCAGGGGCATTGTTCACGAGGTCATAGTACCTCACTGCTTTTAGCCGCTCGCTCGCTAATATACTTTCTAATACTTATTGAATATATGCGTGTGTGAAATTGGAGCAGACTAACAGTAATACAGTCTCCGATATAGTAGAGACTTTTGTAGATCAAGATATGAACGTTTGAGTGTTATTAGCTAGAAGTAATATTAATTACAGCCTCCACTATAGAAGAGGCTTACTTCAGCCAGGGGTTATGAGAGTTTCCTTACTTTGCTAAATTTGTAAAACTGATATTCAACAATACATTAACCCATATATGTTTGGCAACTAAGGTGGCAACTTGATATTTGTGCTAGGCTCACGTTAATATCAAAACTAAAGGAATAGGTTAACCAAAATCTATGATACTAATATATAGGTTATAAAACCTGTGGTACATTACCTAAATACCTATATATACATGTTATGGTAACCTGGTATTAACCAAAGTTACAACAACAGTGCAGCCTAGCATATATATGTTTTGTAACTGGGAGACATTAGATATTGATTTATATTTTCAGCTGTGCTAATATGTATCAAAATATACAAATGTAACCATTAGTGAGCACGCACATACCAGTTAAACCATTGAGAATATTGGGTCACAAAATATCGCTTAGGTCAGACCTAAAATATATTTTCTCTCTGAGCAACATTGCTGAAAGCTCCCAGTCATATTGCAATTTATTTAATCGATCTCTGAGATAATCGAATACTATTTGGTGTTCACCATTTTTTGCATATAGCATCTATATTATCTCTGAACAACATTGCTGAATTCAAGCCTTCAGTTATATTGCAATACAATCAATTCATCTTAGTGATATTAAGCGCTACCCTGTGCTCCCCATAAGTGCACAAACTACTGAACCTTATGACACCCTGAATGCTAAAAATTAAATAAGCTACATATATATATCCTAGCTATATTCCTTGTATACACCATCCAAAGGTCCACCATTTACTGTAGAACAGTTATTCTGCACATTACAATTTTTAGGAATCTTTCAACATTTGCTCATATTAGATATCCTTAAGAATTCCACTTGCAGAGATTACTATTTAAATACTATTTCTATTTCACACGCCATACACTGCATTCTCTTTAATTAATAAACGAGCTTGAGCTATTTTTAACCAGTGTATGTGTGAATGTTTGTCTGAGTCCTGCTGGACTTTATCCTTTGTCTCTTAATAAAGATTTTGTCAGTATGAATGGTTTTCTGAGACAATTTTAACTTCATTCTAAGTTCCAAATTGGATATATGGGGTTCTAGTTACTCCCTGACATAGAGCATTGCTCTTTTCCATGAATTATTATCTTGTGCTGATAATCTAAACCAGTGGGTTGTTTAAAATATATGCTTAGAGCCCGACAGGCCTATCCCCTTTCTTGCAAGATTTCTTCTTGTCTTTGCAATTAATGGTACATCCATATGTATCTTTCCTGTCTCTCTCTTAAAATTATAGGGCTAATATACTTATAAGTCTTTATCATATAATTTCTCCCTACAATTTTTTATCTAGTCTTAACCCACTAGCCCTCAGCCCCCCTTTTTCTACGAAATTTAATGATAGATGTTTGAACATGTTTTTGATATATGATTCTGACAAATCAAGATCAATGTATTGTTGCCACTTCAGAATTTTTGATCTTAACTATTAGGCATCAGGTGTTTTAGAATATAGGTATATCACTTTAACTGTAGATCTATAAGAAGGAGTCCGAACAGGAGCTCAGGTAAGCAGTGACCAAGTGCGCAAGTGCACGAAACGCATCTGAGTTGAGCTCCTGTTCACACACCTGATACGTTTTATTGTTTGTGTACTGACCGTATGATATGTTTTTATCTTGAACATATTAAAATTTTGGATTTTACCCAGCCGATGCCTCTCAGTAAGCTACTTTTGGATTAATAAATTTATAGTTATATCCTTTATTTAGTGCTGGCCCAGGTATAGGACTACTTGGTATTATTGTTTAAATAGCAATATGTATTTACATATAAAAGTATAATTAAACACATCTCAAAAATCCCAACAAGGCCTAAGCCTAGGACAGTACTAAATATTACATATAACTATACGTTTGTTTTTTTTGTTTTTTTTTATAAAATAATCTTTATTGAGGTTCTCATAAGAACAAACAAACAAGTATCATCAGCATGCTATAAGACATAACACAACAAAACAGCAATTTGCAGTGTGTATTTAAAATAAACATAAACTTTAACAATCGAATCTAGCGCGGTACACATACAGCTGAATATTTAAAAGATGAACCTCAAGTTTTCTCATTTTTCTTAGAAATATTCCCCCTAAAGAGCATTTAAGACCTCTTGGGCCTGATTATTTGTATAGGAGTTACATAGGGAAATATAATAACAGGATGACATACTGAAGCCCAGAGAACATAATAAACTAGCAGGAATATGTGGCTTACAATTTAGAACTTAAGCCACCTGATTCTGGACACTAGAAATGGATATGCTACTATTAAGGTTGTGGTATGAGAGAGGTAAACCGCTTGGGTAGTCCTCCATAATTGGAAGGCACATTATATGGGGGGGAGGGGGGATTATTCACATATGGTGGGTAGGCAGGGTGATTTATTTTAACTTATGAAGGAATGTGTCTAGATCCGAAATCTAACTAGGGACTGAGAGTGTTTTTAGGCAACATGGTCTTAACCAACTTACTCTAACCTTCAGCCTACCTAATCGATGGCATATTTAAGAGAGAATAAGCTTTCCCATGTTTTATTGGTACTAGTTAGGTGCAACAGAACAAACAGTATTTCAACACATAAAAGGAGTATCATTTCAACATGGTCTAGATCCAGTCTAACTTATAATGAAAAATATAGCTATTTAAAGTTTCCAATAAAAAATTTAACGTGTAGTTACACATCTGATCGATAACCAACAGCATTATAGAAAACAAATTGAGCAACATATACGTAAATAAACTAAAAGAGAAGGGTCGAAGGATATACTTTGTGAGGAAGTTACTTGTTATCACTCCCTGCGTGAATAATAACCTATGCTAGCTTAACATTAAACATTGAAAGCACAAAATTAGAATGTCTGGTCATGAATTCTATGAAATAGAGTGTCCTCCATGTTCATTTCAACATTCTGTGGGCATTAAGGCAGGGCTAGGATTCCACAACACTCCACCTTAATCTGGTCAGATTTTTCAATATCTAGGGCCACCCTGATCACAACACACACCATTTACCTGGAATTAGGAGTATATAAAATAGCAGAACTGATCTATTGGTTTGTACATACCCTATTACAGTAGCTATAACATTATATGGAGTCTGTGAGAGCGTTGCAGTAATAAACATGAACATGTTGCCCTGTTTTGATGACTTTGAGGAAAGCCAAAGTATAAACTGTCTCTCGTTTTCTGCCGTTTATAGAATGCCTAGACCCATAGCCAGTACATGCAGGAGTGGGGAGCTTAATTACTACAATATGCAATATACGTTAACTTTAACCCACATTGATTGTAAGTGGAAGCTTGTAAGTAAGAGTAAAGCATCTTATACCAGTCTTTTCAGATCCGTGTGATTAGCCTGTCATTTCACATTTTAAAGAAAATTCAGCATCAACCGCTTCATAGCGTGTGAGAAGCACATTGAAAGCTAGGAGGAAAAAATATATATATTGAGAGTCAACCAACTCCAGCCCTCCGGATTTGACATCAATCTATAGCGGTAAGATACATAGGTATTTCTGGGTCATGGGATAGCCATAGGAGATGAAGTAGGTAACGCTGACTCCAAGTGAGATAAAATTGTTGTGATGCTGCCGTTACTTCTAGGCCCATTAAAAAGTCGATGTGGACGTCCAGGTGGTGAGTAGTGCTAATAGCAGTAAAGCTGATTGGATCCTCTCCTATGTGGTTCTGTAGAACCTTGCGTAGAAACGGAAGCTCAGTGCAGATCCCCTCAGCCTCACCATGGGTCTCGGCATCAGCTGAAATAAAACCAGAAATATACGGAGAGTGCTGGGGCCCCAAAGCATCCCCGTCAGTTATGCTCGCCTCATCTGGGTCCAGAGATATCACTGTTAGAATCCCGCAATCCTCCACTGGCTCCACATCTCTATTCAATGCTGCGGCAAACTCATTGTGATAATGGGTTAAAAGTCTGCTGAGCTCTGCAAATATCTGGTGTATAGCAGCCATAGCAACTGAGATCCCACAAGGGTGATAAAATGGCCGCCGTCCTTGCAGCTGCAGAATGGGCTTTCCAAACTTGGCACACACCTAAAGTTTAAATGATGAAGTATAATGTCCTCCAGATGCTTGTTGGAGATTAAATGACCAATCCCTTCATGATAGAGGTTACCAGCTCATTTAAATGTGGTCTTAGGTCATTTTTAAGTAGATTTGAGCCGGAGCTCTGATAGTCTGCGACCTCTCGTGTTCACTGCTGGCTCTGCCCCCATAACTATACGTTTTTAATAATAATAAAACAAAAAAAATTGTTTAGTGAAATAAAGTAATATTTTAAAAATTCATTTTATATTTGTTTTGTGACATTCAGATTAAGACCTAGCAACTGAAAATATGAGAGTGTGCATGATATATGTAGGCCCTTAAAGGGACACTGAACACAATTTCTTTTGTTATTCAGATAGAGCATGACATTTTAAGCAACTTTCTAATTTACTCCTA
Organism: Bombina bombina; assembly: GCF_027579735.1. Lineage (NCBI taxonomy): Eukaryota > Metazoa > Chordata > Amphibia > Anura > Bombinatoridae > Bombina > Bombina bombina. The sequence continues at coordinate 282,782,445 of NC_069503.1, read as the reverse complement.
TTATCAAATTTTCTTCATTCTCTTGGTATCTTTATTTGAAATGCAAGAATGTAAAGTTTAGATGCCGGCCCATTTTTGGTGAACAACCTGGGTTGTTCTTGCTGATGATGGATAAGTTCATCCACCAATAAAAAAATGCTGTCCAGAGGTCTAAACCAATAAAAAAGTTTAGATGCCTTCTTTTCAAATAAAAATAGCAAGAGAATGAAGAAAAATTGATAATAGGAGTAAGTTCCTTAAAATTGCATGCTCTATCTGAGTTACGAAAGAAAAAATTTGGGTTCAGTGTCCCTTTAAGTGTTTTTTCAAGGTGGAATATACCTGAGAAAATGGTAACATCAGTCAAATGCTTATTTGAAGGGATATGTCACTGGTAGTTTGGCTAAAAAATGTAATTAAAAATATGTCTAAAATATTCTGATGAAGCAATCTTATTTTATTTAAAAACAACATGTTATTGGCTCACCCATGTGCATTGCTGTTTCTTCAAATAAGGATACCAAGAGAATGATTTAAATTATTTTATATTATTAACATTACTAATTTTGACTTTTAAATGTTGGGTATCATGTCCCTTTTTAGTCTTAAGGTAAAAATTTGCATTTGAGTTCAAATAACATATTTTATGCACCTACCATTAGTCCATACTTGGAGAGAAATAACCTCCCAATCCCTCCAATTAGAAAAGTATCACTACACACATAGGCCTAGATTTAAAGTTTGGCGGTAGCCGTCAAAACCAGCGTTAGAGGCTACTAACGCTTGTTTTTTACGGACTCCGGTATTTAGAGTTCAGTTATCGACACTCAAAAATCACCCAACGCTCTCTACCGACAGCTCAAACCCAGTAGTTAACATATACCGACAAAATAAACATCCACGAATCACAAAACAAATATTACACAAAGTACACTTACACTCATACAAACACTACACTATATTTATTTTTCAGATTTAATAATTTTTCATCAAAATACAAAGGATCAAAGTTGCGAGATCTCAGGTGTTAGAAAAAAAACAACACAAATCCATTTTGCCATTGACTTACATTGACACACGGGAAAAGACCCTCATATAGCTACATCTAACTAATAAGATTATCACAAACATACACTCATCGATGCATACAAACAATATACACCACATGACATACACAAAAAAGTTATTTATTACAAAATGAACACGATTTAGTTACTTTTTCACACAAGCTCATGACGTCACTCACTTTACGAGGAAAACCAGTCTTTGAAAAAAAAATTACCAAAATTTAGAGCCTCCATTGACTTCTATGGGGAAGACGTGCTCGTGCACGCGAAAGACAGATTTCCCTAACGCACGCAAATAGCGTAGACCTAAAAACTCCAAATACCAGCGCTAGAAATAGGAAAAAAATACATGCTTTTCTGCGTTAGACCCAGCTATGATAAATAGATCAAGAAATGACTATTTCCCTATGGTGGACTTATGGATTCTACTTATTGAATATTCACAACAGCATTAAATTGTTTCATACTTTTATATTACATCAACTACAAATCAACATCACTAGTAACAAACATTTTAAACAAAAAAATCACATTTAAACGGACACAAAAATAATTTTAAAATTTCAGGATTCACAAACAGTACACAATGGGAAACACCTCTCGTTTACCTTTATTATTGCATTTCATTTATTCAACTCATATGCTTGCAGCAACTGCATATCTACATAGGCTTAACACATGATCAGTCACGGATGCACATACATTACTTTTAGTATTCACTCATACATGTGCATTCAAATGATGGGGAAAAAACACATTACATTCTCTCTAGGAATCAGAAAACAGAACATATGGATTTTACTGTACTTTTAACATCATGATTCCATCACAATAAACCATTAGGAATTAAGTACAAGAAGAACATCATTACACCAGATTACAGATGTCACTTTATGGGAAGGAACAACAATGCCAGACCGCTATATAGAAGTCAGCATATGTGGGACACAATCACAATATATACGTAGATGTACATAACACGCATCACCCATCACGCAACCACAAAGCACACATTTAGATTTTATTCAGCACACAATAACAATGTAGTCAAATACAACAACACAATGAGGATTTCAGAACTACATAGGCAGGTTAATAATATCATGACGTCATTAGAAGATTCAACCATACACATTACAGATTCAAGACTGTACCGCCCCTTTCTGAACTTTAACACTCAATACTACAATACAACATATACGTAAATAACAGTTTGGAACAGCATTATTAGGGAGATTTGAATGGGACAATTAATAAATATTGTCAGATCGCAAATCACTTATATATATAATACTACAGATGACAGCCGGAAGTTATTCAGTATTAGTGCCATTTGAATGGGACGCATACAATATTGACAGCTCGGCAATCACTTATATATACAATACTACAGATGACAGCCGGAAGTTATTCAGTATTATTGAGATTTGAATGGGACGCATACAATATTGACAGCTCGGCAATCACTTATATATACAATACTACAGATGACAGCCGGAAGTTATTCAGTATTATTGAGATTTGAATGGGACGCATACAATATTGACAGCTCTGAAATCACTTATATACACAATACTACAGATGACAGCCGGAAGTTATTCAGTATTATTGAGATTTGAATGGGACGCATACAATATTGACATCTCGGCAATCACTTATATATACAATACTACAGATGACAGCCGGAAGTTATTCAGTATTATTGAGATTTGAATGGGACGCATACAATATTGACAGCTCGGAAATCACTTATATATACAATACTACAGATGGCAGACAGGAAGTTCTGAATTATTATTGCGATTTTAAAGGGACGCATACAATATTGACAGCTCAGCAATCACTTATATATACAATACTACAGATGGCAGATGTTACTTTATCGTTTACAAACAATGTTGCAGCAACATTGATCGATCACATTCGATGCACATTATACACAACTATGCACTTTCATTCATGTTAGCCTGGACGTGTGCTTGTTACTATAAGATCGCGTTTAAGAAATATTGATTACGCATATGATCAAACATTACAAACATGCACTGTATGTGTGATATTGTACACTTTCACATTGAGATTCATTGTGGGAATCCAAAAAAGAGAAAAAAGATTGCCAGGCACCTCCAGTATTTAAAAATATTTAGTAAACTTTATTGAAGTAAAATAAAAACATGATGAGAGAGGGGACAAGATACCCCTAAAGTTAAACAGACTGACATGTTTCGGCACAAAACGCCGTAATCATAGTCTCACTCATTCATTCATTGTGGGAAAACAACATTTCAGCAAAAAACAAAAAAACGCCCACTGTGAAAGCATTCGCGCCGCTCACATACAAACAAGTGAATACAATCAGCAATCATTACAAACTCAATACCATTGGACTAATTGTACTATAAATCCCCCAAACAACATGGCCAATGCATCACTTGTGATCCACATCAGATCAAGTGCATACCTTGTTACGCTGTTTTGAAAGATGGATGACGATGACATGGTAGACGCTGCTGGTGCTGCTATTGGCGAACTAGCTGTTTGTCGAATCAGGCAGCCTCGGCGGCTCAGACTGAGACGAAGGGGTCGTCTGGTTCGAGGTCCTCGTGTCTACAGGGTGAGACCCACCTTGGAAAACATGAGCGACTTTGAGGTTTATGATAAGTATCGGCTCAATCACGAACAGCTCATTGGCCTTTACGATCTTCTTAAACCTCATTTGGAGCCACGTATAAGAATAAGGACTGCTGTTCCCGCCATGAGTAAGATGCTAAGTTGTCTATACTTCCTGGCCTCCGGGAGTTTTCAATCCGGAGAACTGTACATGCATGGCCTGGCTCAAGGTAACACCTCTCGTTTACCTTTATTATTGCATTTCATTTATTCAACTCATATGCTTGCAGCAACTGCATATCTACATAGGCTTAACACATGATCAGTCACGGATGCACATACATTACTTTTAGCATTCACTCATACATGTGCATTCAAATGATGGGGGAAAAACACATTACATTCTCTCTAGGAATCAGAAAACAGAACATATGGATTTTACTGTACTTTTAACATCATGATTCCATCACAATAAACCATTAGGAATTAAGTACAAGAAGAACATCATTACACCAGATTACAGATGTCACTTTATGGGAAGGAACAACAATGCCAGACCGCTATATAGAAGTCAGCATATGTGGGACACAATCACAATATATACGTAGATGTACATAACACGCATCACCCATCACGCAACCACAAAGCACACATTTAGATTTTATTCAGCACACAATAACAATGTAGTCAAATACAACAACACAATGAGGATTTCAGAACTACATAGGCAGGTTAATAATATCATGACGTCATTAGAAGATTCAACCATACACATTACAGATTCACGACTGTACCGCCCCTTTCTGAACTTTAACACTCAATACTACAATACAACATATACGTAAATAACAGTTTGGAACAGCATTATTAGGGAGATTTGAATGGGACAATTAATAAATATTGTCAGATCGCAAATCACTTATATATATAATACTACAGATGACAGCCGGAAGTTATTCAGTATTAGTGCCATTTGAATGGGACGCATACAATATTGACAGCTCGGCAATCACTTATATATACAATACTACAGATGACAGCCGGAAGTTATTCAGTATTATTGAGATTTGAATGGGACGCATACAATATTGACAGCTCGGCAATCACTTATATATACAATACTACAGATGACAGCCGGAAGTTATTCAGTATTATTGAGATTTGAATGGGACGCATACAATATTGACAGCTCTGAAATCACTTATATACACAATACTACAGATGACAGCCGGAAGTTATTCAGTATTATTGAGATTTGAATGGGACGCATACAATATTGACATCTCGGCAATCACTTATATATACAATACTACAGATGACAGCCGGAAGTTATTCAGTATTATTGAGATTTGAATGGGACGCATACAATATTGACAGCTCGGAAATCACTTATATATAAAATACTACAGATGGCAGACGGGAAGTTCTGAATTATTATTGCGATTTTAAAGGGACGCATACAATATTGACAGCTCAGCAATCACTTATATATACAATACTACAGATGGCAGATGTTACTTTATCGTTTACAAACAATGTTGCAGCAACATTGATCGATCACATTCGATGCACATTATACACAACTATGCACTTTCATTCATGTTAGCCTGGACGTGTGCTTGTTACTATAAGATCACGTTTAAGAAATATTGATTACGCATATGATCAAACATTACAAACATGCACTGTATGTGTGATATTGTACACTTTCACATTGAGATTCATTGTGGGAATCCAAAAAAGAGAAAAAAGATTGCCAGGCACCTCCAGTATTTAAAAATATTTAGTAAACTTTATTGAAGTAAAATAAAAACATGATGAGAGAGGGGACAAGATACCCCTAAAGTTAAACAGACTGACATGTTTCGGCACAAAACGCCGTAATCATAGTCTCACTCATTCATTCATTGTGGGAAAACAACATTTCAGCAAAAAACAAAAAAACGCCCACTGTGAAAGCATTCGCGCCGCTCACATACAAACAAGTGAATACAATCAGCAATCATTACAAACTCAATACCATTGGACTAATTGTACTATAAATCCCCCAAACAACATGGCCAATGCATCACTTGTGATCCACATCAGATCAAGTGCATACCTTGTTACGCTGTTTTGAAAGATGGATGACGATGACATGGTAGACGCTGCTGGTGCTGCTATTGGCGAACTAGCTGTTGGTCGAATCAGGCAGCCTCGGCGGCTCAGACTGAGACGAAGGGGTCGTCTGGTTCGAGGTCCTCGTGTCTACAGGGTGAGACCCACCTTGGAAAACATGAGCGACTTTGAGGTTTATGATAAGTATCGGCTCAATCACGAACAGCTCATTGGCCTTTACGATCTTCTTAAACCTCATTTGGAGCCACGTATAAGAATAAGGACTGCTGTTCCCGCCATGAGTAAGATGCTAAGTTGTCTATACTTCCTGGCCTCCGGGAGTTTTCAATCCGGAGAACTGTACATGCATGGCCTGGCTCAAGGTAACACCTCTCGTTTACCTTTATTATTGCATTTCATTTATTCAACTCATATGCTTGCAGCAACTGCATATCTACATAGGCTTAACACATGATCAGTCACGGATGCACATACATTACTTTTAGCATTCACTCATACATGTGCATTCAAATGATGGGGGAAAAACACATTACATTCTCTCTAGGAATCAGAAAACAGAACATATGGATTTTACTGTACTTTTAACATCATGATTCCATCACAATAAACCATTAGGAATTAAGTACAAGAAGAACATCATTACACCAGATTACAGATGTCACTTTATGGGAAGGAACAACAATGCCAGACCGCTATATAGAAGTCAGCATATGTGGGACACAATCACAATATATACGTAGATGTACATAACACGCATCACCCATCACGCAACCACAAAGCACACATTTAGATTTTATTCAGCACACAATAACAATGTAGTCAACTACAACAACACCCTGAGGATTTCAGAACTACATAGGCAGGTGAATAATATCATGACGTCATTAGAAGATTCAACCATCCACATTACAGATTCACGACTGTACCGCCCCTTTCTGAACTTTAACACTCAATACTACAATACAACATATACGTAAATAACAGTTTGGAACAGCATTATTAGGGAGATTTGAATGGGACAATTAATAAATATTGTCAGATCGCAAATCACTTATATATATAATACTACAGATGACAGCCGGAAGTTATTCAGTATTAGTGCCATTTGAATGGGACGCATACAATATTGACAGCTCGGCAATCACTTATATATACAATACTACAGATGACAGCCGGAAGTTATTCAGTATTATTGAGATTTGAATGGGACGCATACAATATTGACAGCTCGGCAATCACTTATATATACAATACTACAGATGACAGCCGGAAGTTATTCAGTATTATTGAGATTTGAATGGGACGCATACAATATTGACAGCTCTGAAATCACTTATATACACAATACTACAGATGACAGCCGGAAGTTATTCAGTATTATTGAGATTTGAATGGGACGCATACAATATTGACATCTCGGCAATCACTTATATATACAATACTACAGATGACAGCCGGAAGTTATTCAGTATTATTGAGATTTGAATGGGACGCATACAATATTGACAGCTCGGAAATCACTTATATATACAATACTACAGATGGCAGACGGGAAGTTCTGAATTATTATTGCGATTTTAAAGGGACGCATACAATATTGACAGCTCAGCAATCACTTATATATACAATACTACAGATGGCAGATGTTACTTTATCGTTTACAAACAATGTTGCAGCAACATTGATCGATCACATTCGATGCACATTATACACAACTATGCACTTTCATTCATGTTAGCCTGGACGTGTGCTTGTTACTATAAGATCACGTTTAAGAAATATTGATTACGCATATGATCAAACATTACAAACATGCACTGTATGTGTGATATTGTACACTTTCACATTGAGATTCATTGTGGGAATCCAAAAAAGAGAAAAAAGATTGCCAGGCACCTCCAGTATTTAAAAATATTTAGTAAACTTTATTGAAGTAAAATAAAAACATGATGAGAGAGGGGACAAGATACCCCTAAAGTTAAACAGACTGACATGTTTCGGCACAAAACGCCGTAATCATAGTCTCACTCATTCATTCATTGTGGGAAAACAACATTTCAGCAAAAAACAAAAAAACGCCCACTGTGAAAGCATTCGCGCCGCTCACATACAAACAAGTGAATACAATCAGCAATCATTACAAACTCAATACCATTGGACTAATTGTACTATAAATCCCCCAAACAACATGGCCAATGCATCACTTGTGATCCACATCAGATCAAGTGCATACCTTGTTACGCTGTTTTGAAAGATGGATGACGATGACATGGTAGACGCTGCTGGTGCTGCTATTGGCGAACTAGCTGTTGGTCGAATCAGGCAGCCTCGGCGGCTCAGACTGAGACGAAGGGGTCGTCTGGTTCGAGGTCCTCGTGTCTACAGGGTGAGACCCACCTTGGAAAACATGAGCGACTTTGAGGTTTATGATAAGTATCGGCTCAATCACGAACAGCTCATTGGCCTTTACGATCTTCTTAAACCTCATTTGGAGCCACGTATAAGAATAAGGACTGCTGTTCCCGCCATGAGTAAGATGCTAAGTTGTCTATACTTCCTGGCCTCCGGGAGTTTTCAATCCGGAGAACTGTACATGCATGGCCTGGCTCAAGGTAACACCTCTCGTTTACCTTTATTATTGCATTTCATTTATTCAACTCATATGCTTGCAGCAACTGCATATCTACATAGGCTTAACACATGATCAGTCACGGATGCACATACATTACTTTTAGCATTCACTCATACATGTGCATTCAAATGATGGGGGAAAAACACATTACATTCTCTCTAGGAATCAGAAAACAGAACATATGGATTTTACTGTACTTTTAACATCATGATTCCATCACAATAAACCATTAGGAATTAAGTACAAGAAGAACATCATTACACCAGATTACAGATGTCACTTTATGGGAAGGAACAACAATGCCAGACCGCTATATAGAAGTCAGCATATGTGGGACACAATCACAATATATACGTAGATGTACATAACACGCATCACCCATCACGCAACCACAAAGCACACATTTAGATTTTATTCAGCACACAATAACAATGTAGTCAAATACAACAACACAATGAGGATTTCAGAACTACATAGGCAGGTTAATAATATCATGACGTCATTAGAAGATTCAACCATACACATTACAGATTCACGACTGTACCGCCCCTTTCTGAACTTTAACACTCAATACTACAATACAACATATACGTAAATAACAGTTTGGAACAGCATTATTAGGGAGATTTGAATGGGACAATTAATAAATATTGTCAGATCGCAAATCACTTATATATATAATACTACAGATGACAGCCGGAAGTTATTCAGTATTAGTGCCATTTGAATGGGACGCATACAATATTGACAGCTCGGCAATCACTTATATATACAATACTACAGATGACAGCCGGAAGTTATTCAGTATTATTGAGATTTGAATGGGACGCATACAATATTGACAGCTCGGCAATCACTTATATATACAATACTACAGATGACAGCCGGAAGTTATTCAGTATTATTGAGATTTGAATGGGACGCATACAATATTGACAGCTCTGAAATCACTTATATACACAATACTACAGATGACAGCCGGAAGTTATTCAGTATTATTGAGATTTGAATGGGACGCATACAATATTGACATCTCGGCAATCACTTATATATACAATACTACAGATGACAGCCGGAAGTTATTCAGTATTATTGAGATTTGAATGGGACGCATACAATATTGACAGCTCGGAAATCACTTATATATACAATACTACAGATGGCAGACGGGAAGTTCTGAATTATTATTGCGATTTTAAAGGGACGCATACAATATTGACAGCTCAGCAATCACTTATATATACAATACTACAGATGGCAGATGTTACTTTATCGTTTACAAACAATGTTGCAGCAACATTGATCGATCACATTCGATGCACATTATACACAACTATGCACTTTCATTCATGTTAGCCTGGACGTGTGCTTGTTACTATAAGATCACGTTTAAGAAATATTGATTACGCATATGATCAAACATTACAAACATGCACTGTATGTGTGATATTGTACACTTTCACATTGAGATTCATTGTGGGAATCCAAAAAAGAGAAAAAAAATTGCCAGGCACCTCCAGTATTTAAAAATATTTAGTAAACTTTATTGAAGTAAAATAAAAACATGATGAGAGAGGGGACAAGATACCCCTAAAGTTAAACAGACTGACATGTTTCGGCACAAAACGCCGTAATCATAGTCTCACTCATTCATTCATTGTGGGAAAACAACATTTCAGCAAAAAACAAAAAAACGCCCACTGTGAAAGCATTCGCGCCGCTCACATACAAACAAGTGAATACAATCAGCAATCATTACAAACTCAATACCATTGGACTAATTGTACTATAAATCCCCCAAACAACATGGCCAATGCATCACTTGTGATCCACATCAGATCAAGTGCATACCTTGTTACGCTGTTTTGAAAGATGGATGACGATGACATGGTAGACGCTGCTGGTGCTGCTATTGGCGAACTAGCTGTTGGTCGAATCAGGCAGCCTCGGCGGCTCAGACTGAGACGAAGGGGTCGTCTGGTTCGAGGTCCTCGTGTCTACAGGGTGAGACCCACCTTGGAAAACATGAGCGACTTTGAGGTTTATGATAAGTATCGGCTCAATCACGAACAGCTCATTGGCCTTTACGATCTTCTTAAACCTCATTTGGAGCCACGTATAAGAATAAGGACTGCTGTTCCCGCCATGAGTAAGATGCTAAGTTGTCTATACTTCCTGGCCTCCGGGAGTTTTCAATCCGGAGAACTGTACATGCATGGCCTGGCTCAAGGTAACACCTCTCGTTTACCTTTATTATTGCATTTCATTTATTCAACTCATATGCTTGCAGCAACTGCATATCTACATAGGCTTAACACATGATCAGTCACGGATGCACATACATTACTTTTAGCATTCACTCATACATGTGCATTCAAATGATGGGGGAAAAACACATTACATTCTCTCTAGGAATCAGAAAACAGAACATATGGATTTTACTGTACTTTTAACATCATGATTCCATCACAATAAACCATTAGGAATTAAGTACAAGAAGAACATCATTACACCAGATTACAGATGTCACTTTATGGGAAGGAACAACAATGCCAGACCGCTATATAGAAGTCAGCATATGTGGGACACAATCACAATATATACGTAGATGTACATAACACGCATCACCCATCACGCAACCACAAAGCACACATTTAGATTTTATTCAGCACACAATAACAATGTAGTCAAATACAACAACACAATGAGGATTTCAGAACTACATAGGCAGGTTAATAATATCATGACGTCATTAGAAGATTCAACCATACACATTACAGATTCACGACTGTACCGCCCCTTTCTGAACTTTAACACTCAATACTACAATACAACATATACGTAAATAACAGTTTGGAACAGCATTATTAGGGAGATTTGAATGGGACAATTAATAAATATTGTCAGATCGCAAATCACTTATATATATAATACTACAGATGACAGCCGGAAGTTATTCAGTATTAGTGCCATTTGAATGGGACGCATACAATATTGACAGCTCGGCAATCACTTATATATACAATACTACAGATGACAGCCGGAAGTTATTCAGTATTATTGAGATTTGAATGGGACGCATACAATATTGACAGCTCGGCAATCACTTATATATACAATACTACAGATGACAGCCGGAAGTTATTCAGTATTATTGAGATTTGAATGGGACGCATACAATATTGACAGCTCTGAAATCACTTATATACACAATACTACAGATGACAGCCGGAAGTTATTCAGTATTATTGAGATTTGAATGGGACGCATACAATATTGACATCTCGGCAATCACTTATATATACAATACTACAGATGACAGCCGGAAGTTATTCAGTATTATTGAGATTTGAATGGGACGCATACAATATTGACAGCTCGGAAATCACTTATATATACAATACTACAGATGGCAGACGGGAAGTTCTGAATTATTATTGCGATTTTAAAGGGACGCATACAATATTGACAGCTCAGCAATCACTTATATATACAATACTACAGATGGCAGATGTTACTTTATCGTTTACAAACAATGTTGCAGCAACATTGATCGATCACATTCGATGCACATTATACACAACTATGCACTTTCATTCATGTTAGCCTGGACGTGTGCTTGTTACTATAAGATCGCGTTTAAGAAATATTGATTACGCATATGATCAAACATTACAAACATGCACTGTATGTGTGATATTGTACACTTTCACATTGAGATTCATTGTGGGAATCCAAAAAAGAGAAAAAAGATTGCCAGGCACCTCCAGTATTTAAAAATATTTAGTAAACTTTATTGAAGTAAAATAAAAACATGATGAGAGAGGGGACAAGATACCCCTAAAGTTAAACAGACTGACATGTTTCGGCACAAAACGCCGTAATCATAGTCTCACTCATTCATTCATTGTGGGAAAACAACATTTCAGCAAAAAACAAAAAAACGCCCACTGTGAAAGCATTCGCGCCGCTCACATACAAACAAGTGAATACAATCAGCAATCATTACAAACTCAATACCATTGGACTAATTGTACTATAAATCCCCCAAACAACATGGCCAATGCATCACTTGTGATCCACATCAGATCAAGTGCATACCTTGTTACGCTGTTTTGAAAGATGGATGACGATGACATGGTAGACGCTGCTGGTGCTGCTATTGGCGAACTAGCTGTTGGTCGAATCAGGCAGCCTCGGCGGCTCAGACTGAGACGAAGGGGTCGTCTGGTTCGAGGTCCTCGTGTCTACAGGGTGAGACCCACCTTGGAAAACATGAGCGACTTTGAGGTTTATGATAAGTATCGGCTCAATCACGAACCGCTCATTGGCCTTTACGATCTTCTTAAACCTCATTTGGAGCCACGTATAAGAATAAGGACTGCTGTTCCCGCCATGAGTAAGATGCTAAGTTGTCTATACTTCCTGGCCTCCGGGAGTTTTCAATCCGGAGAACTGTACATGCATGGCCTGGCTCAAGGTAACACCTCTCGTTTACCTTTATTATTGCATTTCATTTATTCAACTCATATGCTTGCAGCAACTGCATATCTACATAGGCTTAACACATGATCAGTCACGGATGCACATACATTACTTTTAGCATTCACTCATACATGTGCATTCAAATGATGGGGGAAAAACACATTACATTCTCTCTAGGAATCAGAAAACAGAACATATGGATTTTACTGTACTTTTAACATCATGATTCCATCACAATAAACCATTAGGAATTAAGTACAAGAAGAACATCATTACACCAGATTACAGATGTCACTTTATGGGAAGGAACAACAATGCCAGACCGCTATATAGAAGTCAGCATATGTGGGACACAATCACAATATATACGTAGATGTACATAACACGCATCACCCATCACGCAACCACAAAGCACACATTTAGATTTTATTCAGCACACAATAACAATGTAGTCAAATACAACAACACAATGAGGATTTCAGAACTACATAGGCAGGTTAATAATATCATGACGTCATTAGAAGATTCAACCATACACATTACAGATTCACGACTGTACCGCCCCTTTCTGAACTTTAACACTCAATACTACAATACAACATATACGTAAATAACAGTTTGGAACAGCATTATTAGGGAGATTTGAATGGGACAATTAATAAATATTGTCAGATCGCAAATCACTTATATATATAATACTACAGATGACAGCCGGAAGTTATTCAGTATTAGTGCCATTTGAATGGGACGCATACAATGCA